>NW_005054413.1:2581228-2625255 GCF_000277835.1 Geospiza fortis | reverse complement strand
TTTTTTTTGCAGAATGCACACTGCCCTGTTGCATATGATGCTTGTCATGATATGTATGGAGAGCCTGGCACACACAGTAGAAGTGCTGTGAATCCCTAGGGTTGACACCTTACAGACAGTACACAGAATCCATTGCAAGGCTTTTGGGTTGTCTATGACATTGCTGAGAGTGTGAGAGCTCAGCTTGTCTCATTCCCCAGGCATCCTGGATTGAGTTCTGCCTCTCAGAGCTGGTCACCCTGTCAGGTCTGTTACAGTGGTCCAAAAAACAGTAAAAACTGGGTGCCTAGTGCAACTCTTAGGTTGCATAGAGAAGGTTTGCAGGGGTTTGCCTTCAGATCTTAAGTTAACTAACAACTTTTTAAGTGTGGACAACTGTGTGCAGGATGATATTTTGGAAGCCTCAAGCATCTTGAAGATCAGACTCTCTAGTGAGCGTGTTGTCACAGGTTAAACATGTTCTACTGTTAAAAGCATGTTTTTCCAATAGAGACATAATCCACACCTCTCATCACTGCTTGTCAGGGCCACACTGGTTCTGCTTGCAGAAGCACAGCCAAACTCTGATGACAGATGACACTTCTTTACCTTTCCTTTTTTATTTTTGCCCACCAGCAATGAAGATCAAAATCTTCATTACTGCTGTTTGGAAAAAAATAGATGTTTGTATAGATAACTATGGAAATAAATTGTTGTGAAGCTGATAGTTGTAGCAATAAATAGCAATTTAAGCAAAACACCAGTTTAACATTGCTGAGAATTGCTTTTCTTTATATTGAGTATTTCCTCTAGCCTTTCTTTTTCTGGCCATTTCTGGCTTTTTTGCACGTGCAAAAGAAATTTGTCTAGTTTTATCTGCCATTCGTGGTAACTAAAATAATGGATTCTAACATTTTTATTTCCAAATATAAATCAACATTTTTTTCTTTGTTTCTTCTGATAAAGAAGATCAAAATCTCTGGTTGCATAGCACTGAGATTATGATGTTTTCCTTAGATTTCCTCTTAAAAACCATATGTAGGTTTTTAGACTTATAGGTGCTGCATTGGTTGTGTGGCTTTGGCCCAGCTGTATTTATTAAAGAGGATATTTCAGTTCAGTGGCAGGCCATCATTTTGATAATGATGGGTTTTTCTAAAAGGTTTAATATTTTTTAATTAAATCTTGATAGTAAATGGAATCTTTAGTCTCGTTATTATAATTAAGCAATATAAGCTTAATGTATAGCAATATAGAAGAATTTTTAGGAAATGTTTTCCTTTCATTCTGTAACTGGTGGAAATGTGCTCATGTTAGTAAATGTGTCTTTCTTGCATTGCAGCAATGTCAGGAGTCAAGCCCTGATCGCATTACACTGTATGGTTTAATGATGAAACCTATCCAACGTTTTCCACAGTTCATTCTACTATTGCAGGTAAATAATGTTTACCAAAGGGAGGCTCCTTTTGCATTCTTGCATAGTTTACCCTTGGGATTACATGGTAGTTGTCTTCTGCTATAGGATCAGATTGCAGTGGAAGTGACCACGAGATCATGGGGAAATAAAGAGAAATTTCAGTGCATTAAACATGCTGATCTCATAGTCTGATTACTGGGATGGGCAGTAATGACACTGCAGGAAAGCCTTAGTAAACTAGATTTACTATAGATTACTTGCTAAGTAAAATATAGCTTCTGAATAGTTTTCTACTGAAGGTGTATTTCAAATATGCAACTTGTTTATATCTGTTAGCTAGTAACACTTCAAAACATGAATAGGAACTTAGTGGCATTACTTTCCATTGAAGAAAAAAACAAGTGGATTAAATTCATACCTTGGATAGTTTAGAATATGTGTGAGATGCAGAACAACAGTCCACTCTCTGACTGTTGGCTCACAGAACCTGCTAGAGCATGTTCAGCTTCCTTCTGACCTGCAGTGTCTTGTTTCTTTTCCCATGGAAACTGTGGATTTGATAGGAGTCCTTGGGTCTCATGTCAACAGGCAGTCAAACTGCAGGAAGAGCACAATTCCCCAGTATAGACCTGCTCCAGACAAATTTGCTCTGTTTTTACCTTCTTCCAGTCCCCAGCAGATCTACCCCAGTAAGCACTGTGTGGTAGCTGTGTTCACAGGTGTCAAGAGCAGGACAGGCTTTGGGCTGCAGCTCTGGGAATTACTGGGGGTAAAGGAGCAGAGATAGTCATGGAGGAAGCATGTGGATTGGAAGCCATGGTTAGAGTTTTGGAAATAGCAGGAATGATGAAGTTTATTGTGGCAAGAAGATTTTTAAGTGCTCTGGGAATGGAGACAAAGTATAATTCAAACTGTTCCTACTGTATGCCTGCAAAAGAGAAAGACTTGGAGGAGCTGTTGTGACCTTAATGAAGTAATGTCTCCTACTTTAGGAGGAGTATGCTGTCCATGTTTTAATGAGGAATAATAACAGTAATAAAGATAATACAATATTATTATGACAGTATATATCAGAAAAATTTCATTTTAAATCATTGTTTATAGACACATACACGTTACAGTATATTACTTGATTGCCAGATTGTTTAATACTATCTCCCTTCTCTGTAATTTTGTTCTTTAAATAAGAATGTATGTGATCCCATTCAGTATATTTTAAAGAATTACTATGATATTTGGGAAGTTAAACAATGTGCTGTCTGAATATTCATTAGGTGTTTATTGGTCTTACTCTTTAGTAGTACTCAAGAATGTTGAGTTGTAACTGTACATTCTGTAATCTTTGGAACCTGACTTTGGAAATAAAACCAATGGGGTTTTTTTTGTTTTATAATTACCCCTCAGGATATGTTGAAGAACACTAATAAAGGACATCCTGACAGATTACCTCTACAGATGGCTCTTACAGAGCTCGAGACACTGGCAGAGAAGTTAAATGAAAGGAAAAGGGATGCAGATCAGCGCTGTGAAATAAAACAAATAGCAAAAGCAATGAATGAACGTTACCTGAACAAGGTAAGGAAAGTATAATGGAAATGGAAGAGTCAGTTTCTGGGCCTTGAGTAATCTCTACAACAGACACCAAAGAGACAGCTATGTTGGTTTTTTTCTGTAGAGATCAAGATGTCATGTAGAATGACATGGGGTCATTCTAGGGGTAGATATGAGATATGACCTGCCTCTGGGACTGTGAGATGTCACCTGCCTCTGGGATTGAATAGGCTCACCACTGTGTGCTGGAATAGGCGACACACTGAACTTGCCTCAGCAGTATTGGTGTTCTGTGGCAGTGTAGGAAATAATAATATATAGTAAAATCTCATGTACGTGTTCTATGTGGAAAAATTCAACTTTTAATTTATCCTAGAAGCGAGGAATTACTCCTGTGTAAAGAAAGGGTCCATGTCCTTATACAGCAGTGCTCCCAACTGTGAAGCATTACAGGATGTGCTATTGAACGAGTCCAACATCTTCCTTGTTTTAGGGAAAATCTCCATCTATTTCATTCATATGTTTGCATCCTACAATAGAAATATCTGAAAAGAACTCTAGAAGACATTCAGTAAGAAGGAAGGAAGGAACAATCTTTTTTATTTGAGTTCATTAGTAGCTATCTATACTGTGGATATATATATCCTTGTTTTATTTGTATCATAAATGATTCCTTCTTTCCCATGAAGTGAGGCATAAATGCTTCAATTAGTGCTTTTGTGAAGTTCCAGTTTATTATCTTGTGGACTCCTTCTGAGGTAAAGTACTGGGGAAGTGTTGAAGGAATGGGATTGTTTTTGAAGATACAAAAAAGCACATCTTTTAGGAAAGCAATAGTCAACCAGAAAACTCTTATTTTAAGCTATGGAATACTGAATTAATTTTCATACTGGAAGAGCATTTCCATTCTAAGTGCGTTAGAAGATGGATTCAGACATCTTACTTTCTTTTCTCGTTGTCATAATCCTGCTTCTTGAAGCAACTATTAATCATCTGCAAATAGTTCTAAGATACAGAATTTGCTTTTGAAGATGTTGCCCAGGTTACCTTTTGTCAGTTGATATTGATTACAAGATTTTGTGTGTTATGCAGTGGGTGATTCATTGATATATACATGGGTTGTTACTCCGAATCTCGCAGGGTCCTGCAGGCTTGTGTGTTAATATCACAGAATCAGCTGAGTTGGAAGGGACCCACACAGATCATGGAGTTCAGCTCCTGTCTCTGCACAAGACCAGCCCTGAGAGTCACACCAAGTGCCTGATAATATTGTCCAAATGCTTCTTGAACTATGTCAGGCCTGGGGCTTTCACCACTACCCTGGGGAGCTGTTCCAGTGCCCAAACACCCTCTGGGTGAAGAGTCCTCCCCTCACGAGGAAGCTGTAGACTGCAGTGAGGTCTCCCCTCATTCTCCTCTTCTCCACACTGAACAGACCAAGTGACCTCAGTTACTTCTCATACAGCTTCCCCTCAAGGCCTTCACCTTGAGGCCATCCTTTGGACACTCTCTAATAGCTTAATATCTTTCTTACATTGTGGCACCCAAAACTGCACTCAATATTCAGGTGAGGCCAGTGCAGAGCAGAGTGGGACAATCCCTCCCTTGCCTGGGTGGTAATGCTGGGCCTGATGCCCCCCAGGACATGGTTGGCCCTCCTAGACCTGTATATTTGCATATGCAGTTTTGGAAAAATGCTAGCCAGGGTGAAATAGGTGGTGAAGGAGGTGGTTGATTAGAAAATTAGTGAGTTATGGACCATTTTATTCTGTTGGACACTATGGAGATGTGTTTGATATGTAAGGGATTGGTTCATGCTTGCACACAGTGGCTGATCTTCAACCCTTGAAGGCAAATTTCAGGAACAATTTACTTGCCAGGAATCTCTTGGGCATGTCATCTTCTCCACAGTCTGTGACACCCTGGCAGCTGCACTCCTCAGCTCCTCAGTGTGAGCCCAGGGGGACAGAGCAGGCTGAGCACACTTCCTCCTCACACTCTGGCTCCCACTCTGGGCAGCTGGAATCATGTGTAGGTCTTCAGTGGACTATGAAAGAAGAGACTAAGGAAGGAAATCACAGAAATTGTGGAAGGAATAATTTTTTTTTTGTCAAGAAACCTTTATCAGTGTGGAAGATTCCCAAAGCAACCATGGTCTACATTAAGATGCAAAGCCCTTCAAGTCCATATGGATGACAGCAGAATTTACTGTTTCTCTGAATCAAAAGCAGATTAATAAAGAGACCTAATTCTCTTAGCAAATCCACCTGCAATCACTTGTGCTAGGATGGCAAGTGATAACCCATTGTTTTTGCTTTTTGCGTGCTGGATGTTGGATGTGCTGTGTGTAATATACAATGCTAATTGTTTTCGAAATCCAGCTACTCAGCAGTGGGAACAGATACCTCATACGGACTGATGATATGGTTGAGACAGTTTATAATGACAAAGGAGAAATTATCAAAACCAAAGAACGGCGCCTTTTCATGTTAAATGATGTGCTGATGTGTGCAACAGTGAATATTCGGTAAGATTTCACTTACATTTTTTAGATGATCATTTGAACTTCAGATGGAAAAAAATGACGCTTATTGAATTGCTTTTGTGCTGTTGTATTTACTGTGGCAAATGGTTTGTAGAAGTAGTCATAATAAAAGGATAACTAGCTTTGTTATAGCCCTCCAAATTGCTGGTTGATATTTGGAAGTTCTAGAGTAAATTTGTAAGAAAATTATTTCAGTTGGAGATTACAGGTAGAAATGCTCTGTAGCGTCTTGTTACTGCTATGTATTAGTGCTTAGTGGAATACAGGCATGCCCCAAGGTAAGACTTGCTTCTTTTCTTCCTTAAATTCAGACTGTAACACACACAGATTTGTAACTTGTCACAATTTGTAAATACCACCCTCTGCAAAGGAAACAACCTCCAACAAACAAACAAACAAACAAAACAAAATCCATAATGGTAATGTGGGTTGCCAGAAAAAACCTGGAACTTGCTAACAAAGTTCCAGATGGGGAAGGGTTATTATCTCTGGGATCAAACATTGAAAGATTAAAGGTGAAATGCTTTGAAAAAAGCCTTTTTTTCATAGCTCCTTCTGTGCTTTTGTTGGCTGTAACTATTACTGTTACTAAATGTCTGTGCATGCCAAGGTTTTGTTCGCATTCATATGTTGCTTGTATCATAAATTGTTTTATGTAATGGTACATTCTGACAAAGAAAATGTGGATTGTTAAAATCTTCCAAGAACAGCTTTTCTTAAGCATAATATGAGTCGATATCTTAATTCATTACTGAAATGTGAATCCTGTACATACATTGCTAAGTGTATGGTTGCTTGGTCTCATGTCCATGTGAGTGAGAAGTGCCATGAAATAACTACACTTCAGAAAATTGAGAAGCTCATGTCAGTTATCCTGTGGTCCTTGCCTTCACAAATTCTTTACTTTCTTAGTAACACTTGAATATTGTTTTTCACTATTCATATTTTATCTTCTTTCATACCAGTAAAGTCTTGGATTTTCTGTATTTGTACTTGAAGCAACAAAGTGCAGCCTGTTTTTGTTTTCCATTAAAACGCCAAAGTTAAAAGTTCATGATCATGCCAGGTCTCTGACCCTCTGAGAGTCATGCCCTCTGTAAAAGTATGGATCTTTTGCAAGCCATAGAAAATTCCTCTGTAACTAGTGGACCCTAGGCACCTGGGACATTTGAGTGTTCCTGCTTTGCAGAAGATAGATATTTTTGCAGGTGACACGACCCTCCGGTCTTTCTCTGCACACAGCATAGATGACCAGCAGGAGCTGGTGGCCTGTCTCTGAAGTAACAGCAGTTGGATGGGGTGGATGCTATCCCTAGTAACTGAACAACTGTTGTCCTGCCTTGTTTTTTTTTTTTTTTTGTTACTTCTGAGCTAGGTCAAGAATTTATAAATATTTGCTTAAGTTGTGGCAGTTGCGTTCTTTGTTCATACTTGCTTCCTCATTGAAACAAAAGTCTGTGTTGCAGATAGGTAGCTGACTAGCTGAATTCCAGCATTTAGTTACTGTTCCCAATAAGTGCATTTTGCTGATTTCTCTCAAGCAGTTGACTTCTGGATTTCAGTCATTCTTTTTGTGAAATAAACCTTTTTTGTTCACTTTATCATCTCTTTTGTCCTTTATAATAAATGTTTGTTACATGTTGAATAGGAATAAGGGAATGAAGGAAACTAAGTAAAATTAGTATTGATGTCATTTCTATTCCTAATGAGCTTCCTCAGTGTGCTCTTTCCTGTGAAATGCCTGTTGTGATGCACACTTCTTAAGCAGCAGCTCAGGCAGGATTACTCTTGGAAGCTGCAGCAGTTGCAGAGGTCTGCTATACAGAACAGTCTGGGCTGTGGGGCTTGGCAGAAATGTTGGTTTGTCAGCCCTTCAGTTGTCCTTCCTTTTGCCAGCAGTCATTCAAAGGTTCCATCATCTCTACTTCCCTAAACATAGCAGTTACGGCCCAAAAAGAAGTGTTTGAAAAAAATCAGGAAAATGTGAAGCCAAAGTATAATCCCAAGCACTTGTGTTAGGATTTCAGAATGCACATTGATCTTAAAAGATGGTCATTTATGTTTTGCTGTAGAAGTGTGAGGACTGTTGTTGGCAGTCCTGTGGTGCTTGTAGACAAGATTATCTGCACCTGTATGGCTGCTCTTTGCATGCTGGGAAAGGTCAGTTGCAAAAGTCAGCCTGATGCATGTATTTGTTTCAAGTTGTGCACTGTACTCAGGCTGATAAACAGCAGATTTTAGAAGCTAAAATAATAAATAGTATGCCCTGAAACACAGTTGCTTGTCACAGCAATAATTTGTGCATCTTCCAGCTCTTCCTATGAAAGCAGTGGCACCATGACAACTGGCCAGAGGTATTTACTGAAGTGGAGTGTACCACTGGGACAAGTGGACGTCATAGAGTATGGCAGCAGTGAGGGCCAAGGAGACAACTGCAGGTTCCCACCCCAGCTCCCTGCTGAAAATGTGATCATTAACTCTAAGCCAAGTAAGTGACAGGAGTTACTGACTTTTACAGACTACTTTGATAAAATCCATATTTGAAATTCAGTGGGCTACTGAAAACAAAGGAAAGCATTTTGTTGGTGAAGATTTCTGTAACACGAAGAATAGTAAAGCCTCTTTCTTTGGAAACTGAGAATGCATAAAGTGACAGCCAGGCTCCTGCCTTGCAACATGAATTACTTGTATTTGTCATAGATTAGAATTTTATGCATGAATGAGTAAAGAGTTCTAAAGCATGAGAGAGTGCTGATATGCAAAAATGGGGGTTTGATGTGGTGCACCAGTGGTCTTGTGGTCGCTGGTTCTGCCTTTGTTCTTTATCCCACAGTTAGAGCAAAGAAGTTTCTCTCAATGAAGATGACCAAGCCACCCTGTTGCAGTGATTAAGAGTCTGGACACAAGTGGTTACTGCAGGGTAGACTTTATTCACTTCTTTCAAGCCCATGGTATCTTGCCCTTCAAACTTGTGCTTCAGAAAAAACATTAATGAATGTTTTTGAAACTATATGTTAATAGATAATTTCCTCCTAGCCTCTCTCCAAAAATGACCTCAAGCTCTGAAGTTTACAAATTCTTCTGTGCTGTTTAATCCCCCCTACACATCTGCCAACTGCTTTTAAGAGAAATTTGAATTTTAAGACTTTGCTTGTTAGCTAGACTTTCAATATAAGGAGTTATTTTTATGTCCTGTTTATTGCCTAAATATTGTAATATGAAATGCATTCAATATCTCTAGATTGTAATTTGATTCCTATTCATGGATTATAATTCACATGGATTTCAGTCTAGTAGCTTTAGGCATTATTTCACATTACATTTATTTAATATTGCACTCTTGGCTTAATGAATTTTCTCACAGTTGTGCTATGAGGAGGCATAAATGCTACAGCATCAGTGTAGCATTTACTACCCCCTGTATTCTCCAGGATGGTTTTTATCAGGTCTTCCTGCTCCTCCTTTTGTAAATAGCTACAGAAAATTTTATGGGCACTTATGTCTTTATTTCAAGAATGACTTAATTCTTGTAACTCCTTTTAAGCAATAAGGGAATACTTGGAGAATGACATTAAAGCCTTTATCTTATCATTTACCAGCTGCTGTATGCATAACCCTGAGAGAACTATATAAATAAGTCTATTTCTTAGAATTGGGGGTCCCTTTTGTAGGTGAGTGTGGGAGGAACAGATTGTTGAATATTCCTACTATGATTTTGTGCTACAGTTTCACAGCTGATAAGACCAAATCCTTGCATGTCAGCAGAGTCATATGGGGAAGAAAAGCATGAAGGGAGAAACAAAAACTCCTTACCAAAAATTCATGTAGAACTTATTTGAACCTCTTGGCTTTTGAGGTTTTATGTTTGGTGACAAAATCACACAAAAAAAGAAATTACTTTGTACATCATTTGCAAATCAACCTTCAGGTTAAATGATACTCTGTAGGTAAAATGTGAGCTGAAGTAATTTTTCTCTTGTTAAGCTCTGTTATATTAATTCAGTCTTCTAATAAAAAGGATTAAAAGATAAGAAATAAAAAGGATTTGAAGGATACTGGGTATACTGAAAAAAACCCTCCTTCTGGTTTAATCAAACTTTCCTGGAAAATTATCCAATTAAATAGAATATAAACAATCATGAAGGAGGAACATCATAGCCTTGTTTTTGCACATACTACTGTGTTTGCGCTAGCTGTTACTCTGAATGCAGAGTTGTTTGAACTGGCTTTTATAGACAAGTCTGAATACACACCTAATTGTTAATTTGGTAGTTAGTTATTCTGTAAAGTTGTCTCCTTAGTTCCAGTTTAAGTTGGCTGCTAAAGATTACAGAAGCTCAGAAAGCACAGCCCTCCTGCAGAGGGACGGACTGGTAAGACTGTGTGTACTGGTTCAGGGTTGCTTCTTATTTGCGCCCACCAAGTTGCTGCATTTTGTAGTTGATGATGGCATGATCTTTAATACGGTAGTACCACATTGTTAATGAGACTACTGGCTGTTTACTACAAGTTGCAGAGTGGTAACAGCGAAATCCTATCTACTCTGCTTGAAATTTCATATCTTTGCAGTCATCATAAAATTATGTCTCCCTCTGTTTTCAAAGTATACAATGAAATCCCAGTGGCCTCATAGTATGTGGTTTTGATAAAATACAGTGATCAAGAACAGTTTGAGATGCTGCAGGCAAAATCCTGAGACATAAAACCATTTTTCAGACCTGATTTTCAGTTTACCTATCCAGTTTGTGGGTACTGAAAAGATACAGAATAATGGTGATTCCGTGTAAGTAGTACATTAAGTAGTAGAGGGATTACCTCTTGTATTTCTGGAAGACTGAGAATAGTTGGTTAGTATCTGCCACATGCTAGGCTGAGTCTTTGACTCCTGTAAGGTTGGTATTCTGACATTGCTGCTGTGATTAGCAAGGATTCTTGATGGATTCAGGTTGTGTTCTTGCAAGGATTACTGGTTATTAGTTACATTTCCCTTATCATGGCACTTTTTTCTCCACCAAAACCTTTTGTGTGAGTAGGTAGCTGTCACAATTGTATCTTACTGCTTATTTTTGAGCAAATGCAATTGGTGCTTCCAGTTTTCTATGATGTTGCAAGAAAAGGTAGTTTAGTCTAAAGACACAAATTTTACTTTGGGTGCTGAATTAATAGTTAAATTTGAATTAATCTTGTACAGCCTGTAATATGCAACTGAAAGGTTGAAAATTTTTATGAGTATATATAAATCAAAGACATGCTTCAGTACTGTTCTAGGATGAAAAGGCAAGGACTGTGTGAACTTAGTTTTCACTTGGCAAAATCATCAATGGGCAGTTTTCTACCCCATTGAGCTTTGTTCAGCAGTCTTTTGTCTCTGGATTCTACAGAAGAACACATTTAGGTGCTGTTTTTTGGTTTTAAGCCATTTGTATTTTGGTAGGAAAAACTCTGTGGCCTGAGGGTGTATGGGGCAAAGCAGGAACATTTTACTTGAGTGTATTGTGCTGTACTGCCCTGTCCTTGGTGTGCTCTTGCCTTGTTCCTGTTGTTGTCCCCTAGCACAAACAGTAGACTAAATTTTCATAGTTTCAAACATGAAGAGAGATTGAAGTCTTAGCTGTTTGGCGGGGTCCTTTATTTGTACAATTCTAATATTTTTTCTTAGTGGAGTGAAATTGTGCTTGCTTCCTGCAATCGTAACCAGTAAACATTTCACAATCTCAGTCTTCAGGAAAAAGCGCATTTCTCTCAGCAAATTAGTCTAAGTCCTGTTTCATGTATTGGGGTTAGTCTTGCTTGAAAGTCTGTATAGCTCTCTGGCATCCCAGACAGACAGTTTTTGTGGAAGCAGTTATTTAATTATGTGTGCCAAAAAGTGTGATGTGTTAATTTTCGTCATAGAACCATTGGCAGAAAGATGCAAGATAGGAGTTTTTCTCCTGGTAAATCCATGTATTGTTTCTGGTAGGCTGTTGCTGTTCTCTTCACCCCAGTTAGTCCATGTGCAGAAGCACAGACACAGTCATAGTATGGAAAAGTTGAATTAATATAGGAACAGAGGAATGTTTTCAGTGGGAACAGAAATTTGTATATTCTTGGTTTTGATTTACTTGCATTGGTAAGAAATTCACCTCCCTCACCTGTCCGGTGATGCTGTACCCGATGCATCTCAGGACGTGTTTGGCCCTCCTGGCTGCCAGAGCACTGCTGACTCAGATTCAACTTACCACTGACAAGGATCCCCAGATTTCTGTGTGGCTGCTCTCCAGTGTCTATGCTCAGTCTGTTCATGCATCCAGGGGTGCCCTGTCCCATGTGCAGGATCCAGCACTTGCCCTTGTTGAACTCGCTATACTTGGTGATTGCCCAGCCCTGTAATTTGTCACGATTTCTCTGCAGAGTCTGTCTGCCTTCAAGGGAGTTGACAGCTCCTCCCAATTTAGTGTCATTGGTAAAGTTCTTATTATTCCTTGGAGTCATTTATGAAGATACTGAAGAGAACTGAGCGTAAAATGATGCCTTGGGAAACACCAGTACTGACAGGTCACCAGTCTGGTGCTACCATCCCATTAATAATAAATAACCCTTTGTGCCTGACCCATGAGCCAGTTTCTCACCCATCACATGATATGCTTATCCAACTGTTTGCTGGACATTTTGAGGCCTGTGATAAGCCTCAGATCAATAGCTTTACTGAAATCACAGTTCATATCAACTGGCTTCCCCTGATCAACTATCTGGGTTACTTTATCATAAAAAGTAAATTAAGTTTCTTCAACAGGACTTCAATTTCATGAACTTGTTCTGGCTGGGACCAATGACTGTGTTGTCTTTCAGGTGTTTTTCACTAGCTCCGGAATAACCCTTGTAACTTTACCAGACACTGAAGTGGGACTGACAGGCATGTACTTAGCACAGTCATCCTTCTTGCCTTGGGACAGTGTTTGCCAGGTTCCAGTTGACTGTAACCTCTTCACATTCCTAATTGGGTTGAATATGTGGGAAGAGGGCATCAAGAAAGTTCAATGCTACCTGTTCTTTTACAATAAAAAAAAAGGATGGATGAAAGCACAGTGAATACAACTTGTTTTAAATAAGTCATTGCTATGAAATATTATAAATATTTTCCAAAAATATAAATAGTATAGTCAAAGGGCAAATTTTTAACTTCTTACCAAAATATTCAGTATTACCCCTCTAGAAGAATCAGAAGACAACCTTTCCTTGCAATTCATCCATGTGTACATAAAATCACTGTGAATATGTGTATTTTACTGCCTTTTAATTGGGAATATAGGAATGGAAGTCAAATATACTGGCCAGAGTTTCATTTTCTCAGACTTCTGGCACATGTTATGAGTTTGCAGCACTTCATGCAAACTGTTGATGGGTTGTTAATTGTGGTTTGTGCTGAAGCAGATGCTGGTTTGGTGCCACAGCAACAGCAACCACCCCTAGTTGCCTGTTCTTGGGTCCCCCAGAATGAAAAGGGTGAGTGAAAAGTTTCTCACAGGACTTTTATTTAAGAAGACCAGACTAGCGAGTCTCTGTAGAACCAAAGGGAGAGGGCTAGGCAACCTGCTGTGTCTGGGTGGGAAACCAGTGTCTGGCAGCAGTGTTCTGCTTTGATCAGGTTGATTAAGAGACATAGACAGCATAGACAGTTACTTAAATGAAAAAAAAACATCAATTTGAGCCATTTATCTAAAGACTGAAAGGGGAAATGAGCTGGACCCATCTGTACTATATATCCATGCAGTGATAAGCACTCAGGAAAACAGTGACATCAAAAATCAGGTAGGTATGCTTATGGCTGCATTTTCATGTCATTTTTTTCTTTCACAGGTTTACAGTTTGTAACTGAGAGCAAAGCTCAGCACTGCTAAAACACGGCTGTTCTCCTTTCTCATTCAGAGTTCCAGGGATACATTTGTACTCTGTTTCCCCTTGATTGTGTTCTTGATCTCTGTGGGGTTTGTTTACTGTCATATATAGTAGTGACATGATGCTGAAGTGCAGAAATTATTTCTCTCTTCCAAGTTTCCTTCTGCTTGATGCATTCGCTTTGTGTTTTGAGTGCCTTTGAGTGTTGCCAGGGAAACAGGGAGGGATGTATGATGGGCTAGAGTGTGCACTTGTTTCTGTCAATATCTTGCTCAGTGGAATGGCATCTCTTTTCAAAAATGAAGATAGTGCTGCTGTGATAGCCATTGCCTTTAAAGCTGGGGTTTTTTTGCAGGCTTGTCTAATGAAAGATACAAAATTGAGGAAGAAAAAAAAAGTCAGCTTTATGATCCCATAAGGCACAGCAATAGTAATACAATATCCAGAGCAAGCAAAACTAATATTAAGTGACATGTCAACTCCAGCGCTGGTGATAGGATTTTAGAAAGACAGATGTGGCATGACTTGCTAATTGAACTAGCTTTAATCTCAAAGAAATATATAACGATTAATAATGTAAGGCTTTATTTTCAAGTTAATAATATAGAAGGCAATGCACTATGCACTAAATGAGATTTAATATGTTTGTAAATGTAAACTGTCGCTGATATATACAAACAAAAGACCAAAGAGTTTAAATAAATCTAGTGCCAAAAAGCCTGTTCATCTGAGCAAATGAGGTGACATTAAATACTTGACTTTGTTAAGAGGACATAAGTTTCTATCTAGTGGATTAGGCAGGGATCAATTTAGGAGTTACATGCTTGTCTCTCCCGTGCAGGATGAAATTCTTCTCTTTGCTTTTTGTATTTTTTATAGCAATTAGAGGATTTGTCATCCACTTCCTATAAACCTTGTTCTGTGTTGCCAGGGATCTCATCCACGTCATGACACAGAGTAGTAAAATTATTAGAAACCCAGCTGGTATGAAAGAGGGAGGTGAGCTCCTCACAGTGCCATTTCCACATGACTTGTTATAGTCTGGTGGGAGCTCCAGTGTAAACCTCTGGCAGCTTGGCCAGTTTACAGCTGCCTGCAGACCTGTCTTGGGACCCTGCAGTACTGCCATTGTTTAAATGCCTTCCCACGTGTACTTTCATTGCCTGTTTATATCAGTGTTTGTCTTTCTGCACCCAGTTTCTCCCTCACCCTTTGTGCCATGCAGGTGCATCCTAGAGGTCCTGTGTGACTTCTCTCCCTCCTTAGGAGGGCAGGGGCTTCCAGGTCCATGCTGTCCTCAGCCTTCCTCTTTGGGCCTTGTGAGTCAAAATAAGAGCATGGCACTTCTTTTCTTTCACTCTCAAGTCTTTGTTTACAGCATTTTTTCTTCCTCCTGGGAACAGAGCCAGGAACTGCAGTCAGTACATTGTCCAGGAAGACCCCTGACCATTGGCCCAGCTAGTGTGACGCTGGGGAGCCAGGCTGTGGGGTCCACTCTTGTGAGCATATCAGGGCTCCAGTGTTTCTCCCGCATGTTCCCTGCTGCTTTAATCTCTGACACAGTACACCTGCTTCTGTCAGAAGGAAAAATATTTATGGCCTTTTATATCTGAAATTCCCAGTATAGTCAGGATTAGCTGGAGCTTAATATAATCTTGAAGCCATGCTCTCAATGTAGGAACTACTTCTCACTATCTCCGAGGCTTTACATTTCCTTGGTGGTTTTGCATTATTTTGTATAATTTTATTCACAAATGGTATAGCACTATGAATTCAATACCTTACTCGCTTCTTGCAGTTGCAAGCTGTTGATTTTATCTTGCTAGTCCTCAAGATATGTGAATAAGCAGTTTTGTGGTTAGATGGTAATTTTTATGCAACCTATTTCTTCGGTGTTGGATCTGGTACAAGGAGAAAGACAGGTCTCAGCATTCATGTAATTACCAGTTGAGAAAAAGGTATTAGCAACTGACAGTGAGGTAAAGTATGTTAAAAATACTCTGTCAGAGTTGAGACTTGTGAGGGTTGTTTCCCATCTCTGCTCTGTGTACTGGGTGTTGTGTGGTATTTGGTTCTGTGATTAGGACCTGAAGAACTCCCCTGTCTTGCATGGCAGTGAGAATAGTTAATTTAATACATTAGTTTGAGAGACTCAGATTATAAATTTCAATAATTAAGAACATAAATTATGTTTAGATGCATACATGATTAAAGTATGATTAGACTGAACAGTGTCATTTCATGTTTATGATAAAGCTCTTCGTGGTGGTTGATGGTGGAGAGTCCTGACTATATCCTGACTGCTTGCTTACACCATGTCTGAACTGAATAGTTTGCATTCTAGTAAGCTTGAGGGGTTTATTGCTTACCTCCTAATACTTTGTATGTGCTTGTGCTGCTTCTTTCCACGCTAGGTTACTAAGCCTAAGTTAGGGTTGTACTGCAAGGGTATGTGCAAGTAGCTGTACGTAGCAGCTTTTCCTTGATGGCTGCCAACTAAACTCTTGTTCTCTGACATCATTCCTGAGTTCCCATTTGCTTAAATTTCCAAACCTGGAGACTGATGCCTCTCAAAAACTTGGTTAGTTTGGACCTAAGAGTGTGATATAGTATCAGGAGACCAAGTTGACTTATGGTGGCTCAGATTTTTTGGGTGAATGCGACTGTGGAGATCATGAGTTGGATTTAGCATGAAAAAGTAAACCAGGGAGGGCAGAATGTCTGCTTTTCTGTGATGAACTTTAAATTGACCCATGGACTTGTTTAGGTCAAAAGCCAGGATTTTAGACAACTTTTTTTTAATTACTATTTTAGTCAAATTCCAACTGGCTGTTCAAAAACTCTCATAAAGGAGAAACATGAAAACTGAACTTGCCCATGTGCTCCTCTGATGCATCTGTGGAAACAGGAACATCATGAGTGAGCAGGTGAAGGCACAAATATGAGGGGGATGGTGATGTGGGTGCTGTCAGGGACTTTGCTTGCCTAACACAGCGTGCAGGAAGTTGGTAGTTCAGCATCTAAAAACCTCATCTGCTTTTTTACTGGCTTTAACACTCATACAGAATTGTTGGGGACAATGTATATGAGGTAGGGATGTGCCTCTAGTGTATAACAGGTGCTTGGATGTGTCAAGTTCTGTGCAAGATAAAGTTGTAGTACAGAAGGGGGCCCTCATCACCAGCCTTCTAGCAAAAGCTAGGTGTTCTGGGACAAGGGAGTTTGCAAAGGAAACATGTTTACATAACATCAGTATGAACTGTTAAATGAATTAGTGTTTCTGGTGTTTCCAAGATTCACAATCTTTTTGCCAACTCTGTTTATTTATTGCTGAAATAGATAGCTTGCATATAAAATGGCGCATAAAGATTTCCTTTTCTGTTTGTACTCAGAAAAGTAGCTCCACTAGACCTGTGAAAGGAGAATGTTGTTTCTCACTTTGATAAGTTCTCTTCCACTGAACAGCTGTAAAGCAGTGGTGTGTTTTGCATACCAGTGTATCTATAGGAACAGGATTTAGTACCAAGTATAGGGGAAGAATTCTTCAACTGCAGTGATTAAATCTTGGGCCTTATTAATAGTTTCTGGGTTTTTTTCCTTGTATTAATTATCAAGGTCTTCAGTATACAGGCAACTATTTTACTTTAGATACAACATTGTCTTTCACAGTCTCCATTCTTGTCCTTTCTAATGGTGGGCATTATAAATTAAGCAGTGGGATGCTGTCTGCTTATTATTACTTCAGGAAAAAAAAAATCAACATAACATTTCTAGGACAATCAAAGCCAAATTTAAAGAATTGAACAGTTCTGTCTACACTTAAATGGTTTTAAATATATTACTGCTGCATCATCATAGTTTAACATGAATAGGTTAACAATTTCACAATATCTGTCTGGTTTATTATGAACCGATCAAGAATTCATCTAGTATCATGATACTTTGCTTTCCAGAAGACTGTGCACGCTTCTCAGGTTTAAATATAGTTGAAATGTTGTGTAAGGGCCTGTTTTTTTATTATTTGCTCCAAGTGTGTAATCCTATACAAGTACCAGTTTGATATGCCTTCCTCAGACACAGCAGCTTTTAAAGCTACCTCCCACATATGTAACTTCTTCCCCCATCCCAGGTGATTTTTATGCTCTATATGAGGATTGAAACTTTCCCAAATCTCTTCCTTTCATAACATTTGACGTTTCAGTGTGCTGCCTAGATGCACACAGATGGCTCAGTGGGAGGAAGCAATACAAATGTGCTCAGACTCGAAGGCCAGATTGCAAATGGCAAGTCAAATTTGGGATATACCAACCTTTCAGAGTGGCCTTCAGATCTGGCATGTTCTTCAAGCGTATCATTAATTTTGTGTTACCCCTCAGCAACACTGGAACTGTAGTCAGGAAAAGAGCCTTTCTCAGATTCAGTTGTGGTTTTTGCATTTGAGCATTCATGGTCTTCCATTCTGTGCAACACTAGCCTGATTTCAGGGCTATGTGTCTCAGAAGCAAAGGAGTCTCCATAAAGACCTTGAATTTTCATGATGCAGTGGTTTTCACTTCATTTCAATATAGCTTTTCCAAAAGCAATTTGTATTGATATATTGTGATTCTGAACTATGTGGAGAAAAGGTCATTACAATGATTATACTCAAGGCAGATGTTGTCTGTATTAGTTACTTTGCAGTAAAAGAGACACCCATCAGTCTGTCTATTAACAGTATTTTGTTTCAACATGATGGAAAATACAGAAATGTTTGCAAAAATAGTTGCAATACTGAAATTATTTTGACTGATGCTTTTATTTTCTTTGTGTGACATTTGTATTTATATATATATATTTTTATATATATATATAGTATTACTTGAAGAAAATCCTTCTAATTTGGGAGTAAACAGGCGTTTAGTATGGGATGGGACCAGCTGAGCCATTGTGTTTGCTTGCCCAGCAATAGATGTTCAAATTATGGGTGATTGCATCTACTCTGTCTTTAGTAGCATAAATCTGTGATAAAATACTAATTCACAAATGGGAATCAGAACACACAGCAAGAGCTTGTAGAAAATGTTTACAAATAAAAAATCACCATAGAAAATAAATGTGTCCCTTTGTAATTCTTAGAAAGGAAGGATAGGGTGTGGGCAGTTCAGGATTGTGATAACCAGTATGCTTGAATTGGCCATGGAAACTGAAAATTTAGGGGAAGCGGATGGACAACAATCCTGAGGGAGCAGCTGCTGTGCCAGCACCTATTCAAGCAGCTGCTATTGTGCAGGGAGAGAGCTGTGACTGCTCCCCAGTGATGCAGCCCTCTGCCAGAGGTGGGAATCCTCCCCTCTGCCCAGTCACTACCACACAGACACTTCTCTAGCATGTGTGTATTTATTCACAAGCTTCCCAATTCCACTTTTGCCTGAACCAAGTTAAACTGACTTTAACCACACCCAGGGAGTTTCCTGCAGGCTTTGAAAATGCCTGGATGTAAATCACCTAAAATTGCTTATTTTCCAGTTGTAAAAATTGCTTCATACCAGGAAAAAAGGATGAATTTGAAGCTGTGGTGCTGAGAGTAATACTGGGAAAAAAGCAGGTAAAATAAATGTTTGGTATTATACTCAAATGTATCTTGACCTAAGAAGAAGTTGTTCTAAAAGGCAAATCTTCTCCCCAGTTTTACATAGCAGCCCAACCAATTTAAACTTTAACCTCCTTTCTTCCCTCCAAACCAATTTGTGGTTTCGTTTTCTTTTTTAACCTTGAGTGTATTTGATTGTAATGCTGAGCAAGGAATTGGGTGTCTTGCAAGAATTACTGGTTGTTGGCAGTAAACTTGCCTGTTGCAGGGAGGCACAAATTCCTCTGGTAAAATCTTAGCAACAAAGGAGTTGGTGAAAAAGATTCTTGCTAGATTACATGTGGCCAAGATTTCACCCTTGGTCTGTAGGTGGAATGCAAAAAAGTTGCCTTTGAAGCCACATATGTGGTTATTGGTTACAGCATGCTGCCTTCTCTCCTGCCCAGGCACACTCTGTAGCGCGTAGGATGTGTAGAGTTGGGGAGATCCTTCTCTAAAACCATGAAGGGCTTTTTTCCCATAGGAAAAATAAGTTGTTTTAGAGTTTGGTAATTAACAAGAGTGGCTTGGAAAGAGAAGGAAATGTCTTTATCATTTGTGAAACATTTCACAGTACAAAAGAAGCCGACCGTGTATCTGCTTTAGAATGAAGCCAAGAGCTTTTCAGTGCACTCTCTGGGGATAAAAGGAGGAGTGAACACCCACCCCAAAATAGCCAGCAATTGAATGGTCAGGGAACATGTGTGGGCTGAAGCAGCCAGTCTGGGGCTGTGAACTGAGAAACATCTGATGAGCAGAGTAGTGTTTTCCCCCACCTCCTTCACTCAAGAAAAACCCTCCATCAGACAATTCTCAGGATCAGCTGGTAGTCAGTGTTTGGTTAACCACTGAGAAGCCAGTTCAATTTTAAAGGACATTGTGAGTAACCCTTGCAGGACCCAGTTCAGAGATAAAGTTGCTATATCTTGCAACTGTTATCCAGACACAATCCAAGTGATTGCTTTTTGGAGAACTTGCTTCTGATGAATCTACATCATTGTTGATTTCTGAAGCCTTATATTTCTATGCCAGTTTTGCCCACTAGGGACCTCAGTGAAGGGCTGATATTAGTGGTGCCTATTGATCTAGTCCTTGGGTATTAAAATTTCTTCCTAACTTGGCTGTTTCTCTTTTCTAGAACATCAGAGGACGGAAGCAGACTCTCATTAATTATTTACAGTTTTGATTTTGTGCTTCCTTTCCTGTACTAAGAATATGATCTTTTAATGAATGAGCCTAAAATTACTTTTGTTTGGTTTTTCTTGTGACAGCCCTTCAGATGCCAGGTTAGTTTATTTGCTTTGACATTCATATTGCATCCTTTTTATCTTTACTTATTAATAGCTTATAAAATATGCATGATGCAGACAAAAGAGACTCAGGTGACAATTACTGAATGAAATTCAAGATTTATGCCTTATTTCCAAGGCTGGAAGAAAGATATTTGTAAGATTATTTGAAGCTTCACGAAGAGGATTGTCAGACGTAGTGGATATATATGTACTGCCCAGAGCAAGCCCATCTGTGTAGGCACTTAAAGCTCGCTTTATGGCATCAGTTGAACACTGTGGCATAAAGTCCTGCAGCATCTGGGGCTTGCCTGGATGCTGCTTGTTATATGTTGAGTTAATATCTGTTCTCCAGACAATAATAACCAAAATATCTGCTGTCTTTATCAAGCTACAAAGAGTGACCCTGGCTTTTATAATTTAAGAATAATGTAATTTTCTTGGGTGAAAATATCTGTCCTGTACAAGTGAAGCCTCACCGACTCAGCTTTTCACAGCCTGATTGTTCTAAGTTTTCTCTTGATTCAAGCCCACAGAGCTAAATTTCAAAAAGACTTGAAGTGATTTTTTCATGCCTGATATTTGGTTTGGTTGGTAGTGGAGTTTGTAAATGCCAGGTGACGGGACTTCTGCCAAAAACTCAACTAATCAAACAATTATTTCTGTTCTGTGTAAATTTTTTTCTTGCAGAAGTTATCTTTTCGTTTGAGAAATTTGGAGCAAGAATGATATAATTTGTGTTGTTTACAGTACCAGACACACTGTCATGGCTTTTAGCTAGATTTCAACAGATTTCCTGTTAATACTGATCTGCACCTGTCTTTGCAAGTAACCCCGTAAAAATCAACAATTTGATGCATCTAGGAACTTGTGATTCTGGTACTTAACAAATTACAATTATTGTGGATGTTAGCAAGAAAAAAGGTGTAAGCTATCAGAAGATAGATACAAGGACAGAAGAGAGATTTCTCAAGTATTTGGGTTGAAGAAAGTAAAAATGCAGCTTAATTGAAAGTATGGAGTCTGTGGTTCAAGAAAAGTGTTTAATTTGGTTTTTTTTGAAACAAAACTGCGAACATACTCAACTGACCATAATTTCAAAATTCTTTTTCCTAGATCTACTTTGGAGTTGTTTCTTTTCATGGTGTACAATAAATGTAATTATCTTTTCTTATGGACTAATTTGGTTTTCAGGGTAAGAAAGGCTAGATTGTTCTTTTAATTAGCATTCAGAGCAGGCAAAGAAGAGGATGATAATCACGTCTATTATCTGGATGGGTAAACAGTAGTAAAGGGCAGTTATTCCCTGTCTGATGCTCAAGTGCAATGCACAGAAATAATTTTATTGATCCAATTTACCAGAAGATTTAAGGGCCAGATAATAATTTGGAATTTTATGGGAATGTGTAATATTTCAGGTTTATGTTGTACTTTCCTGCAGTGAAATGGAGAACTAAACAAAGTAGCCATTAATATTTTCTTTGAGTATTGAAATTTTATGCTTTTCAGGGTTTGAGACAGACTTCCACCTTAATATAATGAATTACATTAAAGAAAAACATTGTGATGGCCTCTATCTGTGTGATGCCTCCAAACAGGAAAATGTCTTTAGAAAATAGTTATTTTCATACCTAACTAAACATACGCTAATGTTTTAATTAGAATTGTTTCATGCATGTTATTTTTAATATTTATTCTGATTTAGGCTATTTGGCCAGCTTTGTGTTTGGTTTGTGTTTTGTACCCTGCCCTGCAGCAGGCTGGGGGGAGCAGAGGTGCCAGCAGTGTGTGTGTGGCACCTGGGCTGTGCCCAGGCCCCTCTGCCCGGCAGCCAGAGCAGGTGGCACAGCTCGTGCCTGTGCTCCTCAGCTGTCTGCAGAGCCAGCAGCCAGCACTGTATTCAGATCCTGTTCTTGCCAACACAGCAGTGAAATCCTGCTGATCCAGGGGCGTTTGCTGCCCACAGACTGGCTTCCAAAGCTGTGCTAAGGATGAAGGATCCATAGTTTGGATACTACATTGTGTGAGCTAAAGAATCTGCAGGAGTTTCCTGGCAAGATAATCCAGTCCTGTTCCTGTCATTCAGCCCAAGGGAAACATGCTGACTCTGTATGAGTCGGGGTGGGTTTTTTAATAGGACAGTGAGTGATGTTTCCAAAGGAATTACGTAACCATTCCACTCCTAGCATCATGATAGTCAGAGTATGTTAGCAGGGGTTTGCAAGCTTTATGCATTTAAATGGACACCTTATCCTAGTAAACAGTGTGTTTTTCTGAGTTACTGTTCCCTTATACTTGTTGATTATTAGCATAAAATATTTTTGTTGTGGTTCAGATTTGCTGCTGATTTTAGAACAGATCCTTTATTGATTTAAGCATGATTGCAGTAAAATTTGAAGTGGTTTGGTGAAATTGCAGGCTTGTGTTAGTGTTAGGCTATAGATATATGACCCAGAACTGTCTCATGACCAATAAAGCAAATTTTTAATTTTAAACCATCACAGCAAAAGCTACAGATAAATGTTTTTGCTTGTCATGTAACCAAAGACAACCTCCAGTAAAGATGTTTGCATTAATGTGTTACAGCAAGTCTGATGTTTGGTGCTAAACAAAACTTCCATGGCAGCAGGAGATTTTGGGGCCAGTGAAGCTTTGATATTTGTTACAATTCTAGTGTGGGATATTAAAACTTCAGATAGTGCTCTCCATCATAGTAGATTAACACTTGAATCTTGTTTGTAGCTAAAAAGGCAGTAAGATGATCTAAAAGGAAATGCAAATTATAATGCCTGTATGTGCAAAGAAATAAACCACTCTGTTTTTAAGATGTAATATATGTTTATATTGTCTTTGTGATGCGTTCCTCATTCAACTGAAAATTGTATATTTTTGTTATGTATAACCTTATGGTTTTATTCATTTCAGACAAGCTCTATATGGGACCAGGGCAGCTGTACCATGATCTGCAGAACCTTTTACATGACTTGAATGTACTTGGTCAAATTAGCCAATTAATAAGCAGCCTTAAAGGAAACTATCAGGTAATAAACAAAGCTGGATTTATTTTTCGAGTCTGTTCTTGTAAAGTTGTATAATTGCCTCTCCTTAGGGTTTGTGCAAAGCATTCTTTAGTTCTCTCTGCAAAAAGTGGAATATTTTTTACCTCTAGTATTACCTCTAGTTAACAGCATTTACTGTTGACTGTTAAGTGTTATAAATAGATTACAGCTGTCCTTCTAATCTTGCTTTTCTTTATTGTTTTCAAGTGTAGGTGGATACTACAAGTGTCTGCATTTGTTCAGTAGCTGATAAGCTTATATGGAAACAGAATTACATTTTGATGTTAAGAAATTGGATTCTTGCAGTTAGACATGGTAGTAGGAGGATGGTTGTTTGAGGAAGCTCTTGATCCCCATCCAAGCTCATAATCCTGGCTTTTGGGGGGAAACTGTACTTAAAACTGAGTATAAATCACAAAAATATAAAAGGATTTTCAGAAGAATTCTGAAACTATTTCGCTTTAGCTTTGTTCACATCCCTTTGATTTAGCTTATATTCTGGCAAACAAATACAGTACTTAACACCAAATGAAGCCTTGAGACTTCAAACAATTACTTTTTTGCTTGGGTTTTATACATTTTATATGTGGTTACATGTAGTTTTTAACTCCTACTTGTCAAAGAGTGCTTTTGGAAGAAGCTTCACAGGTATTAGAAAGTGAATTGCATCTGCATAATTGGGAATATGTATAGCACAGATATACCATAAGACATTCACCCATCACCATTTAAAAAACCTTCCTGCCTGCACTGACAGTCAGAGGCAACTATGCTTTGAAAACTTAAAAATCAGTCATTGTTTCAGGGTAGATGTGTGTAAGATCATTACAGGAATTTAGTTGAGGAATGAGGTCAGCTTCTTGATATTTGAAAAACTCTTAAGTTGTCATAGAATTCTGATGTTGGAAAGTGTGTGTACTTCTGTGTACTTGTTAGTCTTGATGCTTTGTACATTCAGTTGAGCTTTTACTCTCTGCAACAGAACGCTCACCTTGCAGTTATTGTTTCAGCATCTTAAACAGATTTAGATCACGCATCTTTCATGATGGCCCTCTAAACATTTTGACTCAAAGATTTGAACAAAAGCATATTTTCCATATGATTTGTAGATGTTTTCAGAATATTTTCTTTAGCAGCAGAATTTGTGATGCTGGAATAAAGTAAAAGGCTTGTGCATATACCTGATACAAATTCACATTTTTTAATTTGACAAACACTTGGGAATGTCATTTATGGATCATCAAACTGAGCAATGTGAGATTAAATGTTTAGATTAAATACATTAGAAAATATTTTACAGATATTTCTGAACTGTGTTTACAATTATGGCTAAATTATCCATGATGGAAATGTGGTCTAATTGAAGGCATGTGTCATTGTTTGTTATATGCAGGAATCACCTTATTATCCTGTTTACAACAGGCAGGTAGGCTGGTGTTGAATCTTAGTTTTTTTAATTTTTCAGAACTTAAACCAATCTGTAGCACATGACTGGACCTCGGGTTTACAAAAACTGATATTGAAAAAAGAAGATGAAATCAGAGCAGCAGATCGCTGTAGAATTCAGCTGCAACTCCCAGGAAAGCAGGACAAGTCAGTAGAAATCTTGATTAAAACACTTTCTAAATTGGTTTATGTATTAGGCAGGCATAGATGTACGAGTGAGGATTTGGGAATCTGTAGCTCTTCCCTCCCTTCTGTCTCCATAGTAAGCCCCTGAGTTTTGCTCTTATGCCATAATGCTGCCAGCTTTAATCTTCCAAAGAAGCACTGTCACTTTTCTCCTGTTCCTCAGCCCAGCTTTAATGTTCCATAGCAGCGCTGTCGCTTTTCTCCTGTTCCTCAGCCCAGCTTTAATCTTCCAAAGAAGCACTGTCACTTTTCTCCTGTTCCTCAGCCCAGCTTTAATGTTCCAGAGCAGTACTGTACCCTTTCTGCTGTTCCTCAGCCCAGAGTTCTGAATGCAAGAAGCAAGAGAGGAACTGTGGCAGTGGCAGCTAATAGGGAACAGTCACTGTTGTATTCCTTCTCCAGTTCTTCTCATAACATTTCATGTAAAGTATGTGGCATATGGCATATCATAGCCTGCACACTTAAATCAGAGCTGAGTCTTTGTCTAAGTATTAGAAAATAATGAAATTTCATCTTGCTCAACATTCTTAGCCATGGCTGTATCATACCCAATGCATTTATAGGGTTTTTGTTTGTTTGTTTGTTTTGTTTTTTTCCTGTACTGCAGGTCTGGGCGGCCAACCTTCTTTACAGCTGTGTTTAATACATTTACCCCTGCTATCAAACAGTCTTGGATCAACAATTTACAAATGGCTAAACTGGCCCTTGGTAATTCCTACTTACTCAAATTTTCTAACAAGTTAAAATAGCTCTCAGTGTACAGTGTAATTTTTTTTTTTTTGGAGATGATTTTCCTTTTTTGGTGAAAACTGTAGATGTTTAAAATTGCAATACAGTAAATAGTAGTGATTCTGTATCACTACAAAGTAATAAAATAGATGAAACAGGGCACTCATTATGAAGGAATATATTTTCAACAGTATTTTAATGACATCTGGTATTCATTATCAATTGTTGCATCTAAATCAACAAAATAGTCTCTAAGTCAGAGCAATAAAAAATATGCTGTCCTTTGATGTTATTAATCTCCTGTGTTTGCACAAAGGGATAGGTTTCCAAAGATACATGGACTTTTCAATGCCTAAGTTGAGAAACATTAACTTGCTTGAAAGCAAGTTTCACCAGCACATGGTCAAAATAGAATGCTTTTGTGATGTCTCATGGAAGACAAGCAAAATAACAAAAAAGAAGAGAGAATGGATGTTTCCATCACTCCAGGACAAGGATCCTTAAAATTATGATAACTGGCAGCTGGTAGTGATGTTTCTTAAACAGGCAGAGAAATGCTGTTCAACGAACAGATTTCTTAGAGTCTTGAGGAAAGGTTTGATGTGTCTTTTCCTCTTTCAATATTCGATTTACAAGATCATTAAGAGACTACTCTTAACATTTTGCTAATGTAAGACGTTCCTTTTTTGTAATATCAGTATGTATGTAATATATTCAATTCAATTTCTGCTTATAGTTTTATGTTGTCATTTATACATCTATGGCATAAGAACAGCCTGATCTGTATTGACTCGTCCTCACAGAATTCTTTTCTGTTTCTGTGGTAAGGTGGAAGTGATTATTCAGTGAAAGGATTGTGGAGTGTTTATTGTTTTTTCTTTCCATTACAGCAGAGGATAACCTGTTAGGTTGGTTCTGCATAGAAGATGATGGGAATCAAATAAAAAAGGAAAAACATCCTCTCCTTGTTAGACACATGCCAGTGATGATGGCCAAGCAGCAGGAGTTTAAGGTGAACAGAATTTTGATATGAGATTACAATTAGGTTTTCTTGTGTGATATAATATCTAAAGAATACCGTACTGTAAATACATCTGTTAGTTCACATCTGTTACTTCTCTTGAGCAACTACCTTGGTTTAACGCCATTAGCAATTAAAGGTCCAGAAGAGTCACAGGAATGCAAAATGCTGCAATCTTTGAGGCACTAAGGAGCATAATGTTTATTTTTACATAGTATGACATTCACTTTCATATGTAAGTGAATCACTCAGTGTAAACAGAACTGTTGGGAATTTTTAGTTCATCTTGGGATTTCCAAGTGTGTGTGTTTGGGGCTTAGAAGTAACCTAAAGCTTACAAAGAGCAGGAATCTGATCTCCATGAAAGCTGTCCTTTCCTGGTGTAACTATGCTAAATCCTTCTCAAATTTCTGATTTTTATCAGTGCACAGAGAACAATATTTTAAAAATATTTTTTTAAAATTATGTTTTGTGGAATCTTGTATAAAATGTCATATTCTGGACAATGATATGGACGTTGTCTGAATGGTTCATTTCCCAAAGTAATGTGTCTGTTTGAAGCCTTATTGACCACTGTCTTTGATGATGAAAATAAGTACAATACCAAACCAACAGATGGAAGGGAAGAGTGCTGGATGCTGTTTTTCCAGTGTACCAATAGGATTTCTTATTGACCAGCAGTCAGTAAGTCTTGTGCAAAAAGAGTAATGGAAATGAAATTGTGCATGTGTGGATAGAATCCCAGAGTTAAGTTAATGTCATTGCATGGGTACTGCTTAGAGAGGTGAGTCTGCAGGCCCTCACTGCTAGAACAGCCTACACAGGAGAGACGCTCAGCTGACAGCTTCGCTGCACATGTGAGTATACAAATTGGATGTTGGGGGAAAATAATTGGTGGTTCAAAATGCAGTAGAAATGTGTAATGGTGCTATGACAATCTATTCCTCTGTACTGGCTTTCAGAGCAGCTAAACTTTACTGAAACTCTCTGATTTCCCATACAACCAGTCATGCTTGTCTTATTAAACAGCTTTTTCTGAGGTTTACTTTCTAAAGTCACCACTGGTGAAATAACCAGCTACTTTAAAATTTTTTCAGAAACTTAATCATGTATGTATTTTCTTAGAGCCCAGGCATTTGTAAGTCCTGAAAATGCATGCTAGGATCTGTGAAGGCCCAGGCTTAACTCTTGTAATCAAGTTAGAACACTGTCTTCTTATTTTGAAAGGAAAGGGAAGTTTGTCACCTTTACAGTTGGCTGAGATCTTTGCCTGGGTCACCTCAGGAGAGCAGAGTATGTGACAATATTGGCCTCAGCCCTGAGCTAAATTTGCCATTTTTGCAACTCCTCAAGTAATGTGGGGGGGAGCCCAGGTGCCATTCCTGGTTCTCCCAAATCCTTGATAATACTAGAAAATATGACTTAAGTATTACGGTAGCCTCAGCTGCAGTTTGGCTCTCCAGCCCCAGCTGAGGGTGGGAAGAGAAGCTCTGCTGGGCTAATCCTGTTTGTTGGCTCTCTGTGTGCTGCTCAGGCTGCCCAGTGGTGTAGGGGAGACATCGGAGCAGGTTTATGTCACAGGCTTCTGTCAAGACTGAGAGCTAAACTACCAGGGTTTAACTATGGAAAAAACATCACTTTAGACTAAGATGCAAAGTGACACAAGGTGTAACAAGGAGCCTGGGAAATATCCAACATGCAGACTGTCTTATTTTTCACTAGTGATTTATTTCATTGTCACAGCCGCTGTAAATCACTACAAGTAGATAGCTTCAGCATGTGTTAAATGAGACATGCTAAGACAGGCATGGAAGCTCTTTTTTCTTTCTCTTTTTTTCATCTATTGATTTCAAATTTTTATCTGTATATAGTGAATTGCTTTGCTGAATAAATAATGTTTTCTCAAAGTGATTTACAAAGGCAAATCACTTTGTATTGCCTGCTGACTTCAAGGAGACTGTAAGATTCTTTGCACTTTGGAAAATTGAGTAAACTTGGAATTTAGAACTCAAATTTTGCCAGCTTGTTTTGTCATGTTTTTTTTTCATTTTGTTTATTTTTTGGGTGTTTTTTTTTTTAATTGGTGGGTTTTTTTGTTTTGTTTTGTTTGGATTTTGTTTTGATTTTTTTGTTTGTTTTGTTTTTTGTGCTTTCTTTTAATTGTTCACTATTTGGAGGTGATGTTGCTAGGCTATGGGGAGTTAATACTAACTGAGTACTCTAAGTTAATACTAACTGAGTTTTCACTAGTACTACAGTATAATCACAAGGACATTGATGTCCAAGATGAGAACATTAGTTTGAATCCTAGAGAATCTAGTGTAAAAATGTAATATAACACCTCATTAGAAACCTTTTTATTCTCCACACAGTTAAGAATTGCTTTTATATATTTTGAAGTGTTTACTTAAGCTTTATGAAATGGCCGTGGAATTAGGGAAATTACAAATTCATGACTGGTCATAAAAATGGGTTTTTTTCAGATCCTTGATGCTTGATTTTTCTTCAGAGTTGGGATGGACTTTAAATATAGACCTTGAGTCTGGTGTTGCATTCAGTTGTTTTTTTTTAATGGCCTGCATGATAAAATCATGAGTATTGTTATTAATATACTGACAGTAACATGATGTCAGGAGATTGGAAGGGAATTGAAGTCTGAAGAATGATAGTATTACCATTCAGAATGATCAAGGCACCTGGAGAAATAATTTGGGGGGAGGGGTGGGGGAAGGCAAATAAAAAGCATGACAGTCAGCAGGACAGACACATGGTATGCTCACTGAGAAATTAGGAGTTTCATAAATCCAGATTGAAGAGGTGGTTTAGTTGGTATGTTAAAGTAATTTTTAATAGACCAGCAAGGTAAGGATTGGTTAGGAATGTAATATTCTTACAAAGAGCAGTAATGAATGAGATGTGTAGAAACAGGTTTTTGAAGAGGTAACCATGGTGTAGTAATGCTTCCGGCTCTCCTAGAATAGTGTGTCTGGGTGAGAAAACTCAGTGCTCTTAAATATACACATGAGGCTGATACATCTGCTGGAGAGATATCAGTTGAAAAAGTGGCAATAATAAATTTAAAAACAAAAATTTGGAAAAAATTGTTTAAAAAAATTACATGTAATTAAATGATAAGGTAATTTAGCCTAATGAAGAAGTGTCTCAGGCAGGGTCATGACATATATCAGCCTTACATGTGAAAGGACACTGCAGAGAAAGAGAAGTACCTGGTGTCTGAGATGAGAGGTAGCAGGCTAATGATTGCATCAGGGATGGTGTCAGGTTGGGGACATGAAAAACTTAATAAAAGTCATGAAGTTATGAAGCATTTGAGCAGATCAGCAAAAGAGAATTTGTAGTCTTTGGCCATGAAGGTCTGTAGGGGTAGATAAGGAATGTGTCAGGAGCAACATCTGTGCAGCTGACCCTGCCCAGGGGAAGCTGGGTGAACTAAACTGACTCCTTGCCTTGTGAGATTCTTTGATACTCTTAAATGCTTCAGTTAATTGCAAATTAAAATAGACAGAAACAGGCATATTTTTCTAATGTGCTAACAGCTCTCTTTTCCTCTCCTTGAAGGTTGAATGTGCTGCTTATAATCCTGAGCCATACCTTGCTGGAGAAACAGAGTCAGATTCCTGTGCTGTGGAACATGGCTTTCTTTGGGTAAGTGTAATCTTTACACTTTACCCAAAGTAAAATCTGAAAGTGGTTGTCTCCTGTTTCTTTCCATTGCTTTTTGTGACTCTCGACAATGTGTAGGTATGAAAGAAATGTTGGGTTGTTTTTTTCTCTTTGTTTATTTGTTTAAAGGGTTAGCTACTAATTTGCCCACGTGATCTTGCTGGTCTCTGTAGGGTGTCAGTTAAGTGTGCGTGATTTGTACAGCACAGAACGAATTCCAAAGTGCTGAGCACATTCAGAAGGGAGTTATGTGCTAATTTGTAACAATTGCTGCTAAAACCCGTATGAGCTTATGCTGTCCTACTGTCTGTTTTCATATTTCAAGAATGTTTTAGCCAAAAATAATCTGTTTAAATCTGCATAGGAAAAAACTTACTCTGCATATTGCTATGACCCCAGACATGCAGATATTCCAGCAGAAAAAAATGAGGTGGATAGAAGCTGTTCATAAAAGGAAAAAAAAAGGCAAGCTAATGATTTCAGGAGCTTTTCTAGTTACCATGATACTGAAATTTAAGGGAACCCTTGCAAATTGAATGTTAGAAATAGCTTTCCTTAGTGACCTTTTTCAAGGCAACCCATATAATTTCCTTTTGTCTTTGCCATTTGTAAATAGTACTTACAAAAACATGCAAATTAAATCTTTCTGCTGCAACAAAATATTCTTTCTTTCTCTTCCCTATTTATTTCGTATAAACAGAAAGAGTTACTATACAAAAGCATGTACTGTACGTGGGTGGATTTTTTTTACTTCTCCCTGGGGAGATCCCTGGGGGACCATTAGGGATCCCTAAAATGTGCAAGTTTATGGACATGTTCATGATACTTAGTTCTGGATCAGGGAGAAATTTAGGCTTCTGTATCAGCAAGTTTACAAGACTCTTTCTTTTGGGATGGAGCATTTCTTTGCAGAGCTGTTACTGTGCAAAGGACAGGCCTCAGCTATATTACCTGTTTTAAAAGAACCTCAGACAATTAGAACACCAGTTATTAAAATAACATGTTGTACACATTACTTACAGGAATTGCATTCTGTAATGTATATACATTTGAGTCAAATATCAGAATAGGCCATAATATTATTCCTGCTTTAAAAACATTTTTTGTGAGTGTAGAAGGCAAGTTTGTATGTATAATGTTTTGATATATCTTGTATTTGTGCTGAATTATTCTCTTATGTCTTAATGCACATATAACTTGAGATGCACTCTTCAGTTAACATTCCAGTCATTCCTTCTTGTACTTGTTCATCTTCCTGGAGACAGGTATCAGTCATGGTCTGTTGTGCTTTTTTTAATTTTCTTTTTTTTATTTCAGATTGGCAGCTGTACTAATCAGATGGGCCAGGTTGCAATAGTCTCATTTCAAAGCTCCAGCCCTAAGGTTATTGAGTGCTTCAATGTGGAGTCACGGATTCTCTGCATGGTCTACATACCAGAGGAGGAGAAGCTGAAAGAGCAAAACAAAGCTCCAGACCCTGAAAATGTTCTTGCAAAAACTTCTAATGTGCCTACTATTTGTCTTGGCATGGAAGAAGGAAGGTGATTCTTGGTTTTGGTGTAATGTGTATGATTTATTGATTAAGTTTGCTATTCTATAGCAAAATTGTGTGAGATACTTCTGAGAAAATGTTTACTTTTTAAAAAAGTATCCAAGCGTTACCCAGTGACCTCAAGGTATCCTTTGCACTTAAATCAAGGATAAAATGCACTCTACAGTATTTAAAATTATACCATGTGGTATTTGAAATTAAAGTAGGGCATCTTTTTGATGAAAGAAGATTAGTTCATCATATCTGAAATATATAAATACTACTTTTGTAATACTATAAGATAATCTTCAGGTATTGGAAAATTTTCAGAATGGCAAAGAGGAGTCCCTTAATCTTCTGCCCTGTCATTTGTGCAGGATTTGTCACATGAAAAAAAAATACTGCTGTTTACTATTGACATGAATTACTTCACTGTCTTTGAACTGATGGCCTACAGAGCCATGATTTGTGTTGAAGAGCAAGGCTACATGTTGTTAATTTATAGGTCAGTTAGCAAACAGATCTTGTTATAGTTACTGAGGTCATAAGTGTGCAACTACATGTGATTTTTGAAGGTGTTTGTAACCAGTATAAATGAAGGAGAACAAAATTTTCCAAGGAAAGTGCCATTTCTAGAAGTCTGTGATTTAATTCCAAATTTAACAGTATTCTTACCATACCCATTGTAACAATCAATAGGAATTGTGGAAATTTTATGTGTAAGTGATGTCTGGTAGTGAGTTTTTCGTTTCTTCTCCCTAGTTCTCCACATAATATATATATATATAGTTTTTTAACTAATTAAAGTTTTAGAAAGACTCATAATAAGGACTTTGAGAAGAATTTTTATTATGTCTCTTTTTTGAATAACTGTTTCTGCAGACAAGATAATATGAATGTGTTGTCATATGTCAATGTTAAGTAATTGCAAGTTGTCTATGCAGACATTCTGGGGTGTCAAGAATTGAAGGAAAACGTCCTCTTTCCCCCAATATTTTATTTTAAACTTCTCTTTTGCATATTCTAGCAAGAACTATGTAAAGCATAATTTCACAGGTCTGTTTCTTCTTGCTTCTTTCTCTGTAGCATTTCTATTTACAAAAGTTGCCAAGGCTCAAAGAAAATTCGACTTCAACACTTCTTCACTCCTGAAAAATCAACTGTTATGAGCTTAACATATAGGTCTCAGTACTTGTTTGCTGGCTTGGTAAATGGAAACGTCTCGATCTACACAAAAGCAGAAGGTAATGCTGCATAGTGATATGATTTGATGGCATCCTGAGGAACTGACATGTCAGTGTATTTTGGCAGAAGTAATTTTCCACTAATGTATTTTCTGAAAATTCTTTGTAAAACTGCTGAACTAGGATTACTGCTCTTTCCGGTACGTCTGAAGAGACTTGTTGGCTCTTTTCAAAGGATAGTAGGAACTTTCATACTGTTCCCACTTTTACCATACATGCATATGACAATTGATTTTCCCCCTTAGCTTAAACCTTGAAGTCTTTAGTGTTGCAATAGTCCAGAAATTTATGTGCTAACAGCAGTACACAGTATTTTACACAGTGCTTATATAGTACTAATACTAATACTTTACAGTATTAAGCACAGTACTTATTTCTCTCAACTACCAAGTATTGGTGTATATGAAACACAGAAATCCCCTATTGGTAGAGATTTCTGTATATCTCATTTAAAATGACAACCCCATTTTTACTGTACAGATGGGATAAGTCTTTCCTATGTGTGCAGTTCATGTGTTTTATGGTTGGCCTCATTTTTCTATTAGCATCCCAGTTGGTTGTTTTCTATCTAGCTAAATAATTGGCTAAAATAATTTGAATAAAGGAGAATCCCAGGCAGTTTTTCTGAACCTCAGCTGTCTTTTCCAGAGCTGGTTCGGGTGCTTCCAGTACATCTCACTAAATTCCCTGGCAGTTCAAAATCAGTGATGCTTTGCTCAAGGTTTGAAACCTTAATTTTAGTGAAATGTTAGCACAGAGACTCCTAATCTTGCAAGGTACAGAGCCAGCAGAGACCTGCCTTGTTTGTGTGAGCTGCAGTAATGATGGTTGTCATGCTTCTCTAAAGAGGTGGGCCCTGTGAACAGTTCAGCTGCATTTGTGTGGCACTGTACCTTGGCTACTAAATCCTACCAGTCCCTAACTGAGGAACCAAACTCAGTATCTGTAGTCTTGGGGTAAATTATGTGTCCACTGTTAGATCATACAAAGAGCTTGTTTGAAAAGGTACAGGATGCTTTTTTTTTCCCCAAGCAACAAAGGATCTGGGAAAAAGTGCTGGGAAAGAGACTTCCTTTGTCCAGTTGTTGTCTTCAACCCAGTAGGTTTCCTGTTGAGCTGTTGTCTCTGATCCAAAGCCAGGCATTAGATTTCAGTTCCATTTAAAACTTTTTTTTTTTTTTTTTTACCACTGAATAGCATTTTTTCTTACTTTGCTTTTGAGGTACAGGAATGAGATCTTGATCCTAGATTCATAATAATTTTGGTATTTCAGTTTCTCTTCATACCTGGGAGAGGTATTAAAGTGAATCTGTCATCTTCTCTGAAAGGTGTTGGTGTATTTAAGCTGTTTTAAGACTGCAATTACTATCATTCAACTTCTTCCAGAAAAGACCACTTCAAAAACACAACTGACATCCTTGGCAGTATAGCTAAGAAAGGATTCATGGGTTGCATATCTACAGAGAATGTCAAAGGTGGGGCAGAGCTGTTAATCAGACTGCATTTCAGTCTGGTTATGTTGCATTGACCAGGATCATAGCATACTCTGCTTGTCTTCTTCTGAAGACACTGGTTTTGGGCAGTGAGATGTTCATAGAGTCTGTCAGAGTCATGGTCACTGGATCTTTGAGATGGGAAATAATGGTATTTTTCTGACTCTTGTCATTTATTCTGGTAATCCCTCTCCTTACTGCTTGGTCAGTGTGGCTTATTTCAGTTCTCCATGCCCCGTGGAAGTTGTGTGATTCAGCTGCTGCCATGTTAGCATCCATCTTCCTTATGTTGGCTGCTGTGGGCATGTGAGGCACTCAGCCCTGGAGGGGTGTTTTTATGAGCACTGACCTATTTACCAAACAAAGGAATCCAAGCAGTGAAATGGGAGGGAGGGGGAATGCAGCCTCTGAGGAGCTTTGTGCAATTCATCAGGAGTGCCTTCTCTTCTGCAGAGGTTACTTTTCAGCCACTTCAGCTTGGGTTTTGGTCTGTCATCATAAAGGAGATTAAGTAAAGATTTTAAAGTGAATGTGAAATATTTGAATTGTGAAATATCTGCATTGCATCTTGATTTGAAGCCTGAGAAGGACAAATACTGTTAGATGCCCAGGAAAAATGATGGTTACAGGATTCTGTGAATGAGAAAGGATAACCTTTCTTCTAGGATGAAAATCTATCTCACAGTCTGTGATAGAGTTGGCATCCTTTTGACTTCCTTCCTGGGCAGAAACTGTGTGGATCAGTTCAGTCACTGAAGCTCAATGCCTTACTCTATGTAATCGGAGACCCATGATTTGTGTCATTTGTGTCATTTACCCAAATAGCTCTAATTCTCAGAGAGGTCAGTGCATGTAAATATCCATGATGCTTGTTTACAAACAGCAAGTGCTTTCTTCTGACTTTCTTCACTAGAGATCTATGTCAGATCAACAGCATCCAGAGTGCTCTTGCTGCAGGAAATCTTGTCTTAGTAGTAGTAAAAATGTAAAGTAGTAAAAAATGGAAACTGAGAAGTCTGTACAGTAAACCAAGGAGCAAATGCCATGTTAGTGGGAGAGTAGGAGGTGCACAACTTCCTTTCTGCAGGGTAGTCAGATTTTAGTGAGACGACTCTGTATCCGTGTACTTTCACATATGAGGTAAAAAGTACCTAAGTACTTTTTAGTGCTTTATGTATTTTAAATACTTAAAAATACATCATTTAATAATTTAATGTATTTGAACACAAACTGAAAGCAATGTCTTGAGGTGCTGATACCATAAAATCTACTTAGCTCTTAAGTGTGAGCTCACATGGTGATTTGGGAAAATATCACAGAACACTAGGGTGCAGGTCAGCTAATACATTAGTTGTAAAAACAGTACCCCTGATAATTATCCTCACTAATCCTTAATTTTGTGTGTGTGAGAAGACTTGTTTTGGGAACTGTGAGACAGCCAGTGAATTAAATGCTGTTCTATACACAAAGGGGAGTGGTGCAGATTGCAAAATTTCTCTTTTGCACAGTTATCAGTCTGACAAATTCTGCCTTTAGTGTTTGCCTCAGGTTGCGTTAATATTTCCATGCAAAACATGCTTAGAAGAGGTTAAGGGAAAAGTGTGTGGTATTGTCTTTGTTTAAAAAACATAACAAAACCCCTTTGTGATGATTGCAGACAGCCCAGCAGATGTGTTTTGAGTGATGTAATAGCAAAAAAGGTCAGCATGTGTTTGGCTTCCATTCACAAAAGTATCTTAGGAAAGGGAAATCACGATCTTTATATAATATAGGTGTATTGTTCCTGATATACTGGAGTCAGTTCCAGCTTCCTTTCTCCTAGACATTGATATACACTTCCTTTTCATAAAGTCCTGTAAAGAGTACAGGAGAGAAACAGGAAAAAGAAAATAAAAACTCAGAATTATTGTGGCAGAAAGTGGAATTATTATTATTATTTTAGTAGTTCAATAAGAGTTTGGTCTGGTGAAATAATAGCTGAAGCAATTTTGGCCATGCACAGAACAGAAGAGACTCCACTGGTAAGAATTAGGGAACTCTGAAATTGATCAGAAGTTTTGATTACTTACCTGTCCGAAGAGGCTTTGTGACAGTAATCAATGGAGCATTTTCAGAGGATTAATATCAAGGAAAATGACAAAAACTGAAAGGAAATACAAGAGTAAGGGAAACAGTTATAAAAGTGAAGGAGTAGCAAGTCAGTTGACTGGTGAGGTACCTTGATGAATTTGGTAAGACCCTTTTGTCCTCTGGCAAATTGAGGAAAGGAAGAATATGTGGAATGTAAAATGCTGATGTCAAAGTCAGAGCTTGAGTGGATCCATGTACTGCTCTAACTTGTCTGAAGAGTGGATTTCTGGCATGTGACTGCCACTTCAAGTAGACATTGTGAGAGGTATTGCTGTGAAAAATAAGCAGTGGTATTAAGCTGATAGGGAGAGGACTAGAGTAGTGATACTGAAACAGAGATAAAATACTGTTGTCTTTGCAGTGTCACATAATATTCATCACCAGAAATATGTTGGCATTGCTTTCAGTCTTACTTGTGTATCTCATGCCAGGACCTCGGCACCACCCCCTGTATAACTGTAGGAAGAGCTCTGTCAGCTATTTGGCTTGAAGAATTTGATGCATGTGGGAGAAAAAATGAGTATGCATGCACAGTGTAGGACATTCCTAGTTACACATTGTTTAGAAGAGCAGGCCTGAGGGTCTCATCTTATTTTCAAGTGATAAGGAATGTGCTAAACTTTTGACTTCTGTAGGTACCGTTTTACTCCTCCACAGTGCTGGGTTATGTACCACGTGATGGAAAAAATGTTTGTGCTCCACTGCACTAATGAACCAAGACCTGCTGTTCCCAGGGCTGTGCTGGCAGCTCTGTTGAAAGCATCAATAGTGCTGCTAAGCAAGAGAGGAAGCTGACAACAAAAACGCTTGCTCGGTTCAGCTTGACTGAAAGCATAAAGGAAGGCAAGACTACTACAAACTTTGAAGAGACTTTCTGAGGAAATGAACTATATGTTAATAGGTTATCTCATATGAAGATCTGAGTGCACCAACTAATTACAATTTTTAAAAGTGCTAAATATTTAAAATATTTATAAATTAATAATAGGAAGCCTATCTTATAAATCATTGTAAAATAATTTTGCTTCCTTCATTGGGCTTTGTGTAAACAAACCACAGTTTTATAACTTTCCCTATAAAACCGACATTGTTTTAAAACTTCTTCTATTCACTCAGATTTAATCAGATGGGAAGATAACTATTTTTTTAAATTAATTAAAAAAATAAAAACATAATAACAAAATGCACTACTGGAAATAATGTCCTTTTTCATTGAAGTCTTAGAAATATTTTATGAGAATGAGAGACCTTACTTTGATGCAGCTAAACAGCCTGATATATGCATTTCAAGATACTGTTCAACACTGGTGTATAAACTATGGCATGTAGCTTCTGGAGAAACATAAGTTACAAAGAGTATTAAAAATAGTAGCATAACACAATGGCATAACACATATCTATTAGTATAAAATCTGTCTTTGGTTTTTTTAAATACTTATCTAATATGCAAATATCAGACATCTTATATACAACATAAATATATGACATCTAATTTCCAGAAACCTCTGTATTAATTTCTATCTTGACCCTGTTCTCGGATTTTGTAGAAACATCTCTTTCCTGCAAACAGCTATACCTGCAATTCATATCCTCATGAGAGATGCCTTGAGATTCTGTTGGTAAAAGTTTTATCTTGGCTTCTATTTCTTGCTTCTTTTCTCTTTTGCCAGGAAAAAATAAACCTATTTTACTCCGTAACTAGCAAAGGATTTTATAGCATCAAACAAAGCTATTCCTTATCTCTTTTGTAAGTGCTGTGACTAATTTTAAGTACCTGGATAGTGCCAGTTGTTGAAACTACTCACATAAGCATGTCTTGAATCTGCAGGTGTTTACACAAGTCAGATAGAGATAATGCTTCTTTTCCCTTTGATTTTAGAAGCAATGGACATTGGATCAGACAGATAACATGAAATAGCCAGTGTCAAACATGAAGTCTGTGCAGGGAGGTATTGAACAGGGTCTGCTGAGATCTGGAGAGAGAGGCAGGAAGAGTATTATGTTTTCTTCAAAGTATGATTTTGTTGGTGTTAAACCACTTGTGAGCTGGACACAGACTTGATAAGTACTTTTGGAGATGGATGATAAAGTTCTTGGTCAGCAAAATGAAGTTGTGATCTTACTTTTAGCCAGCAGCCTGTGGTTAAAGCATTTACAGAAGTATGTTGCATTATCAGGCTTAATCCCTTGCCTTGCTTGAGTGGATTTTTATCCATTCTTTCCACTCTCAAGAGATTTCCCTGGCTGACACAAAATGAAAGGAGATGCACAGGGCTTAATTTGTCCTCCTGGTGCCATTCCACTTTGTATAATTAATGAGTCATTCACTGAGGCAGGGTCCAGAACACAGCTGACACATCCTTTGAATACTGTTCTAATTACTAGACCAGAGAGTGTCCCTCTACCCTTTTTTCTCCTCTCTGTCTCAGGTGCTGTCTGATCTAGAAGATATCAGTGTTTGCAGTAGGAAATAAAAAAGCACCAGAGAATAGCCTTATCACATGACTTGGGTCATAGGGCAGAGTGATAGCTTTGGATCTTTCCTGGGCTGATACATCAAGTGGGATTTCAGGCATTTTTTTCAAGAAATTGTGGTAGACATGAGGCCTCTATCTCACCTTCTTTATATGTCCAAACCTATGGAATTCTTAAACTGGATTGTCAAGTACTGTGTTAACACACACACCAACAGAAAATGGTTTTGTGAGAACTGAGTTTTTTAGCTATATATGTTGAATCAGATATTCATTACTCAGATGGTATTTATAACATTGATAGTATTGAAAGCACTTTCTTACGTTGATGGAAATTGTTAATAAGGCTTAATGCTTAGTCATCTCAGGAGTTACATGGAACTCCAGGGCATAAAGGTCCAGATTTAAGAAAAAAAAGAAGCACATTAGATGTTTGAAATTTAATTTGAGCAAAATGTAAATGAGTCCACAGTTGGCATCCTGAAAAATCCTTTTTTTCCTGTTGTTTCAGTATCAGCTATGCTTTATATATAAATTAATATATGCTTTGAATGTATTTAAGAGAAAGACTTGTCAAGTTCTATGAACTTTTGTTTTATATTATTGGTTTTTTCAGTGTGAAAATATAACTAGAAAAGATAGCTTTTTGCTCAGCATGTCTGCTCCTTGCCCAAACGAATAGTCCTTATCCTTAGGAATAATGTAGCAGAATTATCCTGGGTTTATCCCTAGGAATGGTGCTATGTACAGATTGTTGTTAGACTTCTGCAGTCAGCATCCCTTGCACAGTGAAAATTGTGACACACACGTGTGCAGCTTCCCTCTCTGAAGGCTCTGCACTGCCTGCAGTGCTTGCAGCAATCAGAGTAAGGGCAGCTTCAAGTTTAGAATTGAATTTGTGGGTAAGGTGGCTGCTAAAGAATGGAAACTTTTCCAAAAGTTTGTTTATTACTAACAGTACATATGAGTCATAGAGAACACAGTGACTCTGACATTACTGGGAGAGTTTGCAGGCTAATAACTGGAAGCACTCTTCTCAATGCAAACTAAAATAATGAAAATTATTTTGACAGCCTGAAACTAAATGTCACTTCTACAAAGATGCTTTCAGAAGAGAGGCACATCCTGAGAATGACTCAGCAAAGGTTGTATCTCACAGATGACAGAAATTTTGAGAATTACTCCAGAACTGAGGCTTCTCATTATTGTTGTTGCTACTGTGATTGGTGAAGCAGGAAATTTTGTGCCCCCATTCCCTAAGCAAATAATAGAAGATGCACTTGTTTTCAGGAGGGAAAAGAAAAAAATTGTACTTAAGTGCTTGCCTAAAGATGTGTTTACTTTGGTCTCATCAATCAAAATTTAAGTGGTTACTGAGTTGAAACCAGTGTCAGAAAAGTAAACAACTTTTCTGCAGCTTGTGCAGGAGGAAGGCTTTTCAATGAAGAAATGGTGCTTTTTGAAATATTTTGTCTCAGTGTAAAACCCAGTTACTTTTAACAGAATTTTGTATTATTAATAAATCATAATGTATAGGAATGTCATCTTTGAGACTATACGCAGTGAGCACCTAAAATATATAAACTAATATGAAAACATTAAAATTATTATTGAGGGACTTAACATGTCAATTTATATGTATAAAAGAGAAAGCTACCACTGTTTCAAGAAGCCTATGTTGCTGGTTCTTAAATTTGAGGATAAATAATCTCCTAGTCCTTGTTTCAAAGAGATGGCAATTGAGAGTGACCATAGCAGTAGGTGGAAGCACGCAGTTCTTACCAGAACCTCTCTGAATAACTGATTGTGCCACATGCATAATTTAATTTAGATCTGCTAAATGCTGTCCAAAGAAAACACTGTGGGTTTTATAATTAGAGGAAAAAGTAAGAAAAGTGAAGGTATGGCACAAGACCAAGTTTTAATTTCTTCTTTTTTTTGGTCTTAATTTCCATCTTAATTGAAGCATTTGGTAGTAGGATGGTACATTCCATCAAAATGCTCTTAGAGAGTGAACTGCACTCATTACAGCTTACAGTAAAAATCTTCCTGATGACTTTGCACATGAAGGATGATTCTGTCCTAGTTAGAAATCGATTCATCTTGAAATAAGTTGGCTGTGAGCTCCTTCTGGGTTGGAGACAATTGTGTCAGCCATGGGTTTCTGACTGTATTTCCTCTGGAAAGGAAAGCAGTTGAATCAGAACAGCAATATGGTATTCCTGAATTATCATTTAATCTAGATAAAATTTACTCTGTTGACAGTTATATGAGTACTTAGGTTTGGATATTCTCCTTAATGTTGTTTTAGCCTTGCAGATTTACCCTGGAAGCTAAAAGTAATCATACAGAAATCACAGTGTAGCCTGAAGTGGCAACTTGCAGAAATTCAAGCAGTGGACTTTTCAGAACTGTTTTACAGCAAAGGTCACCATTTGGTTGTGTATAACCTTTCTTCTTTTTTTATTGAAGATGGGACATGGAACACAGAACCTCAGAAGATAGTTAAATTGGGTGTTCTGCCTGTTAGAAGTCTGCTTGTGATGGAGGAGACCATTTGGGCTGCATGTGGTGGACAAATTTTCATAATCAGCACTGTGACGCATTCCATAGAGGTAAACGCTTTTGAAAGCATTGCTCACCTATTATGCTTCAGGGTATAAGTGGTGAAATTTTAAAAATGGAAATGTGTTTAAGAAGCATCATGATTCAGGAAGCTTTTTATTGAATGTGGTCTCAGTTCTTTTAAATCTCACTCCCTTAGTTTGTAATTCTGCTGTTGTGTTCTCTGCTGATGTCTCAGCAGACCTTGCTGCCATTTACCCACTGGTTTCCATAAGGTGCTTGGAAATGATAGGGTATTTGGGGCAAGAGATTTTCTTAAAAATTAAATCTGAGGTAAGGCAGCAGAGAACTGGGTGCCTATAGGCACATTTCATGTTAATTACAGAAAAAGGTTTAACTAAGAGACTGCCTCTATATAGTTAGATGTTACTTGTACCTTATGATAATTTCATAATATATTTTTTCAGAGTTTTACTTCTCGGTGGCCTACAAAAATTTTATTTGCATAAGAGCAGTTTCTGATGAATAGTCACACAAAAGCCAGCATTTTCAGAATGAGAGAAGAGTCTTAAGGGTTCAAACTCACATTTGTGACCACATTTTCCAGAAAATGTTAAGCCCTTATTTCTGTCAAAATTACAGCTTTCACCAAAAGAATATCTTAGTAATCCAAAGTTAAGAGTTGATGAATCATCAGGAGTTCAACCTCTCCTTCAACCTACAATAGAGTGTCACTGAATTGCATGATGTTTACAGCCATGAAGTTTTTTTCAAACAGGAGTCATGATGAGCTCACAGCCTCCTTCTTTGTGTGCTTTGTTGCTGCATTTTTTTCTTTGATGGTCGTGTTTTCTCCCAACAATTGTCTGTTTGGTACAATTGATTCTGTGAGTCACTGTCATGGGTTTGCAGGGAAATAGCTAACATCCTAATTTCCTCTGTCTTTTTCTGTGTTTTCTGAGAGATTTGTTTCATCCAGTAAGATGCTTGGACTACATATTCTCCTACTTTGTTTTTCTTTAAGGCTTGTTTTGTTGGTAGTTTGAATGGTATGATTAGGGAGAGATTTTGGATGAGTGATTTGGATAGGTGCTTAAAATGGACTTTTGTTAGTTTCATAGCCTCTGGGATACATAGTTGCTATTCTACAGACTTTAGTAAAATCTCTCAGATTCTCACTAGGAAAACAGTAAGAAATCACAGCCAGGTTCTTCCTGTGTGAGGCTGAGTACATACAGCCAGATTTCTGTAAATAGGTTTGGCAAGTCTGGCCTAATTCTGCAACACAGCTCTCCCCAAGTCTGGTGGTATGGCTGCAGTTTGGGTTATGCTGGGCTGTTTTGGCAGAGGAGAACAAACCTAGAGTTAAACAAATTTTGAGGATTAAAGAATGTTTAAAGCTTTCTCTGTCATAATACAGTAAAATGTCATGGACTGCAGTGTTGAAAACAGAAGTTTGGAGACATAAAATAACAAGTACTCTACCAATATCTCTCAGACATGGCAGTTTCATTTCTCAGCTGTTACTACAGATTTTGCTACAAAAGCATCACAGGAGGTTTCTTCTCATTTCTCAACTAAGCCATCTGTTGTATTCAGAGCTCAGGTTATTATGGGTCTATTGCACACACAATAAGTGCTGCAGCAAGTAACATATAAGAAATGGTGCATATGGGTTGAGTAATGTTTTTTCAATATAATTTTGTTCAAGAACATGATGATTTTCTGTATGTCTGGCTGATGGTCATCTTTTTAATTTCACACAAATATCCATGTCATAGTGTGTCATGTTCCTCATAGAATTGGGAATGAGCAATGATTTTCTGTTGCTTCTTTATGGGTATTAAGACATACTGATCTTTTTCTCATCATCTCACCAGATTAAAAAGGTCATTAATGTTTTCAGTATGGCTGCCTACTTAGTGACCTGACTGGTTTTGATAACTTCCTAGGTTTATGTTTCCAAAAGGGATCTGCTATGTTGTCCTTCCCATGTTCACTGGCAATATTGTTTCAATATTATACAATATATGAGGCAATTTAGACTCTGTCTATATCAAATATTTAAACATCTGAGCTGCCTCTTCCTTACTGTGAAGAGCAGAATATTTGCTATGAGGGGAAGCAGGAGCAAGGAAATGTTTATTCTCCCTCTGTGCTCTCTCTCACTGAAGGTTAGTTGTAATGATTTGACTCAA
>NW_005054413.1:2557592-2581178 GCF_000277835.1 Geospiza fortis | reverse complement strand
TCACCTCTTTACTGAACTCCTTTATATCTCCATATATTACATAATGTGGACATACTCCATGTATACTGCAATGCAGCTGCTTGCTACTTCATTGCTACTGTCATGCATGCATACTGTGTGCTCTGCATCATGTACATTATCAGTAAAGGCATCTGGCAAGATTTTAAGGTCATGTTTGTGCAAATCCATGAGCATATTCAAGTCTATTTTTTAAACTTGTCCTTGTGAGGCACTCTTAGCTTTACAGGTATCTCATATTTAACTGTCTGTGCATTTGCTAAGTGCAGAGTACATTATCCTTAAAGATAATCTCATTCCATGCCTCCTTGCTTTGCTGAGATTTTTCTTTAAGATTTTTTCTTGAATATTTTTCAGTAAATGAGCAGGTTTGGCATTGTGTGTATTGGATTTGGATATTACTCACTTGTGCTTTTCTCCCCCCTCTAATATGGGTAAGACTCACAATTAACTTGTTCTAATGATATGTTATTGTAATAGAATGTTTTAGGTAATGTCTTTTATTGGCACAATGCCCCAAACTGGCACAATGCCTCAAGATCCTTGGCAGGGCACACACGAGAAATACATCAATTGCTGTTATATATTAATTACATACTCTGATCCTCTTTCTGTGAAGAAGAAATATGTCACTTAGTTTTGACCCTAGATCTGACAGCTGTATTGCTGTTGGGTACAGACCTACATCCAATAATGGTCTCTGTGCCTGGAGCTCCTTGTACTCTGCAAAGGCAGTTTGTGCTTGTTTCAAAACTTCAAAAAGTGCCAGAGTATTTAATAGAATAAAGTCACTGGTTGAGTGTGATTCTATCCTAGTCTGTTTTGCCTTGTTTTTAAAACTTTGCTATCTATACAGGGATTACTTTGAAAAGTTCAGCTGAGTAAACAAAAATATGGAAATCCCTATACATGAATGTGTATTACCCAAGTGTTGTAACTTCTTTAAAGCAGTGAAAGACATTTGTTTGAGGTTGAAGGTAATGGCACCCATAATCCTCTTCATCTGAAGCTGGAGAAATCGTGGTTCATCTCTTGGTGCAGCTGTTTGGTGTAAGTGAGCACTCCTTCAAAAGAAGGGCTCTGCAGTGTCCCACACTGCTGGAGCACTGGTGAGCTGCATTGGGCTGTGGCATCCATGGTGCCTTCTGCAGCTCCTGTGCTGCTGTAGTTAGAATGGGAGAGCCTGAGGGAGAAGGCCAGGCAAGAGGAATGTAGGTATGAAAACTAAAAGAGAAAAAGAAAATTAATTCAATTCTTTTGATAACAAAAGGAATGAGACATCTTTTTTTCCTTTGTGTCTGTATTTCTTGTTATAAAAAGAAAAGAAAATTAGAAATAAAAGACCAGCTCACAGGTTTTCAGATAGATGTGTAATTGAAACAGATGTCAAAGCTATCTTTTATGCAAAAATTTATGCATAAGAAGGTGTAGTTTTGGGGTATGTTCTTGCTCCATGTTAGAGGACCCTTTCAATGAGAAGAATAGTTCTTTCCACAGGTCTTGTCATGTTTGCAGTATACAGTTTTGCTTCAAGTGGGTCTGTGTGTTCCAGCAGCCAGCTGTACAAATGGCAGGACAGACTTAGTGGGAGTATAATGAGTTGGCTGGTAAAAATGGAAAGTGAGAAAAATGCATGTGCAAGTTGTTTTCAATGGCACCAAATAGTTGTCAGCTGTGGTTGGATTACTCCAGAGAAAATTCTTTTTTACAATCTTCTTCATTTTTCTTCTAATTTCAGAGAGTGCAAGTTGCTGGTCAGGTTTGCTTCAGCAGCTGTGGGTCTATCCCCTAGAAGTTCTCAAAAGCCAATTAGTCACCAGTGCAGGGATGTATGAGTCTATAAACAAAGTAAATAGTTTAGAATCTTTTTTTCAATAGAACATGCATGATGAGAATGTCAGCAAATCTAGTCATAAGGGCTGTTTCTGACTTTGAAAGATGTTTTTTATGGATAAATTCTTCTGTTGAATAAATCTTATGATTTTCAAATTGTGTATATAATTTGGTAATGAATGTATACTGGTTACTTGAGAAAAACAGTGAATATAAATGTGTCTGCCAGAGTTGCTTACCTTACATTCTGCAGTGTTATTATTCAAAGAATCAAAAGGTAATACAGTAACACTCAAAAACTGAACTATTGCCTGACAGTTGGAGAGAAAATTCTGTTCATTTACTAAAACTGAACATTTGGAGAATAATGTTAGCAAATGAAAAACACAAAAGATAACTCTCATCCTTTTTAAACAGCAAATTTCTCAGTGAAAATAATAATTTATGCAGTAACAAAGTATTTTAAAAAGTGCTTAGTAAACATTATTCCAAAAGTTTTTCTTTATGGAAATCCTAAATTTTTATTCTTTGTCTCTGATCTTAGCCTGTTAGCTGAATTTTGATGGAAAATTTGGACAATATATCTATAACCTTATTATATTTAGATTTTAATGAAAAAAAAGCCAAAATGTAACTTAATTGTAACACCTGGAAACTTAAGTATATTTTACAAGGAAGGAGGATGTACTTCTGCATTTTATCTGCAAATGTAATAAAGAATATATAATAGGTTAAGTGAATATTAGAGTACTTATTACTTCCATACCCCTCAGTGAGAGATTTTTATCCAAGGAACAGTTTGTCATTTATTTAGCTAAGTTTGTATTTATCAGACTGGCTCTCTGATAATAGCTGGCAGAACAATAAAAGGCTGTGTTCAGCTTCAGAGACAGTCTTCTTACAAGACCAAACTGGGGGGAAAACAATCCCTTCTTGTTAATGATTAAGAAACTTTACTACAGCTTTATCTCACATGTTAATAGACACATACAGAGAGAGAGATTTCTGCCTTCCTGGAGCCAGGTTGTAACTGGCTCTAGATCAAGGAAAAAGGTCTATCTTCAAAGTGTTATGTTACTTACATTTAGAAATAGGATTTTGGCTTTTATAATGAGAAGCATCAATTCTTTGAAGGACAGGAAAAGAATATAGCTAATACTTGTGAAATTCAGAAGCATCAAAAACCCAACTGCAATATTAAGGCTGACATTGTTATGTGTGTAATTGAGCAAATTATGTGTTTACATTCTTAAACACTCTACTTTCTAAATATGACTTTTTATTACATTCTGTTATTCTTGCTATGAAAAGACCCCCAGCAGAACAAAAGAAAAGTATTTTTTTATTGTTGAAATAGAAGTTCTGCTGTAGATAAAAGTGCAGCTGAGGTAGTTTTCCCAAAGGAATATAAATAAAGAAATATGAAATCCTTTTAAGTCTAATCTGTTTTGGGCTTGCCAGCCCCTATCATGCAATATTTTTAAAAAACAGAAAATCTGAGTTAATCTGTTGTTGGGTGGAACCCTGGCTCAAGAGCTGAGAATCCTTCTATACTAATGATGATATATTTCCAAAACACATCACACACGGCTATCAGAACATATCCTGAGCAAGGCAGAGGAAGCTTTGTCCTTGTCAAAGAGCATGAAGATACAGTGTTTACACTGAAAAGCTGGTAAGAAAGCTGAGTGATATCCTTGACTTGCATCTCCCCACAGAGCCCTTGTTTTTCTTGCAGAACCACTTTGAAGCCCATCAAGAGGAAGGGATGGTAATCTCTCACATGGCTGTGGCTGGAGTGGGAGTCTGGATTGCCTTCACATCTGGATCTACCCTTCGACTGTTCCACACGGAGACACTGAAACACCTCCAGGACGTTAACATTGCCACACCTGTTCACAATATGTTGCCAGGTAGCTGAATTGCATCATATGGTAACATTTTTGTTTTATCACTGTTGTTCTTCAGTGCTCTAGATTAGGATAGAATCAGAAGGTTCATCTCAGACTTTGCGTCTGGTAAGTGTGTCCTGACTATTTATTTACTTCAGTAAGTCGTAGTCCATCTGCTGCCCTGGTGAACAATGTGTGTGCAGTGAGCTGGTTGAGTAACAGCAGGTTGAGATAAGCAGGTAGATTCTTCTGTTTGGTCATATTTTTTGTGTGACTGTGAAACAGTTGGACAATGTAATCTGTCATGAAATTGTGTTTTACTTTGCAGAGATTAGCATTTGCTTTTGGAACCTTAGAATCTAGTACTTGGTGGAATCATTTTGCCTAGGATCTGGACCAAAAAACCACTTGCTTAATTTTAGTTATATCAGTAGATCCAGGGAACTCAGCTGAACCACTCACATGCTGCCATTTCACAGTGTGTTCAGTGTTTTGCTGACCCGAGCTCTAACTTGGTGCATTAAATGATTAGTTTTAAATCTAACCTCTGGTTGTTAGGATAAAATTTTAAAAATTAAAACTCTTTACGTGTTTTAAGACAGATAATAAGCAGATAATAATTTTAATAAGCAGTTGAAATGGCTTGTGTCAGTTTAGCAAGTGAATGACAAGGGCCTCAGCATCAGCAAGCGCATCAGGTGGGAGCTGGGGCTGTGCTGGAAGGAGAGAGACAGAAAAGTGGTACTGGCATGGCTGAGCATGAGGTATCCATGGGTGGACAACCATTCTTTCTGTCTCTCCTTGTTGGTAGACTGGAATAGACCAAACTTCTGCAGTTTTTATGGGCAATGTGTGTGCCAGCTTTATTGCTTAGTTTTACTAGCTGAAGCCAGTTCTTCCCACACAGAGATTATATTTATATTCTCACAGGAGTTAGGCATAAATCTTACATCAAAAATGCTTCACTTTTTCAGTGTCTTCTTCTTACCACGTTTTCTTTCAGATGACATTAGCTTTGCAATAAAACTTCATTATAAATTTTATCTGTTTGCCAGGTTCTAGACAGGGTGCTTTTTACATGAGGTGTTTGACCATAGCTCCAGCACTGAACAGCAGCAAATCATCTGCCTTTAAATAGATAATTTGATTGAATTAATCAGAATTGTGCAAAGAAATCAAGATCAGTTATAAAAAGATTAACTTTTAGTATGTTCTGCTGTACATAGCAAGGGGAAAAAGGGAAGCAAGACCCCCTTTATACATATTTTCTGCATATAAATATATTCAAAAATTTAGCTTTGTGTTCATTGCCATGGCAATAAAACTGCTGATATAACATACCATTTTTTTTGTCAAGAGTTTTAGCTAATTATAGCTCCTTGGTGTCATTCCTACCCATTTTAGTTCCTTTTTTTTTTCTCAGTGTCTTCACAGAAAGCACACCAGTGAATGGAAATGGAAGGCTATTTTGGGAGTAGGACATTATTATAGCAAATGTTCAAAGGGAGACTCCTTTCTAAAAATGAACTGAATTTCAATTATTTAGCAGCAGCTCTCAGGCCTGTTTATATGATCTCAAAAATGCTGCAACAACAAAGCCTAAAGACAGAGTTTTTGGAGGTCTACATAATAAAGCAGCAATTTCAGAATTAAAAGGAGCTAAAGAATCAAGTTCTGTACAGTATATATTAAGATAAAAAAGGATAAAAAAACCAACAAAGTGAAACTGAATTACAACATGATGAAATAGCTGTATATTTACAATATATGTATTTGCCTTCATGAGAGATTTTTATGACATTTAGTTTTAAAGTAAACAGCTCTGTTAGCTTTCTGAAATTCAACAGAAGTTCCTTAATATGCAGAAATAACAGATAAGTAAAAATTTAAGTGGTCTTGAAATGAGAGAAGAAACTTGTGTAAAAATATTGCTAAGAGTCTTAAGGAGAGAGATATAAAAGGCAAGATCTCTGTATAACTTTGAAGCAGCTGGGCTTCTTTTCTCTGGATTTTAGAAGTAACAAGATGTATTACTGGCCCAATAGGCTACCTAGAGATGTCTTCACTTAAAAGTAATGTAAATAAGAGGAACGTTGCTTCATTAAGTTAATGACATTTTTTTGTTGTTATGCTGTACAAGTAAAAGAAAAAATTACTGTCACTGTTAGGAATGATTACTGTGAGTTACAGTACTGAAAAGTACAGTAACTAAGCAGAGTAGGAGGGTCTCATAACCTTAAAAATGAGTTCTCATAGCAGTAAATTTCCCCAATTTGTTTCTTAGGAGAAGACAGTTTTAGATATCACAGCTCTCTGTCTTGTAAAGGACAGAATCACCGGGGAGTGAAATGGCACAGAAGGCAATTGTCCTTATGATTTGGTGAAGTTTAGTAATGCAAAAAAAGAGACTGTGTCTGGCAGATTCTTTTACCTGCTGGAGGTAATTTTAAATGTGTGGCAGTCCATTTCTGAGTTTTGGAGATCAGAGGGCTACTCACTTTCTGAAGCAGTGGAAAGTTTGTGTGTAGGAATGCAGGACTGGAAATGAAACCAGGATCACAGAGGTGACTGTGGAATAGACATTTGGTCTAGACTAGTCTGCACTACCTTTACTTCATATATCATAAAAAATATTTCTTAATAATGTATAACAAGATTGTGTTCTGTAACAATAGATCAAATACCATGTGAGAAAGGAAGAGAATGGTTGAGAGGAAGAGCATAGTCATTGTTACAGATCCAGCTAGCTGTTTATTTCACTATCTAGTTCACTGTGGATTGACAGTACAGCTGGATTGCTTTTAAGGAGCCCAAGCACAGCTCTGTTATCTTAAGAGGGCATGCTGAGCAGCAGAGAAATCTATTAACATTTGAAGACAAATACTCACACTTCACTAGTGCAAGAGATGTCATTTGTAGAGCAAGTTTATGCTTAAATTTTGTGATCTGTAGCTGAAGGATCAACAAAGTCAGTTTTTCACCAGCCTTTGCAGAGCTCACATCAAAAAAATCATACTGTACATGAACAGATCACTTGTTTCTTCATAGTCACAGTCAGTATTTTATCAAAGAATATCCTTAAACAAGTTTTTGCCCTCAACTCTACAAGAATTTGCCTTTTTAAAGAGACTACTGTAATTACTGTGACCTTGATACTTCATTGCTCGTATGGATGATCACAGGTTACCTGTTTAACAAAGAGATGATTTCTGCTTAACTTGCCATATTCTGTTTATATCCATATATCCTCTAACGGCATGAGTGTTTCCTGGGAACAGATGGCAAAAGCAAAGGAAAAAATCATTTCCTCTCTACAAAAAAACAACTATAATATGAGGCTTTACAGCTTGCTTTTTTCCCACCCTGCCAGGCGCCAGAGCATGAAATGCAGTTGCTTTATGATTACGGTTGGAAAATGATAAAAAGATGAGAAAACTTCAGGTCAGCCCAGCAGATCTGTACAGTGGGCTGGTTTTTTACATTGTAGGAGCAGCATGGCCATGTAAGAGGATATGGAGTAATGTCCTCGCACCTAATTGGAGTTGAATTCAGATCTGTGAGGATTTATCCAGCTCTGGTGGTTGTTGTAATGGAGACCTGAGAAGGGTGAACACAGAGCAGACCATACACTTAATTATTGGCTTCAGTTCTTGCAAAGTCAAGATTTTGGTCAGATTATTTTACAGGTTTTAACAGTTTTTTCCTCATTGGGACAGTGTGATCTAAAGTTGCTATTTAAAGATGAGTATTTTATTGGTTTTGGAATATGTTTATCAGTTTCCCTTCTTAACTTGTTAATTTGTCTGCTTATTGCATAATATATTCTGGGGAATTGGATTGACTGTTTCCCTCTGAATTTGAAATATATCAAAACAAAAAGTCAGAAAATAACAAAGATAAATACGATTTCAAACCTTGGCTAGCAGATAAATTAATATTTTAAGTTAGCATTTTTTTAAACTTTTTTAGTGTTTTTATGTTATTTAAAGTATCTTCCCAGATGCAGATCTTTCCTTTTCACAGCAAGCAATTTTTGTTTTGACCTCACTGTAGCTGTTTCATGCTTTAGATTGTGATCAGTGTTTAAGATTCTAAGTTGCTGGCTGATAATTTGCTGGTTTTACCTATGGAAACAGTAACACATATCTGCCAGGTAAAAATTACTGTCTAACAGTTGCTTCAGGTTTGGAGTATGAAATCATGAATATAATGTTATCTTTTAAATGCTAAAAAGCATTAAAGTTCTAAAAGTAGGAGCATCTTGCTTCTGCAGGCGATTGAGAGGCAACAGTGCACTTGGAGCTTTTGATAATATAAAAGTTAAAGAATTGTACTCAAGTATTTGTGTAGTTTGTAGAAGAAACTCTAGGTTAAGCTAAGCTTGTACCTTACCTTGCACTTGCTGTGGTACAGGTGGTAGGAAAGGACTCACATGTCATAAATAAATTGAGCAAGCCTGAGCACTAAATCACAGAATTTAAATACTGATTTTGAAAACTCCAGAACACAGAGGTGTTTGGGCATTATTTTGGAACTTCTTTTGTGCTGAAGGAGTGCCTTATTGTGATTTGTTTTGGAAACTAAATGAATCCCATTAATATCTCAAAAAAGCCAAAACAAAAAAAAGCCCTAACAACAAACCCAACTAAACAACAAACCCATTGAAAAGGCAAAAACAATTCAAAAGATTTGTAATTTGTGTACAACATAGACTATCCTTGCTTATTTAGCTGAGGAGAGATGATGCATCCTACCAACATAAACACGTATAGTTCATGGCACTCAATGTAGTCTGCAGAAGTAGGTGGAGCCTTTTAGACTTGTCCTTGTTACACCTGACTGGGATGACCTAATCATTGTGCCTTTAGGGTGGTCTAGGATGTGCTTTTAGGTAGACAGACCTTGCATTCCAGATCTGACCCTATGTGAGTTTCTTAAAACACACATTGCTGAGTTAATACCTGGTTTTGTAAAGTTCTGTGAGGAAAGACTTGGACTGTGGTCTGCCTCCTGTTTTCCAGTCAAGTGCTTTGGGTGACTGTCAAGCTGCTCCTTCCCTGCTGTCCCAGTGAGTCTGTAATTCATGTATTCCTGGCTGTAAATTAGCTCAGCTCCAAGGGACAAGACAGAAAATGCATTCATTTGTGAAACACCATAATTAACATCCTTCTCCAAAGTGTTGAACGTGAGGGTTCACTCAAGTTAAATGAAACATGGAATTCAAACTCTAGACCTACTGATGAAGTGATTCACAGTTTGAGAGGTATGATGAAGATGGAATGACTGCTCTCTTACATGTAGAGTTAATAATAAATCCAGGAATGTGTGTGTTTTGGACCTGAAATTCCTTGAGCTTCGAGCAGAGTTTAAATGCTCCGTCCCATGAACTTGGGCAAAAGTTTGGGCAGATCATAGTTTCCGTTTCTGAACCTTGTCATGGGCATTTTGAAAATCCACTTAAATGGAATCAAACATATTTTTAGTCAGCATTGCAAGCAAAAATTACTTCGTTTTCACTAGAAAAATAGCAATCCTCTAAATAGTGTTGTAGAAAACCATAGAATCATGGAGTAATTTTGATTGGAATTTATTCTGGAGGCATTCTTGTTCATCCTTCATGAAGAAGGCCTGATTAGACCTGGTTGTTCAAGGTCTTGTCCTGCCAAATTTTTAATACTTCTGAATAGGATGGAGATCCCCCCTCCTCTCTGACCAACTCGTTGCAGTTTTTCACCACCTTTATGGTGATGCAGCTTTTCCCTGTGCAGAATAAAATTTTCCCATGCTCTAAATTTGAGCATGTTGTGTCTTATCATACCACTGTGCACATGTGGACAGAGTCTGCCTGTCTTCTGTGCATCCTTCCATCAGGTAGGTGCAGACAGCACTTCCTTTAATATCTCCAGTCCCCTGTTCCTCTTGGTTGGACTTCTTCCAATATGCCAATGCCATGTGGGGACCCAAACTTAGACAGGTGGATGCAGTACTTCTGATAGAGTTTCACAGATTAAAAACTAGGAGAAAAAAATAATCATAAGCAGTCTTGAGTCTTGTGTATAGAGTGTTACTGAGTATTGTGAAGTGAAATGCTTTTCTGTTTTATTATTGGGAATATACAAACAGCCTGTTCATAAAAGCATGTTTGTAGAGACAGTCTGTGTCTACCTCTGGATGCTGTGGTTCAGAGATTTAGGGCAGAATGTTTCAGATGTTCAATAATATTTAAACTGTCATGTATGTAAAGTGTAATTCCATAATCCAACAAAATACTTGCCTTGCAATGAGCGCTTTGCTGAATTGAGATGGTTCAGCTGATTGTGTTTGCCTGAAGTTGCTTTGATCTAGGCAAAGGTCGCCACTGTTCAGTAACAGAGCACTTGCTAAACCCCCCAGGGCAGCAGCGTGTCTCTGTGACCAGCCTCCTGGTGTGCCATGGGTTACTGCTGGTTGGAACAAACCTGGGGATTATAGTAGCCTTACCAGTGCCACGCCTGCAGGGGATTCCCAAAGTAACTGGTGAGTGAAATTGCTCAAACAGATCGAGTACTGAAGATGTCACTTTCTCTTCTGCTAGTATCCTAAGTGAACCTGCCAAATTATATGTATTGTTTAAATAAAAGTTAGAGCTGTGTGATGAAATTATATTTGTTTTTCTTTCTGATCTTTACAGTATTATCCAGATACTTGTCTAGTTTTGTCTGTTGTTTGAGAGGGGACAACTGTTTTTCTTTAAGAGATAGGCATGAATACTGTCTGAGTACAGCCAGATACATGGGGATGAAAAGAGAATGCAGACAGTCTTATTTCCAGATTTAGGGAAAATAGATGCATTAGGTTTAGAGACATAGATACTTTAAAATGAGCATGTTGTCTAACTGTTTTTTGAATAGATTGGTTGTGTTCCCTTTTCCCCCAAACTGGAAACTTGGAATATATGAGAGTATATATTTAATATTTTTTAACAGTGGTCAAGGTTTTTGCATTCTGGAGAGATGTGTTTATGAGTTATTTTCATATTACCCCATTTGAAATACAAACACACAAATGCTCCTATATCACTGTACAAATGTTTAGGCTACTATTAGAAGCAAGATTTTAACTATGTGTTTAACAGGGGCTTTTCCCCCATGTTTTGGATTCAGAATTCTGTTCAAGCTTCTGTGCTGCAGAGGGAAGCTGGCAGATTTTATGGAGCAAGCTGTTTGCAGCTTCCTCCAGGGGGAAAAAAAAGCTTATGTAACTTCACAAAATGAAAATTAAATCCTCTGTGTTCAGCAAAATACGCAGCAACAATCTGGTGTGACACAGGATAAATGCTTTGTAAAAATCTGGAACCTGTCTTAGGTGAAAATAAATACAATTACAAGAATATGCATAGTTGCAGAATCAAAAAATCATTCTTCCATTTTCTGTTTTTATTATTTTGGTTTATGTCATATATTCTTGCATTTATCTGGGATCAAGATTTGTCAGATTTCACAGACCTAGAAACATTATATTTAGAGATCTGGTTTTATAGTCTTTGATAACTGTGTTTTGAATTTTAAAACTGTGGCTTTTTCCCATTATGTTTCCAATAGCGATAATTCATATGAATGTACTTCCTGTGAAAGCAGAATCTGTTTCCTTTAAAATGTGAAATGCTTTTGGGAGTCAGGGATGGATGTAGTGATTTATAAGATTTGTGGGCTTTTCCCCTTGCTAGCCTAGCTCTTTTTAATATTGTAGCTTACTTGATAGAATTCAATTTTTTCTCCCTTTTTTTTTTTGCTTTAAAAGGCACATCTATTAATGCTGTTACAGCTTCTCAATTTGGCTATGTGCAATTTTTTTCATACATTCTAAATATTTGCACTGTGTAAATCTTCCTTGTACCACCAATATCCCACTGATTAAATACTTAAAAAAAAAAAAAGAAAAAAGAATAGTTCAGTCAGTTCCTTATGATTCTATAATGGTAACTAGACAGCCATAAGGATGAGTTTTAGTTCCTGTTCTACAGTGTGGATGGGTCTGTTGCAGTGAAACAGATGTTCTTATACTGTTCTGGAGAGGTGCAGAGGTAGAACAGGATTGATTTGGGGTATGCAAAATATGTGGGGATTACTGGAGAAAACACAGTGTTACATTTGTGTTCATTCCAGCTAAAACATCAGCAGTATTTCTGTGCTCATGCCGTAGTGAGAACAGAGCACAAAAGTACATAATCTAAAGTTCATATTCCATATTTCAGCTGATTTATTAGTCCTAAGACACTTGTGGTAGAACATTATTTTTGTACTTTTTTTCTGTAAATAGTGTCCACACAAGGCAAAAGACTGGATGCATATAATAGGGCTTTAAGAGTTACGCTATTCTGAGCAAATTTCATGAACTAATTATGGTAGAACACTGTGGTCTGAGAAATAATGTTCTTTAATTGTGTCTTTTCTTTTGGCTCCAGGAAGAGGAATGGTGTCATACCATGCACACAATAGCCCAGTCAAGTTTCTTGTAACAGCTACATCTATAAACAAAAAGAACAGAAACAAACTGAGAAACAGCCTCCCTCCTGGCTCAGAACCTAAGGACGATGACCAAAAGAACATTCTGCACAGTGAACGGCCGGGCTCTTCCCTCAGTAACACCCAGGACACTGCAGTTTGGCTGGGGGATTCAGCAGGGTCCATTGCGCAAAGAAGTGACTTGTCATCATCCTCTGGGTCCCTTACTTTGTCTCATGGATCAAGTTCCCTAGAACACAGACCAGAGGACAGTAACATTTATGAGCTTCTGAAAGATCAAAATATCTCATTTAAAAGTAAAAGACAGAAATCTAAGAAAATGAAAGCAAGTTCTGTTTTAGTAATTTCTGGTGGCCAAGGACACAGAAGAGTGAACAAGAAGACCAAGCAGCAGCGACAAGATGAACTAGTGTCTTCAGTGATGGTCTGGCAAATCCCACTATTAAATATCTAACTGAACTAAATCCAAGATTGTTTTTGCTATTAAAAGAAATGTGATATCCTTTTGTGGCTAATGCCAGCTTAGGACCCAAGCAGATAGGCTTTATATATCTGGGAGCAATTTCACTAGGCTTGGATCACAGGATTAAGGGTGCAAGACAGTCTTCACATATTTAGAACATTCTGCAGTGTTAGAGTATTGGAAAATATTTAGCTATTGGTGCTGTCTTTGATACTCAGAAAAAAAAGGAATGTTAGGGACTTTAAAATGGTTTTAGAATCTCTTACCTAATTTATACTCACATTTATAAATATCTTAATTATGTTCTATAGCACTTAGGGAAGGCAAGGAAGACATGCCATGTCTCATGCTGGTTTCTGCTTGCATAAATCAGTTATTCCTACTTTTTCCAAAGTGACATATTTCATGGAAGAGTAGATTTTAATAAATTAACAAATATTTTTAAGTAATAAGTAGTCTAATGTGAGCTAGTACTAATTTGGCAAGAATTATAATAGTCTAAAACTTCATTCCACATACCAGAGTTTGGTTGGAACAAAACTGGCTAAATTAATTAATCAGTATTTGTTTATTTCAACACAGAATATAGATTTTTTAAAAATACTAATTTCTAATGCTCAGTTATTAGAAATCTTTCAATACAAAAAGCACATTAATTTTCTTGGTAGGTGTGATGTGTATGCAACTTGGTTTTGTTATACAGAAAGTTGCAAGGATGCAATGGCTTTGGGCAAATAGAAAATACAGATACAGGACAGCTGTGCATTATAGTGCTGCTAACATCCTCCCTCTGCAACTCAATATCAAAGCTAAACATGGATTGTAACATTTTTAAGGAGGCATGCACATCCAGTAAATTAATATTGAAGTTATTAATTAAGTCATTAATTGGGAAGATACATATACTAATATAGGAATATCTATAGGAAGTACTATCTGTAGGTAATCACTATAAGTCCTAAATTAACTGAGTTGTGCTGTGTCCCCAAGCAAGCATTTATCACATACTGTCACAGTGCAACAGCGACAGCAGAGGTATGGTCATACCTGAGTGGTGAGCCCTTCTTTTCTCCCAGTTTCAGCAAAGCACGGCCCTGTAAATGGAATTGGGAAAGTGGGGTGCACAGCTTCATTCCCTCAGATGGGCAAGTTGTCACTTTGGTACTGTTAAAAGGATGAATTCTAAGTAGGGACCTGATCAACATTTTATTCATGAATTGATGTCTTTCCAAAGGAAACTTTGAATTTGGGATTCGTACTGAAATTGCCTGTTGCCCTAATCTCTGCACATGTGAAATACAAGACAAAGGCTTCAGCTCATAAAGACATTGCCAGAAATGGTGACAAGACACATCCTTCAGTCAAAATCTGCTTAATGCAGGTACCTTGGTGAATAGAGTTGCTGGGAACATTCTTTTCCCTAATCAGTAGACTGAAATACAGAGAAATGAGAATGATTAAGTTTCAGTTTTGTGAAGAACTCTAATGCTGCGCATCGATTCAGTAAAATGCCATCTGAAGTAGAACATTTGTCAGATGTATGCATTGACTAGAATCGAATAAAACTTCTGGCTGCTTTGGTACCATTATTATCCCAGTAAAAAAGTGATTTACCCTGAAATTGTTTTTGCTACTTCTAATTCAAAGCCTTTATTCCACTATGTTCTGTTTCAATCTGCCTGTTTCAAATCACTCTCTACCATAAGGGCAGTGTTTCCCAGCATGTGCCATTTCAAGACAAACAGTACTAGAGACTGAGGTATTTTTGTTGGATATAGTAGTAGGGTTGGGGTTTTTAAAATAATGCTGAAATTTATTTTCTTAATTTTGCAACAGATCTGTGTACGTGTAAAATTTTCAGTCTTTTCTGCTTTATAAAGCAAACCTCTATCAAGGTGACCCCAAAATCGGTGTGTAGGCTGGCTGAGCCTACACACTGATTTTGACAGAGCACTGACTAACATCAGGTCTTCCCTGATGCCTGACACCAGTGAGGGGGACAGAGGGAATGCTGTTGAAGGCAGTCTTTGTCTGCACAGTGGCACCAAAATAGGCATTTCACAATCAGGTGTGCATCCTGATTTCAGAGGCTTTTCCCATATCCTCCATTGAGCCATAATAGCATGGGTTTCAATGAGTCACAAAGGACACTTGTTATAGATGGGATTGTAGGCTTAGGATCTTCATTACTGTTTTGTGCTTTTCTTCCATGTCTTTTGCTATGTGTCTTGCAACTTCAGTTGGGTATTGTCAGTGTTGGCATAGGCTTAGTGTTGGCTTGAGTCCTGGTAGGGGAAAAAAAAAAGGAAAAAAGCAGAGTGCCTCTAAGCCAGGCATCTGGCAACATTTTCCCAAACTTTTCTTCTTCTCCTCTCTGACCTACTGCTTAGGCTCCCCTGGCTTGAGAGATCAAGGCCAGTTTAATTTTCTATATTCTTCCGTAGCTATGGCCCTGGGAGCTGCTCTTTGCCCACTGTGTGGAAGTACTACATTGTACAGTTTAATGTATGTATGCTGAAAAGCAAGTGAAGAGATTCTTCTGTGTATAAAGCATAAATAATCTAGTATCCCTTGGCTACACTGCAGCAAAAGGACCACAGGTTTTATTTTGCATGCTCCTTGGGCATGGTATTCCATGTCCCTGCCTTCAGGACTGGAGAATCACATCTACTCCCTGATGGATCTTGATCACCAGGAGCAGTAAGTAGAGTCCACCACACACTCAACTGGAAATCCATGCATTACAGGATCCTCTAGCAGTATCTGGAGAGTTGTAAAGAAACTTTTAACCTGTCAGTTGAAATGTAATTTTCTTTGGTTCTATCAATAGAACAAATCAATAGAACAAAGTACAAATCTGCTCTTCTGAAAGTATGTTGAAGTTTTGCCAGTGACTTCTGTAAGAAAAGAATGGGTCCCTCATTCAATTCCCCTATTTTGAAAATAGCTATCTATTTATCTTTCTAAGCTGTAAAGCAAGAGAGAAAGTGTATGTCTGCCTATAAAAATACATCTTGTCATAAACTAGATTTTGTCAGTAACTAACTGAGTACAAGGGGCAATGTTCCTTTTTGACATGCAACTTTCTGGTATTACCTTACTATAAAAACAGGCAGGAACCAAAGTTTGTCTTACAGCTGACAAATAGTCCTTATAGCTGTTGTAGACTGTGCTAATCAGAGGTTGGATTTTGCTTTCTGGTACTGCTTTTCTAGATTAACAGAAGTTATGAAAATAATAGGAAAAAGGGAAGCAAATGTAACCACTACAATATATCCTATATATGTTTTCTAACACATAGTAGTGTCTTTTGTAACATGAGCCATAAAACTTGTGTATTTATGTTCAAAGTATAAATTGAGAAAAATGTTGAATAAAAAATATGATAAAAATTAACTTCAGAAGAACATCTTGGGTTGTCATTTTAACTAGAAGGTTAGAATTTGGGTCATGCGTTAATGAATAATATATATATATATTAATGGACTCATGCAAGAGAAAATAGGATATGTGGTTAAAATGACAAAGATGACTTTTTTTTTTAATATATATTTCTACAATTTAAATGCCAGCAAATGCAGTTTCTGAAAATTATGCAGTCATTTATTATTAGGTTTGATTACTGTATCAATGGACCCAAATAGTGTCTAAGCAGTAGAATTTCTACTATGCTGTGTGGAGTAAGCATCAGCACTTGGGCAGCATGCATGCTGCATAAAAATGAGAAGCATTAATTTTGAAAATGAGTATTGCAGAGCCAAGGCTTTAAGAGAATAAATTAATTTTCAGTTGCTAACAGGCAATTCTTTCTAATTAATCTGCCCTAAAGGATACATACATAATCCCATGACTGTGTTTAAATACAGAGATTTGTATTTATCAGGCTCAGCAATAGCCTTTTCGAGTGTACCTAGAATAAACAAACAAGAGGATTTACTGAGAATTCCTTGGTTGCTAGGAAAGCCTGCCTTTTCGCTCCCGGCCGTATACCACATCTCTTTAATACATGCTTCTGAAAAACATCAAATAATTTGAGCACAGGATACCTGTGCACATTTGGATACAGATTCTGTTCCAATGGGAATTTACAGCTCATTATTTATGGTGACAATCTGAGGGCTAAAATTGCTTACTGCCTCTTTGAGAGAGGCCTGAATATTGGGAAGGATTTCCTGAACTGTGGTTCAGTGCTTAAACGTCACTGCTCCTCTCTCTTCCATCCTATTTAATTTTCTAACTGCATATAGACAAATTGGTTTTTGTAAAATGCATTTGCAGGTGAATATCAGTCATTTGAAAGGTGCAGCTGTAATGGAGGGTTCTGCATGAGCTAGTCTGTATTGCAGTGAGTATGCCATGGAGCTGTAACAGTATTTTTAGAACTGCTTTACATAGCTTCATAGTAATAATACTTCATATAATAATAGTCCTGTTAAGAAGGCAGATTAGTATCTGTAGCTAGGAAGAAAATAAGTTGAAAAGCATTTGCCTGACTTGAAGCTATATGATGAGTCTGTAAAAGCACACAGATTAAAGCCATTGCTGCTCTCTAAGCCCATGATTAGTCCTTTAAACAATCTCCTCCTTGCAGGTGTCCTGTATATGTGGTGGTGGAAAATGTCTGTTGAGCAAACTGGCCAGGAGCAGGGCGGCAACTGGAGTGCTGAGCTGTGATCACAGGTAGTAGCTGGCTGGCTGGGGTTGAGCCTGGCCTGGGCTGCTCCCATCAGACAGCACTGGCAAAGCCACTTACCTGCTACATTTTAGGAACTGATTAACTATGTTGATGTAAATTGTGTGGTGCCATTTGCAGAATAGGTTTTCTGCCTCTAGTGTCTTGATACTGATGCACCCATGCATGTATCCATAAAACCTTTCTGTGGGATGGTTGCCCATAAGTCTGGAACTTGGGACCTGTCAGGAGATAGAAATACCTACTAGCATAGACTTGACATGTACCATACAGGTACCAAGCTGGTATGAAGAGTGCCACTGTTAATCTGGGTTGGTTCATCAGCTGTTTGTACCATGCCACAGCGCAAAATTCTGGTCTACTTCCCATACCTTTTAAGATTTAGGGGCTTTATAGCACTATGTAGAATCTGCGTCCTGTTTCCTCACAATTGCAGAGCATGCACACTGCCAGATCTAGCTGCTATTCAATTTGAGAAATCTAGCTCGAGATTTTTCAGAATTAGTTGCTGCTGCCTTGCAATTGTGCTTATTTGATTAATAGCATTTTCTTTAAAGACATGCCTAGCTACCAAATTGCCAGAAACGCTTTTTCCTCCTAAAACAAGAGTCAACAAAGCAACACTGAAACAGCTTCAGATCAAAGGATCAGAAAATTTCCTAGCAAATGAAGATTTACTGTGTAACTCCATTTGAAATGCAGCAATGCCGATATATGACCAAAAGCGCTTCAAGTGCTTTGGCCAAGCTCCATAAACCACACTATAAAGCAGTTAGTCTTTCACAGCATGACCTTCAAAGGTGTTCAAAGGGATTTTTTTCTTCCAGCAGAGCAGGCCTTGACAGCAGAACTGCAAGTTCTACTGTTGCACATATTGTTATACTCCAGTGATAATCACAGTTATCATTAGTGTGTGTCCAAACCTACAAGATGAGCCAGAACACCTAGGATTAAAATGACACATCTTGGGGGAGATGAAATGATTGTAAGAATTTACTGGAAATACAATTTCAGGAGTATTTTGACATCAAAAGGTTCAGCTGAGCCTCCAGCTGAGTTTTCTCAAAGCACTGAAGTACCTGATTTCCACTGAAACCTATGTATCTTAAATGGCCAAATGCAGAGAACAAGAATGGCTTTAAATTCAAAAAACTTAACTACAGAGCTACAGAAGTTTCATTTTTCCTTTCTCCTATTCAACATTGGAGAGAAACTCTGTGGGTTTCAACTTGAGCATCAGGATCACCTTTAATGTGGATACAAAAACTGCATTCACTCTTGCCTTCCAAATCAAATTGTTTAAATTGTTTCCTGTGGGCTTTTCTGGTTTGCTCTATCTGTGTGTATTTCAAGTTGCAGAACATGCCTACCAGACTACACTTACTAAATGCTTTTTAGTGTTCCCTTTCTAAGGAGATTTTTTTTTCTTTAGAGTTGGGTAGCACAGACTGCATGCTTTAATAAGGAGGATTACCCCCAAGATTTGTCAGAGCAACCACTCTTCTGCAATGTTGCTCAGAGTAACCTGTGATGCTTTTAATCCTGCTCACAGGCACTGACACCATCAGTTAACTTAAGCTGCATCTGCATTGCTGACCTGCAGGGCACTGCAGAGGTTACAGACACACCGTGAGGGCGTATCGAGTGGGATCCCTGTGCCCGTCCTGCCCTTGCCTCTCAGGGGAGCAAAGCTGGTTATAGCCTATGCCAATACATGACAACATTCCATGTGGCATTTGGGGAGAAATGTACAGGTAATGAGGTATTTTGCTCACAGGTAGAGGTGTTTTGCTCTACACATGTAGATGAGACAGATGATGGGAACGATCTGTCACCAATTATGGCTGAGAAGAAATGACTGGATAAATTCAGCAATGTAAAGAGCAAGAGTAAGCTTTAATTTTTTTTTCCCAAATTCTTTTGGGTTTTATTTTTAGTAATTTCGGGGATGATATGCACATTTTCTCAATTGTTCATCTAAGTAAACGTTGTGTATTCCCCATCTTTTAACCTTATCAGATGTTTTCAACCTCATTAAAAGCTGCCCCACCTATTCAGAACACTCTTGGCTGGCAGAAGTCTGTGTTAATAAGGTCTTTTTTTTAACGCTGGTTGCTTTTTCTTAAATTAAAAACAATATTAATTTGTCTCTGGAGCACAGAAGTATGCAAACCAACACTGAAGAAATCTTTATGATTTATTTTTCCTTACACCTCTAAGGCTCTATCTGTTGCAAGCTGATAACCCTCATTGTGCAAACAGCACTTTTGTCCCAATTCTACTATCTGGGTGTATTACAGGGATGTGTGAAAAATAATACAGGCAGATCAGCTTGGCCCTGCATCAGATCTATACAACATATCATGTGTAACATGTATACAGCATGTATAGGTTTTGTTTTCCAAATATAAAAAATGTATTTTAGGCATCTTTGCTCAGCAGAAGTACAATAACTATTTGGTCTGTTCTAGCAATAGCATCAAACCAGTCCTTGAGTCTGTTGTATTACAACACAAAGAAGCATTTCACATGGGAGTGTTCAGCTGTTAAACACAGGATGAGCAAAAGAAGTCAGGTTTTCTTTTCTCTTTGTTTTGTTTTTGTTTTACACATTGGCTTCTAGCCTGGGCACTGTAGGGAACATAGACATTGGCTACTACCACTAAGTATCTGACACTCCAGTAATCTATTCACAGAAGGAATTCCAGCAAGTTTCAACTATTATCTGTTCCAGAATTTTGATGCTGCAACATTTTTTTTTCAATGCATACTTGTGCCAATCCAAATCACAATAAAAACCCCAACAAAACTCCAACAAAACGACCCACCAGAAACCTAAATATAGCCTACCAACAGCTTTGCATGTGCAAAGGTACTGGTGGCAAGTCTGTGCAGACATACCAGTCCTGCCTAGTGTGCTGGACATGTGCCCACAATGTGATGGACTCTGAGCAAAAACTGCAAAGCCCACCTTATTAGCTGGTTAAATAATTGAACTGGACCCATATGCACTTCCATGCTGCCATGGGTACTCTACCTGCAGGATTCTACTTTGCTTACTTAGAGAAGCTAGCCTGCATAAGCTGTGAGCTACACTGTGAGCCTGTTATCTAGGAAGGCTTAATGTTTCTTGATTCAGAGGATGTGGAGTGAATATTTCATCTGGATAAAAGAATTATTTGGTTAAATTATTCCTAACCTCCTTAAATGAGAAGTTCTGCCAAGAATCAACCACCTGAGACTGGGAAGATTTATTTTTGATGTGACCTACTGGCTAATTTTGGCTGAGGAGCTGTGCATTTGCTCCAGCTACTGTGACAGCCCAATCCTGCAAGACAGCCTACGAGCTGGGAATGGCAGCAATGCGGCTGTGGTGCAGCCAGTGGGAGAAAGAAAATAAATATATTACCTTGCCCTGGAAGAGCATGGCCCTGATAAGCTCTGAGTGGATGTGCTCTGGATCAGGATGCTGTTTGGTGACCCTGTCATGAGAAAGGCATTCATCACTATTGCCTATTTCTGCACTGGAGACGTTGCAGCATTATGCCTCCTAGAAGGAATACTTTGTTTTGCCTGATGTGGATTAAAGAGGTGTGTGAGGCAAAAAACCTTCCCACTACTATTTCTTCCTTTGGATTTTCTTCCTTTTTAACCAGAGAAACACTTGATAAAATTGTTTTGTTCAAAACTGTATTTCCTTTTAATTACTGAGCACCACTGCTGCTATGTGAGAGAGCACAGGCTGCATGTCCAGAAGGAAGTCTGCTGTATGTGACTGGGTAGGGGCTGCCTGAGGTTTCTGGGGCAGAGCACAGCAAATACTTCCCTTCCTGCCTCTGCTCAGCACTCTACTGTTGTTGCCCCAGGCTAGCTGCCCCTTGCAGAATACAGGATCTCAGCAAGTCCTGATGGCCAGTAGCAGCATTAAAATAATCTATATCAGTCCCCTTGAATATTTGTTGCATCAGCTGGGCTACAGAAATGCATTTCAGGCACCAAACTACATATCATGTGACCTGTGTGATACCTGATTTCTTTAGGACAAGGTCTTTTCTACACTGGGACAATGATTCATCTCATGTAATTCAGGCATTTAAAAATTGTCTACAGCTGTACCAGTCTGACTTTACAGCTAATGGAGAAAAATAAGAAATATCAAAGGATGATTCCCCTCATCCTAAGGTAAGATGTCAAAGATAGGTGAGAAAAATTGCCCTTCAGACATAGTTATTCCTGTACATCAATTATAAATGGAGCCTCGGGAACTCAGGTTAAGTAGGGAAATTGAGTGACTAAAACTGAGATGATTTCCACAATGCGTGTCCCAGTTTTTTCATCACCTCCAGTTCTGTGAGAAACTGTGAGGCCAATTGATGAGCAGCCTTATTCTCCATGGCAAGTGTCCTCGCCTATGATCCACAGAGCAGCAGTATTTTGCAAAAGTTATGCTAAGAGGTCAGCAACTCCTTTACATTTGTTTTCACTAATGGCTTTAATGACAAAGGAGCATGGGGAACTGTAAAGAAACTTGGTGGGAGGAAAGTAGACTGAGTTACAAAGTTAGGGAATTGCTGCCCAAAGCTGAACTTTCATAAAGGTCATTTTACCTGATCTGCTTCTGGCAACATTCAGTGAGAGCAGAGGATGAAGTCTGCAAAAGCCAAGTGCTACCTGACTTCTCAGGCTAGGGTCTCCATAGAATTGGATTTTGTATAGGTCTCCTGCTGGCTCCATGCACAGGGGCAAGTATGGCTCATAAAAGCACAATATGCTACTTCCTACCCACCACAGGTTTTCAAATTGTCTCCACAAACTATAACTCAGACATCTCTGTGTACACTCATACTGGAATGTGATGTGGCAATTAAACCTGAAGAGAAGCTAAGAAAATCCAGTAGTAGTTAAAATTATTATGTATTCAGAAAACATGAGTCAGAATGATATTATCTCAGATATTATACTGCTGCCACAGTCACATAACTCTCATCAGTGTGAATAGAACTCAGGCACCTTAAAGAGAGACAATACTCCACAGAGAAACAGAACAACAGATCTTAGAAGTGAAAATAATTTTCCATAGCTGTATCAGTTGTCTAATTTTAGTGTCATCTTGAATCATATAGTATTTAAAGTAGCATGAAACAGCAAGAATATTAATTCCGGATGTCAGAGAGAAGAGTTATTTCTGGCAGGTTTTAATGGATCTGCTGTATCACATGGAAATTTCTTCCAGCTAGCCAGGAATAAAACCATGTACAAAACTTAAATTCTAACCTTGTAATAGAACCAAATCAGGGTGACAAATTTACAGTTATGCTAAAGCCACATGTGGTTACTGTCTCTTCTAAGACCCTGGTAACACTTTATGATTGTTCCTTATCTATTTTATAGCTCCCAGAAGAGCACTCCCCCTCTCAGTCGAGATGAGACACGACCTCTGCTTGAACACCAGCCTGCTGGTTAAGAGCTGCTCTGAAGTCAGAGCACAATGTGAGTGAAGCCAAGGGTTTCAAGTGGTTACAGTTACCCAGCACTGCATGCAAGTACTTTAGTTTATTAAGTGCTAAGTCAACACATAAGAGTTTTTAGCACAACCGATGTCAAAAAGGAGAAGCAATAGGACAAAATGAAGGAGAAGACACACAACCACGCTTAGCCATCACAGCCTTGATGATGGAAGAACATACAGCTGCAATGGCCACACTGCCAGCACAGGAGCAATTAATTGTCAGGTTAATTTGAGACAGGAGATGGTAGTAGCTTTTCAAGTCTGCTCAGGGGTGTCTCCCAAGGCCAGGAGCCACTCACTGGGCACCGCAGGGGAACCAGTCTGACAGGTCCCTGGAGTCCGTGGACAGGGAAAAAGAGCAAACCTGCAGATGAATAGTGTTTTGAGACAGCAGTATCATAGGAAAACTATATGCTATACGATATAACCCAGCACCAGAAATGGGTCAGGGATTAGGGCGGCACGTCTGCCGTCTTGGCAGAAATCAAACTGCAGCCTGCGCTGGGACTTGAGCTGGGTTAGGTACCACTGCCTGTGTCGGGAGCAGACCCAGAGTACAAATAACATAATGCGAAAAGGTTTTTAAGAAACTGAAAAGCGAGTTTAATTCTGGGAATCCCGATGAGGGTCTGAGCTTTGAAGCGCAGGAGAAAATGGGACCTGCGCCGGCAGCC
>NW_005054413.1:2542908-2557097 GCF_000277835.1 Geospiza fortis | reverse complement strand
AGCGGGACGGGAGCGGGGCCGGGGCCGCGGGGAGGGCTGGTGCCGGTGTCTGCCGGTATCTGCGGTACGGACCGCGACGTGGAGCCACAGTAGCCGCGTGTGTGTGAGAAGGGTTGCTGGAGCACTGTCAGGTTTAATCGTGTTCCTTTTCTCTTTCCTCTGGCCCCCTTAATCCACCTCCTCTGAGCAGCGGGGAGGCCGGGCATATCCCCGCATCTCTTCTCCATATGTCGCAGAGAAGCCAACCCTGATGCCTGCGTATTTTATTTTATTTTATTTTTTATCCTGCTGACCGATTAAAAATCTAAATTGCTCTCTCCACGAACGTTTAGGGATGTGTAACAGCAGGAGATTGCTTCCCGCTATAAATTCTTCATGGCGTGCTACTCCATCCTGCTAAAAGCACGCGCAAGCCCTGGGTGAACATACGCGTGCAGGATTTGGCAGGGTGGAAGATGCTTCAAAAAAAACTTGTACTGAATTTCAGTAGGTAGATTTTTATGTCTGGTGATTTAAAGCAACAAAAAGCAGACTTCTGAACCCAAACTTACACATAGCACAGAAAATGATTGTATTAAATCCTATAGCAAACTTTTTTCACCCATCAGGAAAAAAATAAAACCCTCTAGAAATAATAATATTTTGTAAAGCTTTTCCACAGCAATTAAACCAAACAATAGAAAACTGGAGCAAAAAGCTAGGGAAAAAAGTAGGGCAATAAAAAAAATAGAATAGCAATAAAATAGAGCAATCTTTTCTGTAGGATCTGAGGAGCAAAAGGGCTTCTCTGTTTTCCAGGGACTTAACCATCTGTCTCCCAGAAAGGAATTAAGTGGAATATTTGTGGAAAATAATAATTAACTTGTCAGTCGTATTGACAAAGCAATATTTCCTCCCTTGTTTAACTGCTTGGCCCATCCTACTTGTTCTGCATTCTCTTCTTCCCAGGACCCATCACACAGCATTTATTCACTCTTTAATTAGGACATCCAGTGCATGCCAGTGGGATGCTCTGGTCATCCACTGCTAATGGCACTGTCTGATGAGAAGCTGCCAGGAGCCAAGGACTGATCCCGTGCCTGCCCCAGCTCCTCTGTGCTCTGCAGGACTCGCTCCTGGCAGTGGTGCCACTTAGAAGCTAGAGTTTGCAGGACTGCACCTTGATAATATGAAAAGGCTGAAATCTGTAGTAGCTTCCTTTCTTTTACAAAAGCTGTGTTTGCATCACTTTTCAATGTAACAAACAGTCCAAAGAGATGGACAGACTTGAAATGCCAATAAATATTAGAGCACCATTATTTGGCAGGAACATTCAATTAAAGTCATTAACTGGCTTTACTATAGTAAAGCAGGATTATAGTATTTAGGGCTGGCCTAGGTTACCATAGAGACGACGATGTGGTGAGATGACTGCATCCAGATCCTGCTTACCAGGGGTTTCAGCATCCTGTAGTATCCTGTTGCAAGAGGATATTAGGGGCAGCTGACTGCTAAAGAAGGGTATAATAAAACATGAAAGGAAATCCTGCAATTTCTTTTAAGGTAGAATTAAACTTTTTTTTTAATACTTTTTTTTCGTGGTGGGATCCTTTGTGGATTTTGCAGCGATTTTTCTGTTTATCCCTACTGACATTATACAGCATTGCAGTTGGGAGTCTGCTTCTGGCCTCTGAACAGAAGCAGAGAAGTCATTTTATGCCACCTCACATGCTTGAAAATACCCATTTAAAAAATGAGCTCATTTTCATTGTATTTTATCTCATTAGCCTTCTCAGAACATGACATTTTTACTCCTGGCATTTTATTTTTCAGTGAAATTGTCATCATCTATTGTTTCTGCTTCATGTTTGGTCTCAGGGTTGTTTTGTCAGCGAGCAGGCATGATTAGTTCCTTTCATTGGAGAAGAATTACTTTATAGCAGTTCAGGATTTGACAACCAGTTTAACCTGATGTGTGACTGAGTTCTCATTGAGCAGAAGGGGACCCTGCTCTTTTCCTAGCCTGGGCCATACATTCCTGCCCAATTCCCTGTGCCAGAACTCTTCACCATGTGACAACACAGGGAATCGACAGAGATTTTTGCCTTCCTCCTGCAGTTAACTAAGCAAGCACTCAGTTTACACTGCAGATGTTGGCATTACAAATGGGGTTAGTCCTGTGAACAGTGTTTAAATCTGTGTGTAACTCTCTGCAGGATCAGGACCAATTGATTGGCAGTGCTGCACCCTTTTCTTCATCCTAAAATGCTCCTTGGATGCTAACTGGCAGTTTTGGCTTCAGAAGGATTACAAGACTGGGTCAGTATTGTATATGGGTGATTGAGTGTTAATGCAAAAAAGAGCTGGCTGGATGTTTTTATTCTGCACTGCAGATTTGGTACTTCCCAGTTTCTTTCTTATACCTCATCAGTGAGGATGGCAGGACTCATGATTGGTTAAATCAGTTTATTTAATGCAAAACATTAAAGCATGAGAAAAAATCCAGTGGTTCTACAGATTTTCTACTGTGTGTCAAGGGGAAAAGAAAGATGTGTCACATAAATGCTTTTCAGGTGGGATGTTTCACAAGCTGCCATTGCTTTGTCTCTGGGTGAAACAGACAAATTGACAGCCTTTTTTAACTCACTTGGAAACATGCCAGAAACCAGAATCTTTCTATACAAATCAACATATGTTGGTCAAGCAGCTTCCATGCTGTTATGTAGTCTGTCGCAACATGATTTGCATTAATTGAAGTTATTTTACATTTATGCATTCATAGATTAGCACAAGCTCTTAGTTGTTTTTCTGGACACTGACTCTTCCAGGAGTACTTAAGGAGCTAGGTAAGTTTTGCATCTCAGCTTTGGATCTCTAACTGCTGGCAGGCTCCTGGACTTCCGAATCATTTCAAACTATCAATCTGTCAGAGTTATACAATAGTTTTCTTTTCTTTCTTCTTGGAAGCAGTTCTGGTTTTTCGTCTTTCCCCCTTTCTTGTAAGTAGATTGAAAAAACAGGCCCTAAGCTCTGGAAATGAACTCTTATTTCTTCAGCCCATATTTGAGGTGTTAGACAGTAAGAACTAAAAGCCAGCCCTTTGCTGTGGGAGTGGCAAGTGAAACAAATGTTCTGATTCCGTCAGTCAAAGACAAATCCATTCTTGGGAGAGTTTTTCTCTTATCCTGTAGCTTTCTTTCATCTTTTCTTTTAACTGCAACTCCCTGCATTGCTTTAGTTCAAAAAAAAGCTACTGTTTACATTTGTCTGTACAGTTGTGGTGGATTAACCCTGGCTGGATGCCACGTGCCTACTAAAGCTGCTCTGTTACTCCTGAGCTGGACAGGAGAGAGAAAATAAAGTGTAAGTCTCGTGGGTCAAGATAAGCACAGTGAGCTATCACTCACCAGTTACTGTTACAAGCAAAACAGAGTCGACTTAGGGAAATCGGAGTAGGATAATGAGAAATAAACCCAAATCTTAAAAACATCTTCCCACCATACTTCTCTTTTTTCCAGGCTTAACTATACGCTTGAATTCTTTACCTTTCCCCCTATCCCAGTGGTACAGGGGGAGAGAGACTGGGCATTGTGGTCAGTTCATCACGTTGTCTTTGTTGCTTCTTCTTCCCCTGTTCCAGCAAGGTTGGGGGATGGGATGAACCATGGGAGAAGGTTCTCCACAAAATTCTCCAGCATAAGTCCTTCCCATGGGCTGCTGTTCTTCACAAACTGCTTCAGCATGAGTCCCTCCCATTGGGTACAGTCCTTCAGGAGCAGACTGCTCCAGCAAGGGCTCTCTGTGCGGTCACAAATTCTGCCAGCAAATCTGCTCCAGAGTGAGCTTCCCACAGGGTCATGGTATCCATAGCATCCACCTGTTCCAGTGTGGGATCCTCCCCAGCCTGCAGGTGGATCTCTGCTCCACCATTAGCCTCCATGGGCTCTAGGGGCAGAGCCGCCTCACCATGGGCTGCAGGGACTCTCAGCTCCAGTGCATGGAGCACCTCCTCCCTCTCATTCTGCACTGACCTTGAAGCCTGCAGATCTGTTGCTTTCACATATTCTCACTCCTGTCCTCTCTGGCTGCAGTTTGCTCCTGCGCAGTAGCTTTTTCCTCTTCTTAACTCTATCATCATCCCAGAGGCACCACTACCATCGCTGATGGGCTCTACCTTGGCCAGTGGAGGGTCTGTCCTGGAGCTGGCTGGCACTGGCTCTGTCAGACGTGGGGAAGGTTTTGGCAGCTTCTAACAGAAGCCGCCAGTGCAGCCCTCCCACTGCCAAAACCTTGCCATGCAAAGCCAGTACAACACTGTAAGAAATCCAGATGCTCATGAAGTTAGTGGGAATTTTCCTTGACTGCAGTGGGGTTGGGGTTTAAGGTCATGTCAGACTCTGGCTTGATCAAAATTCTCTGTGAAGCTTAGGTGGCAGTTTCTAGTTGCAGGCTACTATCACAAGCCTCATTCTCTTCAAAGCCATGGAAGTGAGCAGTACACAAACATACTTCTTAAATAGCAATTGATAATTGAGTTTTGAAGTTTGGTTTCCACAGTACATGCAGAAACAGTGAAAGTAAATGTCTTTTGAGTGTATTGTGTGAGCTTTGGAGTTTGTCAGTGCCATGTGTCCCAAGCAGTTTTTAATTTTGATCTCAGGAAAACAAGGGCAAAGACTGTTCATGTGCATTCATGTGATAAAATTCACTGGTGCTGCTTCTTTTTGTTCAGGATGAGGTCTGTACCAGTCATTCTCTGTGAATGACCTTTGAGAGAGGCAAGAGAGTTAGAAGAATCTGTTAGTCCAATACCTGGACAATATTTCTGCCAAGCCTTGTACCCCCAAATTCAGGCAGCTTTTCACATGACAGTGGCTGAAAAGCCTCAGTATCTGGTTTGAGATGTTGCTGATGTGTGTCTAAAATCTTTCTAGTCAGAAGCAACCAAAGTTTACACTTCTGACCGTAGCATCAAAATCTCTAAATGGTCAGAACCACAAGCCAGGATCCCTGAATCTAAGCTTCTTCTCATAGCTCCCAAATCATAACCATAAAACCAAACGTCTCTCTGTGTTTGGCATTCTGATGTAAAAGTCTTGCTTCTTATTCTGGGCCCTGTCTGTACACCCCTGTCCAGATTGAAAACTAATAAATATAAGTATAGCACTGTGACTGTTGAACATGCTGCGTATTTAACTGCATGCATTAGCAGCCCTTTATTCTGTAGCACTTGAAAATGACAAGTTTGAGTCATGGATTAGTCAGACATACTACAGTATTTACTTCTACTCTGTGTCAAAAAGTCCAAAAGCAGATAGGACCGTTCTGTGATCATAATCACCCTTCATGGATGTGTTGCCAGTCTGGATGTCTCTTCAGAAAGAGCAAGGATCATTCTGGGGAGAGAGAATTCCAAAGTGAAAAGCAGCATGTACATTTCTTCAAGGTAATCAGGATGATCTATTTGACACCTGCTTTTCCATCAAGGCCATTGGCCAGAACAGAGAAACCAAATAGATGTGAGGTGAATGATCTGAACAGAACAACGTTTTGACCTAATTCATCCAAAATTTACTGGCTTGGTACAGGAGTAAAATTCTTTGGCCTGTTCTTGCAGGAATAAGATTAGATAACCAGGCAATCTTTTCCATTCCTTTAATTTAGATACCTGTCTGCTTCATTCAATGGAAAAAAACATAGTGGGAGATACTGAATTGCCTGCTCTAAATTCTTGTTGTAGAAGTAGAGCTTAGTCAGAGAAATTAGTGCCAGAAAACCTTTCCTGAACGCTCAGGCTCAGCATATGAAATTCACATTATAGTAAAAAATGCTATGCATTCAAGGCAGAAAGTGTCAGCCCGTGAAAATAAGAGTATTTTAATAGAAACCTATTTTGTTTTTGTCTCAGAATGGTCAGCAAGTGTTAGCTTCTACTAATGCAAACAGCATGCATTACACTCAATTTTCTCTTCTTTCCCTTTATAATTCCAATGATTACATAAAGTCATTTAATACTTTGTTAAGCCCTGCAGTTGCAACATTGCTGCTAAAAGCATTCCCATTGTTTGGTGAAATCTGGGCTGACAGCCTACAGGTACTGCTGATAGTAAAGGCTTGCTGCAAAAGTACCTATGACTGCAGCATGCATTTCTACTTTGAGATCAGCGTAAGTGTTTTTCAATCCTAGCACAAGACAGAGTGGCTTAGATCTCCAGGCAATATAGCTGAGCCCTGATCCTCTAAAGGCAGTGGGAAGAAGTACAGAAACTTTGTTTTTGGCAGGGAGCAGAACCCAGGATTCTTTGTCCTCACCCTCAAAAACATTTTTTATTGTTTCTCTGGAAAGTAGTAACTGCTTTAGTCTGAAGGAAAGTGACCCTTATTTCATAAGCTTGATGGTTTGGGCACTTGGTTGATATTCGGGGGTTTTAGTCTTGCCAGGCAAAGGAAGGGGTAGTGACAAGTTTCCCATGGGGCTTGGTCAGAGCTCTCATTATTGTACAGAAAGGCAAAGTAGCAGCAAAAGTCAGTATTGCTGTCTTTTAAAGTAATTCAGGTATATTTTGCAGAGAATTCTGGGCTGAGGCACCCAAAGAAAGAACTGAAGTCCCCTGATGGCACAAGCTAAGCACTTCATCACCATGGTCTTTACTGGCTAGCCCTTGGTAGCTCTCATGCACTTATTTTTGAGGATCCAAATCAGTTGGGCTCTAATTGTACCCACCCATGCATATGTGTGCAGAATCTGTGTGTATGTTCCAGATTCCATTCCAGGAACTGGTTACAGCATTGCTGTGCAGCTCAGACACACAGCATCAGTCTCTCTTGCAGGAGAACTGGGAGGTGCATCCCACCCACAGATAAATTCTGTGTGGGAGTATGGCCCTATGTCTATCCACCTTGGCTGATTTTCATGAAATAAAATAAAAGAAGTCAAACTCCTGTGAGTAACCTAGTAAGTCACAGTTATAGGACCAACAGCAAAGTATACCAGCAGCATTTCTGCCATGGCAGAGAGAAGTCTGTGCAAGCTGATTCCTTTCAGATTAGGGCTGTCATGGTGGAGGTTTTGCTCTGCTATCTGATCTGGCTGTCTTAGGTCTTACATCTTTGCTACATTGCCAGCTGCCAGATAAACCTGCCCTCAAAGTCAGCCTTTGCCGTGTTTAGCACTGTGGCGGGTCTCTCCGATTGAATCCAGTCCAAGGTCTGTGTAAAGACAATGTCTGCAGGAACCTGTAATTTTTCTTGAAATCAAACTGCCTGTAATGTAATTTTTAGTTGCAGCTAAACCTTAGTTTTTAACTGTGAACCTTAAGTTTGAAGAAGTATCTGGGCAAAGAAACCATATATGAGCTCCAGAAATGGGGAGGGTGCCATTCATCATGTATCTGAAGGACCTCTGCCTTTCTTAGCATCACTTAATTTGTCAATAAACCAGTGAAACTGTTCAGTTTCTAAAAGTGTTTTTTTTTTCTCTTAAGTACCAGATCTAGAGTTTGTCTAACAAAAAAAGTATTTTCATTATTGCCTTCTCTAGGAGTTTTACTTTCTTTTCCTGGGTATAAGTGTCAGAAAAATGGGACTGTTTCCTTCCCTTTGAAATCTGTTGTTACCTCTCACATTCAGTCTTTCTCAAGCACAATGGTGACATAGTTTGGCAGATTTCTGGTGCTTTGGGCTCTTCAATCTGTATGTCCTTTCCATAATGATATAAAAGCAAAATCCAGTTTTATCTTAGAGTGGGAATTTAATATCCTCCAAAATCATTGCCCCATCTCCTGCATTAAATGCAATACAGGGCAGGTGTGTTGGCAGAGTGTAGTACGTTTATGGAGATCAAGTGCTGATCTGGAATGTAATGCCAAGGCTGAGTCTACTTTGATTTTCAAAAATCTCTCTAAACTAATTTGCTGGTTTGCTTGACTTGGTTTCTCAGTGGATATTCTCCTCCTTCTTTGTTAGCACCATCATTGCCAAAGTGTTTGTAGAGACTTGGAATATGTTTGCAATTTGTTGGCAATACAATTTAATACTGAAAAGCATTTCTGCAGTCAACATTACCACATTACAGTACATTACACACTAATGCTTAAATGAGGCTTTTAATCATCACAAGTTGATGCTTTGCTTCAAGTCAGTGCTCCTGGTGTATGGCAATTTTCAGAATTTAAGGTCAGAAAGGATTTCTAGATCAACTAGTCTGCTCTTGTCAAATTTTATTTACCCTCGCTTCCCAAGTGCCTTCCAGCAAGGCACATACTCAAGATCCCTTTCATCAAATCAGAATAAGGATCTTCCCATGTCACATGAAATGTCCATGTAGATCAGCATCCTGCCTCCTACAGGAACCATAATCAAGTATTGACAGAAGTGTATGGCAGGATAAAAATGTATATTTCTTCATGGGATACTTCTTTGAATATTAATACCCTGTCAGTTTTCTCACTCAGGATCCTTCTAAGCTGAATGCACTTTTTGTGTTTTATTCTGTAGGTTTCCTTGAGCCTATCCTTCACTCTCCCCATCAATTAAACTTTAATTAACCACAGTATGCTCTAGCTGTCTTTTTTCCTCCCCCTCAGCAGCATAAATCTTTTGCTTTGTTTACGCTTACATTTGGTTTGCTTAGGGTTTCTTCACCAGCCTAAGAAAGCCTTCAGCATGCAGAATTTTCATGTGCCTACACTTGTGCACAGTCATCAAGTCACAGAGCAAACATACCAAGCCCTGAGGAAGTGTCAGCTCTGCATTTCTCAGGCTGGCTAAGGCTTGCTGTACTAGTTCTCCAGGCTACTAGCACAAGCCACATTTTCTCCAAAGCCATGTGGCTGTTAGAGGGCTTCTAGGCTAGGTATCACCTTTTTGCTTGGGAGCTGGTGTGCAGCGTGGAGACAGAGTAAGCCTTTGTCTGGTTTCAAAGTGCTGTTCCGAGTCTCTCACTAAAGTGGGGTTTTTTATGTCTCTGAAATTCTTGAGTACTCTTCTCTGTCTTCACAGTTTTTAAATGCTACTTCCAAAATGTAAAGCCTTAAGCATACATGCTTCCATCCATTCAACCACCATGTTCCATTGCAAACCTACTAATGCTGTAGAGGCAAGGTAACATTTTCCCTGTGGGTATTCTGTATTTCCCAGTACACACATTCAACGACTGCATTCATCCTTTCAGCTGTAGCACCACACTGGTATGTTTGGTACTGCTGTCAATTTAATGGAGTCTTAGCTGTGCCCAGACATGATGAAAGCAACCAAACTTCAGTTTATCACAGACATGAATGACCACATGCTCTCATATTTAGAAGTGTAGCTGTGAGCCCATTTGTAGAATTAGCTGCAATTCTGCATAAAAAGTTGTGTTCCATTCAGTATGGTGTGGCCATGCCATACTTATCTCTTGACCTGTAGTGCATTAGTGATAAAAACACCACATCAGCCCTGGAGTTTTTCCCAAAGATATTGTAATCGCTCAAAGCTTGTTTCTGACTGTTCTTTTTTGTTTGACTTTCTTTCCTCTGAGGGATATTGGAGAGGACTTGCACTTAATCTTTGCTAGATTTTCTTTTGTAGGAGTGTTATTTCCTTTTTGTTGTGAGAATTCCTGAGAGACACTACTCCTCCCTAACTATTTCTGAAGAGTCCAAACTGGAAGGAGCTCAGAAAGATAGTTTCCTTTTTAGAAAATGTTTGTCTCTATGAGTATAACAGTTAGGAAACCTTTTCTCTGGTCATGATGACTGTTTAGAACTTGTATATTTTTGGTTTAAATTTGTTAGCTATAGTATCGATTTAATCAAGCTTTTGATAATATTTTTATTATGACTTATTTCCTCTCTCTCTTCCTCCCTGCCCAGACACACACAACCTTTTCTTCCCCTGAGTTTCTGATGAGGAACTGCTGTCCATGTGTTTCTTGTGTGGTCTGTAGTCATAAGCTGCAATTCTTAAATGTTTATTTTTCTTTGTAGTTGTATGAAAATGTTGTAGTTATGAGATAAAGACCAATTCATACCTTTATTACATATTGTCAAAAAATTACAGCACCTTGAGAGGTCAACATTTGCATCCACACAGGAGTGTGAAGGCAATACTATAAAAGCCATATATCCAGCAGTCAGGGCAAGACCGTAGGATTGTAACATACCTAACTTCAAAAAAGGGAGAGAAAAAAACTATTCTTTATATTGTTTTTCTTGAGGTGGCACATTGAAAGATAACTGTATTCTTTTCTTACAAATAGGAGGTTAATCAAGTGGTTAAGATTTAGAGTTTAAATCTGTAATGGGCTCCAGTAATGCAGGACCTTTCGGAGAAATGGCATCGTTATGCTCCAGATGTTTTCCCCACCTACAAAGAGAACATTTTTTCTTCCAAATTTCACAGATCTACTCAGTGACCAGGAGTGTTGCAGACTATTTTTATAAGTATACAAACCACTCTACACTTGACATTGCCTATGCTTCACCCTGGCCAGTTCTACTTTCAAGTCATTGTTTAGTTTTTAAAATAAATATAAGGGATGTTATTTCTCTTTTGATGATCCTGCCTCTTTAGATGCCTTAATCATCTCAATCAGATTACACCCCTATCCCAAGAGACAGGGAAGTAAACTGAAGTAAAAGTTTGGCAGTCCAAATTTTTATAAAAGCATTTTTTCTGGATTAAGGTGGTGCAGATTCTGGTAGTGTGTCATTTCTGAACTGGTAAATCTCCTGGGGAGGATAGCCTGCTTATGTAAATTAGAGTTGTTTATGGTAGGGGAAGCACTGCTTTTATTTACCATGAGACTGAGTCAGAGCCGTTTCCATTTGTGAACTGAAGAGAAGTAACCCAATTCCTCCCACATGCAAATATTCCCTGGAGAAAGTGGGTCTTGCTAGGGGAGGTGGTTTGGATCAAAGGCTATTGGCACTGCACAAGAAAAACGAGGAGAGAACAATTCAATACAAGCATTTAATTGGATTTTATCAGAATGACTGCCAAATGAATGCAATGCCAGGAAACTTTACCTGCAGCTCTTTATTACAGTTTCTCTGTCAGAAAAACTGTGCCCTTCTTATCTGTGCTGTTACTTGAGCAATGTCTTACAGCATTTGAGGTTGGGGCCGCACATTCAGGATACTGTGTGTCATTGCCAAGTCTGTAAATACAGTTCATGTTTGTTGGCAGCTCCTCTGTCCATTAACATTACATCATCCCTAGACCAAACCCATGATAATGAAAACATTTTCAGAACAAGTAATTCAGCTTCTGACTTAAAAGTCTCCAGTATAAAAGGTGACCTCAGTCCACAGGTATCATGTACTCTCAAGAAATTGCTTCCTTGTCCAGTACCTATCCTGTTTGTGAGTTTTGAAAAAATGTTAAAACCAAGTTTATTTTAAGCCAAATGAGATTGTGGGGTGGTCAAATTCTTCTGAATCATCACAGCTATCAAGTATCTTCTGCAGTTCTGTACTTTTTGAATATTCTGTCTGCCAGAACAGCAGTACAACTCTTTGATCACTGTAGGTAAGAAGAGAACAGAGGAGGAGTTCAGTATTATATTTCCATCAGGCCCTTTCAGCATCTTCCTGTTTCATACTAAATCCATGACCTTTTAACTCAGATCAGTCATGTTGCTCAATAATGGAAAGGTTCCACTACTTCTCTGAATTGTTTTTTCAGCTTCATCTTTGTAATTCTTGTATTTTGTTTTCAGCTAGACAGAGGTGCTGGGATTGCTGGAGTGGTCATTGCTGTCATTGGCAAAATCCTCCAAACCCTCTTTCAGCTTTTCTAAGTCTTCAGCTTCCCCATATAGTTCCTTGTTGCCTTAATTGTATGTGGTACTTTAAGTCCTTCTCATGCTCAGTATAAAATTCAGCATATTCTTGGTAATTAGCTTTGGATATACCCGAGGATCATTTTCTTCAGAATTCTGCTGCTTCCCATTAGCAAGCAATGCCATCAGTCCTTCCTTCTCCTTGCTATCCTCAGGGCAATTGTAGTGGGTTAACACAGATGTTTGTTACAAGCTTCTTTCTCAGGAAAGAATGTTACTCATTTCAAATGTGTCAAATCAAACTTCTAAACCAAGCAGATATTTGAATGTGGGAAAAGGTATGATTACTGTGCTTGAGGAGGATCTCACCCTTTTTTTTTTCGTTTTCCATTAGCTGAGAAAGTTAAACAGATAAGTTTTTCTGGTTATTGTTTTAACTACTTTGAATATTCTAAGTGGTGATTTTCCTTTGGGACATAATGCAAGAAATACATTTCTCCCTAGAGAGATATTACTGGTATTAGAGTTACTGTTTTTGACTTTTCACATTTAATCATCCATGCTTCTAATTTTTGGTAGCATTCTCTTTCATTCTTCCTTTATAGTTTCACTTGCAAAATCAAGCCATGACCAAGAGCCTGAAACCATCTGAAGCTACTCAATCCTTCTTGTAGGGGGGGGTACATAAGTAGAAGTTATGAGAAGTGGTGTCAGAAGTGAGGTGTGTCAGGAATGACCAGAATATTGTTAGTTGCAGTAGTTGCTCTGTGTACTGTTAAAACTTGATGAAAAACATAATCACATCAACAGAGATGCTGCCCAGTACATCTTCTGTAGACACACAGAGTGTGCACAGATCACTGCAAATCTTTTTTGTCTTTTGAGAAAACTTAGCAAAGCTTGACCTACAGAGTTTGGGTTTGCACCGCAGGAAGTCTGCCACTAAAGCTAGCCAAAGTTCATACAGTCATAGAAAGTTCCTAAGTCCCAGATTTTTAAACACTCAGATGAGGAATACAAAGGTGGTGAAATCTACTAATTCTAGTAAGTTTTAAAATGCTGTTGTTGTGGTCTGAAAGTCTCCAATACCCAAAAATCAAACCTTAGCATTGATTTCAGTCTAACTGAATGTGATCAAATGTAGTAGAATGCCCTTTACCAGGCAAGTGCACAAAATAAAGCACCATGAAGGAAGACGATATTATCATTTAAGTTTGCATTGCAAGTATGGGCTTCTAGATTTCCTGTCTGTGTTAGGGATTTCCAGACAATCTCACTTACCAATTATGCTTTCAGTAAAAAAAAATATTAAAAAGTTAAATCTCCCTAATGCTAATTTAACAGGGTAAATGAATCATGTCTGCTAAAAGGAAGCCACAATGCATATTTTACATAGAAATGAGTGTTCCTTGAGGACTGCAAAAAAACTGACAAAGGGGATTTTAATGGAAATTAATAACCTCCTTAAAAATAGAATCAGGGCTGCAGATACTTACTTTATTATATTAAGTACATTCAGACAATTTTTATGCGTCACTCATCAAAACTTAAACCAAGTTTTGATGCTTGGCTCCAAGTCTGGGAAATTCATAAACAAACATGAGGTAAAGAAATGGCACTTCATTAAATTCTAAAAAGTATTCTTGTGAAATGAAGGTACAGCTGGGTGGTGATTGTGCTGACAGAGACTAACCTACTTACAGCCATGCCCTCCCTGTATCCTGCCTTTTCCCTTGAGAGACTTCATGTTCTAATTATCTATTGTGATTTTTTTCCTTGCTTCTACTTTTTATTAACAGAATCTTAAAATAAAGAAATTATCTTTTTGAAGTCTGATTAACACCTTGCTAATGCTTTACAGCTACATATGCTGCTACACAAATGTGAGATTGCTCTTGTCCCGAGTACAGAAAAAATACTTTCATGTGTTTCGTAAACACTTAGGATTATTAGCATACTTACAGTGTCTTTAAGATATTCTAGATATATTATTAAGGGAGACATAACTTTAATACTCCCAAACTTCTAACAGAGAATCTATCGATTTTAAAAATAATATTTTTGTTTTAAACAGGGGGAATGCATATGAGGAACACTGATATGGAGAGAACTTCCTGAAGGTCATGCCAAGTGAAATTTGGCTAGTGGGGAATCGCCTTCCAGAATAGACTGCGGCCTCAGCCTTCCACTGAAACAGTTGCACAAGGTGAATACATTGTGATAGTACTCTTTAGTATCCGCAGTTAGCGACTTTTGCTCATCACCCAGCGCAGTGTAGGGACCAGTTGTCGTGAAAAGGATTGCCGTGCCTGCAGACTGCTTAACATTTCTGCAGAGCAACGGGAAAACCAGATTTGCTTTTCAGGCTGTTGAGGCGCTCATCGGGGCGATCCCACCGAAAGAGCTCAGGTTTTCGGGGGTGAGCTAGCCAAGTTGACGCGGGAGG
>NW_005054413.1:2486290-2541909 GCF_000277835.1 Geospiza fortis | reverse complement strand
TTGGAACGCCCGGGTGGTGGCAGCCGGCCACAGAGCCGCGAGAGCAGTCGGCCACAGAGTCCGTCCTCCGTGGTGTCGCTGGAGGAGAGTGGCTCCCTCATTCACTACTACCAGGAGGGCAGTGGTGAGTGGAGAGTGCTGATGCTCCTGCCTGAGGAGGCCAACGCCAAGGGCTGTGCCATGTGTGTCCTCCACAACTACCTCTTCCTTGCAGGGGGCATCGTGACGGGCCCGATGGGCGGCGAACCCAGGGCCCGCCTTTCCGACAAGGTCTTCTGCTACAACCCCCTGACTGACTCATGGAGCCAGGTGCGGCCGCTGGCTCAGCCCCGCTCGCAGCTCAAGCTGCTGGCCCTGGATGGTTACCTCTATGCTGTGGGGGGCGAGTGCCTCTTCACTGTGGAAAGGTATGACCCGCGGGCCGACCGCTGGAGCCCTGTGGCACCTCTGCCCAAGGGTGCCTTTGCTGTGGCTCACGAGGCCACCACTTGCAACGGGGAGATCTATGTGTCAGGAGGCTCCCTCTTCTACCGCCTGCTCAAATATGACCCGAAGCGTGACGAGTGGCAGGAGTGCCCTTACAACAGCAGGCGGCCCCATCCAGCCCTTCCGCTGTGCCCCCTTGGGCAACACCATCTACTGCGTCAACCGGACCGGCACCCTCCGCTTCAGCCTAGCCCAGGACGGTGAGGTGGAAGCAGACGGTGGGCTCAAGGGCACCTTTGACGGGGAGCTTCTTAAAGCTCCCTTGGATGCCAAGGGTGTCCTCCTACCCTTCGTGCTTACCCTGCCTGAGAGGCTGGACAAAACAGGGGACCAGGAGGGCTCCCTCCCACTGTAAGGTGGCTAGCCTGGCTCTGGCTTCCTCAGAGGGGAGCTGGGTTGCAGATCCACAAACTCCCATCTACGCAGGGGACCCTCTCTGTTGTGTCTGCAGAGAAAAGGGGCTTCCCCTTTCCTCCTCTCTGCTCTCAAGATGTTGAGCTGGTTTTAACTCAGCTGTAACTCTTCTCATGTTTGCTGGGCTTTGTGTGAAAAGCCAAGCACACAAAAGTAAAAGCTGCTATAAAGGATAATCTCTGGATTATGTTTGTGCCAATCCCCAATCTGAGAATAACGTTTTGAAACCTGGATTTCTAAAATATTCTTGACTACAGTGTCATAATGGGGACGTTAGTGTTGGTTGTGGTTTACACATAGTTGCAATCTGGGCTGGAGCCTTTTCTGCCATTTGTGGTTTTTTTCCCCTCTGGGATGATACTGAGGGATAAACATTGCTTGCAACATAGTTTAGCTGCATTAAACCAACTATTTCCTGTGTTTAAAAAGTATAGGAAGAACATCTCCATCACAGCCTTTCATTTCTGGTGCAATAGATGGTTTAAGGAAGCTGTGGCACTGTATTAGTCCCAGGAATTTCAACCACAGATGAGGTTGATGAGATACCAAACTTAATGTTTTAAGTAACACAAATGTGAGCCACATGTTTTACTTGGAATACAAAGAAAAAAGAAAAAAAAAGTCAAGTTACCTTTCTACAATGTGGCATTTTATGGTAGATATGAAATGTTGATATGCTCTTTAATTGAAAAAGGCAATGTTTTCTGTATGAAAAGATACTGTTTTATTACTTTTCTTGATCAGAAGTTTTGAATTAAAAATGAACTGAAGCTGTTCAAATTGCAGCCAATTGACATGACCATGTATGCCACTAGAGCTGGGGAAAAACTTCATATGCTCTTTAATTAACTGCAGGTCAAGGAAGGTTAACCTAAACCGACCTGTGGCAAAAGGCCTTTCCCACTTATTTTCAAGACCATCAAAAGGGGACATGGAAAATAGGAATGTGCTACACATATTATATTGTGCACTAGCATGATGTTACTTCCCTGTCTTTTGAGAGACTGCTTTATTTATTTTGAACTAATGATTGCTGTAATCAATAAGTCCTTGTTAATTGCAGGACGTGCTGATGGCACATGCTGTCATTGTGATTCTAAACTGCCCAAGAGTGCTGTTTGTGGGGCAGCATCCAAATGAGGCAAAACCATACAAAACTTCTTCCTGCCTGTGGAAAGTTGGAGCACACTTTTTGTCATGTTACTCAGAACTGGAAAACATGAAATGTCTACACAGACAGACTATATTGAAAAGGGCACATGCATTTATTTTATACATTTTATATTTTAAAAAAATCAGTGGGCAAGGCAAATGTTTTAGCTTTATGGTAAATCACTGAGAAACCTTTTCTGAAAAAAGAACCTGTGTTTTTGCTGGTACTATGCTGAGTATTCAGCATGGAACTCGCATGGACTGTGGAAGAGAATTGTTTATACTCGAAGCTCTAGTATAGATTCATATTTTAGAAAGACATAGGGACCTTACATCAAAAAAAGCAGATATTTTTATGTTTTATTGAGATGTTTTTGTTAAACAGGACTTTAGCATTCTTACACATAATTGCTAGTTCCAAAGGAAGGCAGCAGGCTCTGTCCTATGAAACACCATCTGTACAAAAGAGAATAGTGAACTTTATAGATCTTTCTTTCTCTTTCTTTCTTTCTTTCTTTCTTTCTTTCTTTCTTTCTTTCTTTCTTTCTTTCTTTCTTTCTTTCTTTCTTTCTTTCTTTCTTATTGTTTGGGTTTGTTTTTTTTTTTTTTTTTGTCTTCTCATTGCTGTTGCACAGGGTTTTAATGCAGATGATCTGGTTAGTCATTCTATAGAAAACAGTGGTCCAGTCCTAAAAGTTCTTAGCCAAGGGAGCCTGTTCCCTAGTGAGCTAATTAAAGCATCAGTCAGGCAGGAGCTGTAGGCCTGCGGAGTGTGACATTTATCTTAGCCTCAGTACAGGCTGGTGCAGTGGAATTTAGCATCCTTCACAGAATATTTGATTTAATTCTCAGACGAGAATCCTTGGAAATGTTGACTCTAGATTAAATTACGGCATTGTAGTTTGAGCAGGAAAGAAAAATTACATGTTTGCTTTCAGCATAATTTTTATGTTAACTGTAGAAAGTATTTCAAGCTGTGTAAGGCAAGACTTAGATGCATACTTACACTAGAGATGCAAGTGCTAGGCCAGATTTTGAAATAGTAGCATCACCAGGAACACAAGGAATCGTCTGTTTTATCTTGCAATACAAGGCAATTTCATAGTTCAAAGACTTACGTAGTATAGTTCTTATACTACAGTGTAGTGAGATATCAAGCCAGGTTTTGCATTCCTATTAATTAAGCATTTTCATTCTGCTAATCCATGAAAATGCTTCTAAATGAGTTTTGGGAAGTTTCCATGGTTTAAGATGTGACAATAATCCACAAACTTTTGGGATAGAATGAACCATATCCTTTCTTCCAATATTAATTGCTGTACACTATGAAGAAATACATTTCTACAGTAATAAGTGTTCAAGAAACCTGCAGTGGTTTGTGTTTTTGCTAGCTCCTATTTTTTAAAAAAGTTGAATCAAGTGCTTACCTGCTTTCACTGTGTACACAGTGTCAGTGGGGAGAGTCTGGGCTTCATTAGTATCTGTCTATCAAATCTGTTTCCTTTGTACACTGCATAGTCACAGCCTGATGATTAACAACAGAGGCATGTTTCTAGCCAGATTTCCTACTCTGTGGCCTCTGTTTCCTCCCTGGTAGGCCTGAGGCAGGTTTGCTGAGAATTGTTTTTTCCCCCAATTCTATCTTCACAAAGAAACCCCCCCCTCCCTGCCCGCCCCCGAACTTGAGTACTAAAACCATAACTTAGATAGTCTTCAGGCATTTAAAGACTGAAATTGTCATTCCAGAACCCTCTAGTTTTATTTAAACCTAGCACAACTGTCTCTTTGACATGTGGAGCTGCTGAGCAGTTCACCTCCAACCATTTGGAATTGCTCAGAGCAGTTCCACACCTGCCTACCAAGTGGGATATCCAGAAACCACTGATGTAATAGGGTTTAATTTAGGTACAAACCAAAAGGCCAGGCCACCCTCAAGTTGTGTTTGTATGTGTGTTGTGCTTTTAAATCAGCCATTTTCTCTAGAGTAGCCTGAAGCGTACCATATTTGCATAGGAACACGGAGACCTATGTGTGCTTTCTTAGCCTCCAAGCATTCAGTCCACATCTCCCACCCTCTGGTTGGTTGTCAATGGACTAAAGGAACTCTTGGAGTTAGTCAAGATAGTCATCCTCACAGAGTGATCTGAGACCAGCTAGAGAGACATAGTCTGCCCTGCTGTCTTTCTTCCCCCTGAATCTTACAGTCCTCCCATTTTAATGGGACACGCAGGAGACGGTTGCCCTAATTTTTCATTGAGTAATTTTTCCTCCCTAGACTACTCCTGTTTTCAAGGTTGTCTGCTAGGGAGTTTCAGCTTGAATTCCCATAAGCTTAGTAAGGACTGAACTGGGGCCTTGCAGTTCATGTGTGTGTGTGTGTGTGTGTGTGTTCTCAAACCTCGATGGCTGTTCAGGAGAGGTACATGGGGACCACCTCCTGCGGTTCTTCCTCAGGGGTGAGCTTCATGCAAATCCTCCAAAAGCTCACACACACAGGCTCCTGTACATTGAGTTCTGAGTAGATTCCAGGCCCCACCTCCTGGATGGATAATTCAGCATGGATCTTGTACGAGTTGATACAATCAGATGTGTTTTCTTTGGAAAGCTTTTGCAGACAGGCTCTATGTTTTAGGTTACCAGTCTGAGGTGAGCTCCTCTATATGCTGTACTGGGCAGCCAGACAGGTAATTTGGATTCTTCTCAGGGGTACCACCTTAGTAAAGAGGCATTGCAGTACCTAACAATGAAATGCCTAAAACCTTCATTGAACCTAAAACTAAATCCCCATTTCAATAAAGAAATGTGATTAACAGATGAAACTTTACTGTTTCTATCTACTAACTGGTTCTGCAAAATAGAGATCTTAATTGCAGCAGAAGCATGTGTACAGATTCTGTTTACACTTGAAACTAAGTCAAAAAAGTAATTGGCAAAAGAATAATCCTGTTTGATCAAAACTGGCACTGTTAAGCAACATGGGGAGGATGTTAGTCTTACCCTAGTAATGGCTAAAAATGTGCAGTTGCTGATGTAAATGCTATCCACAGAAAGTTTCTTTGTAAATAAATACCTGGTAAAATTTAAAGCGATGAAAGAATAAATTACTCACATGAAAGCCATACCTCTCCTGTGCTGTTTGGCTCTCAGAGTGCTGTATCCCAATTACAACTGTTCATGAGTAGCTATTGCTTTTCCTGATTTACATCATGTATTCTGTTGACTGCTCCATAAATGTGTTAACCTTCATTATCACAAAACTTAACAATGTTGCTGGTGCTTTGTGTCTGGACTGATATGTAGTGTTTTCTGCTGGAATTAATCCAGATCTAGAGAGAATCCTATCTTTGGACTTTTTTGTTTTTCCCCAGTAGCATTGCTCCTGGGAAACTTAAGAAAACACAAGAAGGGGAAACAGTAGTACTGTTGAGCAGTGATAGTAAAAAGCATTTTATTAATTTGTCTTTTTTCTGCTTTTATTTTCCAAAGTGGATTGGCACTGGTTTAGCAGAACAGCTCTGTTTGGCTATTAGCAATAGTATGAGTCTGAGTACTATTGTAGCAAAGTATGTTTTTACCTATTTCCTGTCTCAGTTCCTACTCTGAGGTAATGTAGTACAAGTTTGTAATAGTTCCATGCATTTACTAGGTTACTGGAACTATTCTGACTTCATATTACTCCTACTAAAAGCAGAGATTGACACACAAGCTCAGTAAAACTGTGTGCTCAGAGTATGTGATCACACACGTTTCATTTGGTTTGGCCTACTGAATGCTGAGAGCTGCTGGAATGAACCCACTGGTATTAGGAATCAGCAGGAGTGCTGGTTTTGGCTGGGGTCAAGTTAATTATCTTCACAGTAGCTGGTATGGGGCTGTGTTTTGGATTTATGCTGAAAACAGGGCTGATAATAGAGCTGCTTTCATTGTTGCTGAGCAGTGCTCGCACAGAGCCAAAGCCTTTTCTGCTCCTCACCCCACCTCAGCAGCAAGGAGGCTGGTGGTGCACAAGAGCTTTGGAGGGGACACATCTGGGACAGCTGACCCCAACTGACCACAGGGATATTGCAGACCATTTGTTGTCATGCTCATCACATAAAGATGGAGGAAGAAAAAGGAAGGGAGGACATGTGGAGTGATGGAGTTTGTCTTCCTAAGTCACCTCTATGTGTGTTGGGACGCTGCTTCCCTGGAGATGGCTGAACACCTACCTGCCCATGGGAAGCAGTGTATGAATTCCTTGTTCTGCTTTGCTTGCAGGTGCAGCTGGTTATTAAACTGTCTTTCTTTCAACCCATGAGTTTTCTCGCTTTCCCCCTTCTGATTCTCTCCCCCAAATCACTGGGAGGAGTGAGTGAGTGGTTGTGTGGGGCTGAGCTGCTGGCTGGGGTTAAACTGCAACAGCATGCTATTTTGGAGACTAACTTTCATGAATTACCCAAAGGAAAGAAATGGGAGTGAGGGATAGGAGGGAAGAGATGAATTCAGAGTCAAAAGTACCTACTGTGTATCCAGTTGAAACAAATAGCAGGGAAGGGAAACTACAGTTGATACTTGAAACAGTGATGACTATAGGGCCAGGTTTTTTTCAAATATTTCTTGAACAGGCTAGGTTTTTCACCAATTATATTGCTACTTTTTACCATTTTACACCTGCAATGCTTCTCAAACCACCACTGTGTTTAATAAGCTACCTTCTGGAGGAGTCTCTTGCTTTGCTTTCAAGTCTTAGTGGATAAACCCTCGACAAATCTGTGAAATCATGAAATAACAATGTCGATGCTGCCACTTTCAACAGATTAATGCAAATTCTTTAGACACTGTTCACAGTTCAGGTGAATTATATGTGTAACTGATGTATTAGTAGTTTCATTTTTGAAGCATATATAGGTAAAGCTTTTTATGTACTCCCAATTTAATGTTGTAATGAAATAAATACTTTAAAAAAAGATTATGTTCCCCATTAAGGATTTCTGGGTAATTGTTGTTTTTTTCTTTGTTATCCATCCAATCAGTAAATGGTATTATATTTTTTCTTATAAAACAAAGACAAAATTATACAAATTATCAGACAGGTAAATATTTAGGAATATTTCTAAGGCTAAGCAAAAAAAGGAATATTTTCATTTCACAGTGCCCTGGGTGTTTGGAACTTGAAATATTCTGCAGTGAAAGCATTTTCCTAAATGCAGATCAGCATATACTCCACTTAATTTTTATTTCCTTTTTTTTCTTTTTTGTTGACAGTATGTTAAAGTGCATTATTCATTTATTGAAGTTACATGTAGGTTTTTCCAAGATACTCTCCTGTATTATGTCCCACATGTCAGATTTTTGGCTGGTGTAGATTTACAGCAGCATAAGTAAAAGCAGAATCAAATAAAATTTAAATTCCCTACTTGGTCTTCTACTTATTTTCTCATCAGATATTTTGCTTGACATGAGGCCATATGACCTGTTTGAAAACTGCAATATTCATAGACTACGTGTGGTGACATTTGCTGTAATTTCTGTTATTTCCTTACCTGTTGCAACATGCAAGCTTTCTTACACTTTCTTAAGAAGAGCTAAATTCTACTGCTGATTAAACCAGGGTAAATCTGGAATAGCTCAACCAAACATCTTAGATTACCAGGTTGTTTTTTTTTTTTTTTCATTCGGCTCCAGATTTTTGAGTCTGTTATAAAATCACTGGGAAAAATAAAAAGAAAAGCTCTGATCGAATAAGACTCAAGCAGTCAGTCACTTGAATGTGTTTTGGGGTTTTTTTTCTTCACTAGAATATAAATTTTTAACTCTTAATTTTTCTCTGTGTTGTGAAGTACAAATTGGGAAGCTTAATGGCAATTAAGCTTATCTCAAGCCTGTACTCCTGCTTGATTCACTGAACATTTTGCACCTACATGTCTCAGGATGCTTAGGCCCCAGGCTCAAGCTTCAGGTGTAGTCTGGTAAATTATGTGACTGGGTCCAATAACCTGTACCATGGTTAATTTTCCAGTTCTGAAATGGTAAACTAAACAATTGTAGCACAAAAGATTCGAGTTTCAAAGACCTCTTAATCTGGGCACACAAAATCCAAGATTGAAACAAGTAACAAAATGTTGTTACTTGTTTCCAGGTATAATGCATCACTAGTTTCCATGTATTCCAAATTCACAGTAAGTTTTCATATAAAAACATCTGCAAGCAGATGGTGTTGCCCTGTATTCCCCTGAAGGCAGAGAAGTGTTGCTGGAAAGACAAATCTTCAGTTGCTAGACTGTGCAAACAGGGAAGTCACATACAGCTGTGAACTCCCATGTCATACTGAGTAATTATCAAGTGAACAACATGTCATCAAACATGAGTTTACAGCCTAAGGACAGATGTACCTATCAGGGGTGGGGACAAATCAGTAGCTATTAGTGCTGGGACTATGCCTAGAAACAAACCCCATTCCTGTTGCAGGATTGCATTGTCTAGGCAGCTGTCAAGAGAAGACAGAAGTCCTAGGCTAAATAACAGCATGTGGCTGAAAGAAGGTCAGGAAGCAATAAATGTGGCAGTACCTGCAGGCTTCTTCTTAAAGTGAATGTGAAGAGGATCTGTGTCTCATAAATCCCAACTGGAGCAGCTGCTTGTGAGCAAGCTCAGGCAGAGGGAGAGGAGCACGACTGTGCCTGACAGCAGTGACACCTGCCTGGCAGGTTGCTGGTGGTGAGCAGTGGGCAGAAGGAGCTGAATGAGCATCCTTTGAATGACAGCTGTCCTGATGTGTTGTCCTTGGGAAGAAGAGAGAAAATGATACATGCCTGGCTGTCTTGTGCCATGCCCTTCATTGCTGTGCTATCTCCCTGTGCTGGCAGTGCCAGTTCTCAAATTCCCTGCTGAGCAGCTTATACCTGGAGAGTCTTGAAGGTGATGACTTTTTATCCTCCTTTTTTTTTTAGCCCGTTTTTTTCCTTTGTGTATTTTTGTTATGCAGTCTTCTCTTTTTTTACCTCTTTCATATTTTTATTTTTTTCCCTTTAGAGGTTGTATATATTTGTCTCTCTACTCAAACATTTCAATAGGTAACATGGGGAATCTGTGAATTTGGAAAAATTACCTATTGGAAATCATTGAAACTCCTTTCATCAGGAGGCAAACTTTCCTTCCGTAGCCTGGTAATTTTTTCCCTTAATACAGCCCTAAATTTTTAGATGAAATGTGGAAGATTTAATGCATCTGCTTTTTGGCAAAATGGAACCATGAGCTGTTCACTTCCTAAGGAAATAGAGGAAGTTGTGAGCAATTAAATTAGTCATAATGCAGACTTAAGAGTTCAGCACCTTTTGTTAAGCCGACCTGAGCTTTTAGTCACCTCAGAACTGCAGCTACAGAGAAAAGGAACTGCAGGATTAAAGTATCCACCAGCTAGGAGGTCTTTGAGGAATAAAGTAAGAGCGCAAACTGCAGCAGAATAAAGTTAATTCCCACACCATTTAGAAACCATTATCTTAGTGGTCAGGGACTAATATACTGACAACTTGGTCGCACATTACAGATGAAGGTGGTTCTTTTTTCCTGTGCCATCACAATCCCCACCTCCATGTCTCATCCCATTCTGTTCCCTTACCCACTGATTTGCAGTTCTTTGCACATGTGAAAAATCATTGCAGAGTCTGGCAGTAGAAAATTTGTAGGAAATTTTTTCTATTCTGCACGGGTAAGCAGATCTGTCATCCTCAATGATGGATCATTTGTCTCTCCCATATTTTTTTCTAGTTAAAGAAAAACATAGGATCATTATTAGAACTAGAGAAATAAAAGCTGAGATTAAAAATAACTTTAGGGAATGCAATTAAGGCAAATAAAGTCTTTCCATCATTGACAGTCTCTTTTTAGATCATAATGAAGTCCTAGACAGGCAGAGAATCTTCTTAAAAATACATTTTAAACTCTTAGGAAAATGCAAAATAATGCAGGTCCATGAGAGAGTTCCTGGGTTCAGAGCAGCATGATGCAGGAACTTCCATGGGTTAATTAAGAGAAGATGAACCTCTTTGCTTTATATTCTTACTGAAGTTCTCTGCTTCTGTGTATCTACTGAAAGCAAATGCTGATTCTGACTGTGATTCAGTAACACACCTTGGAGATGCAGTACTCTATCACCCTATTCTAAAGCAGATGGGATATTTCAAAATACTTTCTGAAAGAAAAATGAAGAGAAACTCCCTAATTAATCATCAGCTTCCTTCATATCTTCTTCTTAAGTGCTTCTTCAATTAATCCAATGTTATTTAAATGTAGATTCTGTCTGTGTCCAAGTCTGGTTTGCCTTTGACAGAGTTGGAGTATAAAGGCATGATGGTCGTGCGTATGGAATGTTTGACAAGCATGATCCATAAAAAGCCCATGCAGGCTCTTACTCAGCTGGCTGACACACTAATGGGAAGGAGCCCAGCCTCTCATTTAACTCATCATACCTCTGTCATTGCTACAGACTTTATGAGCAGGTTGTTGGTGTACAGGTGTGTGTCAGAGTACCCATCACTGCATATGCCTGTAACACGTTTTTATCCCAGGCTAGCTGGGGGCATTGTGCCTCCAGGCGAGAAGAGGTGTGCCTCTGCTCACCTCATACTCTTGTAAGCAGCAACTGGAAGGCCATGGGGAACAGAATTTGTTCTGGCTCACACTGCTTTCCTGAGCAGACTGCCTGGCTCAGTGCCTGCAGAAGGGAGCAAAGCTGTATATTCCCTCTCCCAAAAACAAGAGAGGCACAGCAGCTCAGTTGTTACTCCTTTGTAGCTCTCTGGGGAGAGCACACTTCCAGGCTTCCTCTTACTCAAATTACAAGGTTGCCCTTCATTCCCAAGAGCCAAGGAAAAAGCTCAGCTTACATGTGGTAAAAAAGTACTTGTAAAAGTTATTTTTGAAGGGGCAGTAAAAAAATCAGGATTTGCAGTGGCTACCCTTGATGTTGCTACTATATTTGAAACAGCTGGAGTGTAGGTCTCCTCATCAGACCCAGGGCTTCCTCAGGCACAGTTTAAGTGTGAAGGGATTCAGACAATAGGTTCACTTTCTTTGAAGTCTCCCAGTGCTCTCTGGGGGCACTAAGAAAGGCAAAGGAGCCAGCTGAGTGACTGCAGCAGTTCATCTTCCTCAGTGCTGCACAGGGACTCTGCACTGCTGTGCTGTGGTGGATGGCAGCAGGTGGGGAGAGAACATGGGAGCACAAAGGGACTTGAGTGAAGCATTCTTAGCAAGAGGAAATCACAGGTGCACATTACCTGGGAAAACAGTTCCCTGTTAATGTTGCTTCATATATGTTTGCACATAGTTTAAAAAAGACAGATAATTCTATGGGCAATGAAAGCTTAGTTCCTGCTGCTCTCGCATTAGGAAGTAGAGACATCAAGAAGACCTAGTTTTATTTCTGGCTCTGCTGTAAAATTCCATGTATTTCTGGGGAAAAGCTGTTAAAGCTTCAGTTCTCTCCAAAGAGAAAAGTGGGGGTGGGTAGGGAGAGAAAGGTAATTCAACCCATTAGGTATTGGAAATAAGTTTGGGTTTTTTTATCAGTAAAGGACTTTGGGAATATTGGCTAATACTGTGAAGTGCATTTTACTGTTTCAACATTTTACTCCATGTGAACAGAATATTTTCTTCCTGTGAACCTGACCAGAATAAAAAAGAGGAGTGAAACTGTTCCTGCGTTTGTCCCTGTTTGTGCCCTTTTGCAGCATCATTCCTGGGCTCTGAAAAGGCAGTGGGATGCTTGCCTTTCTGTAGATGCACAGATCTCTGCAGGAGGAACCAGGTGAGTAAAAACACGGACAGTTTGGAAATGGTAATACCTCTGCTGTGCCTATTCCTCCACCTTCATCTCTTGCCCCTGTATTTTATATCAGGAAGGACATGTAGTCTTGAGAGAAGTGGGATGAAGAAGTAATGTTCTTCCTCACAGTCTCTTTTGAGAGACTTTGAATGATGTTCAGTGCCTTGCCATCTGCCCATAATTAAGGTTACAAATAAGTTTTCAATTTTTTCGCTTCAAATTTTTAAGATTTTGGGTGAGATTATGTTTTTATGTTTTTATCTTAGCTCTCAAAAGCCATGTCAAAAGTACTGAACAGGTCAGTAGAGTCCTTTGCATGAATTAAAATAGATAAGACCTTCCTTTTTTTCTCTTCCAAAATCCTAAATGGGTAAAATCTCATTACAGTGTTGAAGTGTTTCTTTTTGTAAACTTCAGAGAACTTAGAATTCTGTCAGAAAAGTGAAAAAAAAAAAAGAAGAAATGTAATACATCCCTAATACAAGGAAGAAAAGAATCAACCAAACACATTCCCTGGAAAGGGTTGCATTTTCATTAGATTTTATAGGTCTTGTCAAAGACTGCAAATCTGGCTACATGAAGTCAAGAACAATGCTGATCTGTGCTTCCTGAAAAACTGCTTCTGGGAGACCTTTGCCAGTGTCTTTCCATGTGCAGTTGTAAGGATCTAAAGTTGCAAGGATATCTAAAATACACTAGCCATCCCCGTTAGAGACATTTTAAATGTATCTGGTGGTGTAGTTCACTGAACAGTCAATTCTTGCCTCTGCCAGCCTCTGGTGATTGCCGCAACATGTCTGGTTAAAAATTTCAAAACAAAGTGTGGAGAAACACTCAGCAGTTCCTTTTGGCAGTGTGGTAACTCTGTCTTCATCCAAACTAGCTAGCAGGAGAGCTGTGCTCCATTTCAAGGGCACAACCTGCATATGGAAAGAGCTGCTTCCAGCAGTCCTTCTGCATATAGCTTTTTTTCAAAACTGGAGACTTGCATGTCTCTGTGCTGGAAATCGTTTACAGATACTGGAGTTCAGTAAACAGGGCAAATTGTTTCTTCTGGCTGCTCAAGCATCATCTGTAGCCTCTTGCATTCATCATTGCAAGCTGTTTGAGAAGAGGGAAAGCTCAAAAATAGGTGCTACAGAAAGCATACTTGTTAATAGTTTTCCCTTATATCCACTCACCAATTTTCTCATCTGAATTGAAGCCCAATGTATCTAAGTTTAGCTGGGCTCTTGTGCTAGTAAGGATTGTTTTCCTGTGGGCAGGATGGGCTGCTGGGGACGTGGAGCACAGCCTGTTGACCCAAGCTGCCATTTGTGGATATGACTTACTTTAGAGTGATTACAGTTTCAGCAGAAACCTCACTTGGGAAACCACACAGTGTGCAGGTAATTGGAAACAGAGCCTGGCACAAGCATCTTCTGAAGTTTAGCACTGGCCCTTGAATTTGTAAATAGAAAAGGCCTGTGACTGCAGTAAAAACAGAGGCTGCCCTAGTAAATTTCAAGAAGGAAACAGAGACATTATTGTTTTCTCTATCCCCATATAGTTTGTTCATTTGTTTCTCTCTTTGATCTAAGAAAATTCTAGGACAGCTCCTTTAATTAAGGGGCAGTAGACAAAGCTTTGTCTGCAGGGCAATGTTTGTGTTGATGCACACATCTAAGCTTACAGGCTCTGTTTTTTCCTCCACCTTTTTATTCTGTAGAAAAAGAAATATCTGTTTAGAAAAGCAAGACACTTTTCTTATGACCTTTTTAAAACTTATAATTTCTCCTGTTTTAAAGGATGCCTCCTATCACTCCCAAGAGTTTGTATCTAGGCAAATGACTTTCTGGTTTTTGCACTTTTCTTTTTGTTTTATTCACTGGTGGGTTTATGAGCTCAGAACTCATGATAATACTTTACATAATTATATATAGGAAACATAAATTTTACTTCTTTGTCTGTTGTTAAGTAACTGGGATTTCAGTAATTTCCTTAGCTTTTGTGCTACGTCTCCATCTTTCATTGTTCTTCTCTTTTCTGCTCATACACAACTCCTTTTATTACTCCTTAAAATGCCAGATGTGATCACAGTTGTTTTCAGCTGTATTTTCAGAAGAGATTACATCAAATGTTTTATTTTTCACTAGTGACAGGGACACCTTTCAGCTAAAGAAAGAATCATCTGATTCACCCTGGAAAATATGACTCTTCAAAATCATCTGTGGCTAAACTCCTACTCATTCAGCATCTCCTAGGTGACAGTGACTGCATACACTCCACAGTAATTTAAAATAAAATATCCCATGGTTACAATCACTACTTGAAATATGATGATGATAGCAAGGCTTGATATCTAGCCCAAAAAGCTGCAAGAGACTGCTGGGATTGTGAACACTGTTTTTTAATGCAGTTCAAAATTCTATGTAAGACAGAATTTGGGTGCTAGTGGCAGTAGTTTAAGTTAGGTCACCTATCTGACCATTGCAAACCTCAGTGGAACAGAATTGGGAAAAAGAGGGGAAAAAATCAGTCAAAAATATCTCAAGATAAACAGTATTTTGAGTCTTTTGATGAATGTTTCTCTGTTAAAAAATCAAGTATTTCCAGAGGTAGGTTACTTACTATGGGATGTTAAGATCTGGTTATTGTTACAGAGATACCTCTGCCCAAATTAAGGTGCAAAGAGACTGTATGCTGAAAGTCAATAGTATGGATTTTATTTAACAGTAAATGTGAGGCAGGGGAGAAAGAGGGAGGGAGAGAGAGAAAAGTAAGAAAGGGATGGGGGGAGTGAAAGAATGACAGAGAGGTAGGTCAAGTGGAAAACTCACCACTGTGGACCTCAGCAGCCTCCCATTGATCCTTTTCTGGTCTTCTCGGTGGTGAGGGTGCCGCAAAACACAGAGTTCAGAGGGTTAATGTGTATTCAGGCTAGCTGGCAACACCCAGGTGCCTCCTCTGTCAGTGAAGTTTTACGCCATCTCTTGCCATGGTTTCTGGATTGGTTGCACCACTTTGCATCACGTGCAGTCCTCTGGTGCAAGGCCTCAGGAATGAGTCTGGGGGTGCTTTGGGGGTCTTTGATGGTTTATGATCCCTCCTCAGCTGCCTCTCACGTGAATGACCTGTGGATATGGCCTTGGTGGTGTGGGGGGGTTTTACAACTGAGCCAGTTTGTGTAGAGGAGGGTGGGTGTTCCCTCTGACCAGGGGTTACACCACACACCCAAAAATTCTCCTCTTGCCACCCTGGCTTAGGGAAAATGTGTGCGAACCTGGCCTCAGCAAATGCATCTGTGGGCTATTGCCTCCCTCACCCCAAACCCAGCCACAGCTGATTTTCAGGACAGCTGCTGGGTTTGGTTTTCCTTGTGCATACATTCCTCTCCTTAGACACAAGATAATTTGACAGCAGTACCGCCCTTCTCTCAAAAAGTTCCTGTTTGATGGCTTGACTCCCAGTCCAGTTCCAGTCAGGAGGCACATTTAGACAGGGAGCAGGCTTTAGTGGTCACAGCTTCTTTATACAATTTTGCCATGATGGGCACAGTCCTTTTAAAAAAAATGTTTAAGCCATTAACCATAACATTTCAATTTCTCACATGGGAGGAAACAGAAGTATTGCCTTACTGCTAGTAGGTGGCATATAAACCTAAATGAAGCAGGTGATAGTAAAGCAAAAGACAGATGAAATTTGCATAAACATGCGAGCTGGTGGGTTGGATGACAAGTAATGAAGTGATAGTGGCAGTGCAGAGGTGCCAGGACAGGCAGGAGGATAATGATCTCTCACAGCAGATGAGATGTGACTTGAGCAGAAGCATGGAGAGAAGACAAGAACTGTGCTCTGCCAGAAGGCCTGTTCTCACACCCAGCCTGCAGTTTCCTTCACTAGCATTGCTAACTGCTACTCTAGTAAATTCTACTTGGCATAAACAAAGTAGAGGCTTGAGAGTGAGGGATGAAAGGTTTACAGTCTGTTTGAGAGCTGTGCTCAGCTTCTGTTCAAATACCTCCCCTGGGTCACATACTTGGCTTGCTGTTACCTATTGTACCTGCCTGAAACATGAAAACACACTGTAATTACAGAATATGGAGGATCAGAATGTGGAGGAAAACCTGAAATGCTTAAAAAAATGAAAATGCTCTGGTTTTCACCTTTTGAGGAATTGAAAGAGCTTGTAATTTTGGATGTCTGGGCAAAACAGCATTGAGCATTATCCATTGCAGGGTTAATACAAAATAAAAAACACTGATGGAGTAACATTCAGTCAGTTAGAAATTGTATGGGAGGAGGGTGTCAAACCTGTTCTGCCTCTAACCCCAATATATCCAAAGTGTTTAAATCCAGAGCTGAAGTGGGCTGTCAGACAGCCCTGGCTCGATCTCTCCAGCAGCCGGTGATGAGCAGCGAGAGGGGCTGGGAGCTGGGCTCTGCTCTTCCCAGTTCTGCTTTCTCATGGATTCATTTAACTCCTGGAGGGCTGCTCCCAGCTGTCCCCACCACAGCAGCAGCAGTGGGCAGCGGAGGCTGAGGGGAGCAGGCAGGAGGAGGGAGCAGGTTGTGGAAGCAGAGGCATTGCCTATGTGGGCTTGCTCACCTGCACTCATGGTCCTTGTTACAGCTCTACATCCTGTTTACAGGATGGAGGACATCTCTGGTGCCAGGCCTAATGGCTCCACACTGTTTTCACTCTCTGGGCTATATTTGAAGCAGATCAGCTTTTATAATCATTCCTAGAGTACCCAGTTCTGCAGAAAGCTGCAGCTCCCTGTGGCATTGGGTACCCCAGACGACCTCAATCCCTCCCCATCACCTCCATCTCTCCTACATTTCTTCATGGCAAGCTCACAACCCTTATTTAAGCCCATACTGGATGGTGGTGCTCTTCCTAGGAGAGCTCTGATGCTTCCTACCCCTATAGCTGGGTAACTTGTCCAGACTCATGATTCATGCAGAGGTAACTTGGACATCTGTGAATTGTAAGTCAGCTGATTGTGGGAATGGCCTGGTAAAGATGGAGTGAGTTAGACTGGCAGAAAGTTTCTCTGTGTGATTGATTATGATCAGTGAAAAAGGTAACACTGTAATTAAGGTGACAATTTTTCTGCCAGGGTAAGGTGCAGTTCACTTAGTGAGTCTTTATGGCAGAGCTAACTAGGAAAAATGCTATGAGCAAAACCTTAGAGTTTAAGTCACCCAAATGCTTGCATATGGCAGTACTCCAGATTATTTTTTAAAAATCCTGAAGGAGTCACTAATGCCTAAGTCCAATGTCTACTTTCCAAAATAGACTATGAAGTTATTTCCTTCATACAGGCCATCAGATGTTTCATTATTTCATGCCATATGCAGCAGTTTGCTCAGAAAAGACTGAGAAAGGCATTTAAAAACACTTCTAGACTGCTGGTTGCATCAACAGGATGTGATGGTAAGAGTTCACATTTCCCTGGGCAGAGAAAAGGCACGAAGCTGGTCTTCCCTCACATACAAAGAAGCACTGACAATAGCCTCTGATACACAGGATTAATCTCTCTCCCTGCATTTTGTGCAGTTCCTGACCCCAAATGGAGGTTCTGACAGGTCTGTCTGAAAGAGAGATTAGTTGGTGGACTGGGAGATAGTGTAAATGTGGAGTTGTATGACAGTGTTGCATGTTTTCAGTTGTGCCCAAGGAGTCATTTATGTTCCCAGGGCAGGTGGACTCATTCTGTGATGCAGTGGAGATGAGTAAGTTTTGTGTGCCTGGAAAAAAATCTGATGTTGATGGATTAGTTTCACGGAATCATTAAGATTGGAAAAGACCCTTAAGATCATTACAGAGATTGATGTATTTGTGGGGAGACAGTGACCACAAAACTGGGTTTGTCACAAATCTTGTCTCTATTTGGAACAGAAGTACTTCAGTTCACTGAGATTTACTGTGCACATTCATACCTTGTATCTGCTGCCTGAAAAGACTGTTTTCAATGTGATACTGCCTCTGTTTCTTTAAAATCTGTGGCACTTGTTCTGCCATACAGTTTCTTCATAGTGTTGTCACTAACATATCTCCTAGTGCCTTTTGTACTTTAGGAAGTTTAAAATCACATTGTCCTAGACCCTTCAAGCTGAAGAGTGTCTCATCCTCTTTTTTATGACAGTAAGATGGTGCTGAGGGATTTAGGGCATGAGAGACAGGATAGAAAAGTGTGCTGGACACCGCTGTTTGTTGCAAACAGATTCAGAGTCTGGTCCCTCTCTCAGCTGTTTATGAAGTAGAGTTTTAATGCAAAAGGCTCACAGGAGCCCCAGGATCTGGAATAAAAGCCAACATGATTGATTCTTGCTCAGCTGTGGGCCACAGGCGCTGCAGGCAATGGTGTCTCTTGTCATCCCTCTGATCCAGAGTTTGCATTCCTCTCAGCAGAGAAGCCCAGTTGCTGCAGTGCATGTCTTGCTTAACAAGTGAAGTCAAAATGCAGCAGCAACACAGTGTGGTATGAAGGATTAAGCTTATACTGAGCTTTGCTACGCTAGTTTTCCTTCAGCTGTAATTCCTACCATCTTCTCCACAGACTGCTGTGAGCTCCTCTGGCATCCCATGTTGGGTCACTGGCATGGCAAAATGAGGCCATCACTGGAAACTTGGTGCAATGATTAGAGTGGCAGCTCTATCTGTTATTTTCTTACACAGCTCTCAGAGCTCTCCTCTGCTGTGTCCTCTCACAGCAGCTTCTCTTGCTGCCTCAGGTTTGCGGTGAGCGATACTGCTGATCTGCCAGGCTGGGCCCCTGCACACAGGATGATGCTTCCTCCTTGTTGACAGCTTGCCTAGGAGGGATTTTGTGCTGCAGACCTTGGAAAAAAATTAGAAAAACCAGAAGAGATAAATGTTGCCCTTCCTCCTTTGTCCGTGTGTGAAAATGAGCATTTGGGATTCTGCCTCTGCTGCCACACAAAAGAGCCTTTCTCTGTGCCTATCCCCAGGCTGAGTTTCCTCTCTGGTCCCACTGTTCTTCTCTCTGGATACCATTCAAGAGACAAGTTGCAGTAACTAAATGTCCTCTGCCATTCAGAGGGGTCACTGCATCTTACATAAAAAACATTATGTCTTTAAAACCTTAACCAATTCATCAAAGTCATTGTTCTGTGTAACGCTGAGAGGTTTCCTCTGCATTTGAATAGCGTTAGCAATGCTTAAAGAGTATTGTATACTACATGCATTATCTTTCTTCCTATACACATATAAAATATCCTTGAACCTCAAGTAGAATAGCTGCTGTGTCAGCAGATGCTTGTGCTTAGCTTAACAGTTTGTGCCAGCATAGTCTTACTGCTGAAATGCTGTATCCAGGTATGAGACAATTGAGAACAGGTCTTTTTTTTTCTGTAATTAGATTGAATTTCACCTGTGGGATTCAGTGAGATTATTCCATGTGGAAACTAAGCATATGTCCATGCCACAGTAGTGCCATGTTTGCAGACAAGCACAGAAAGAGAAATACCTCAGGGAGAAAATCTCATTTAATGACTTGTAGATATATTAAAAAAGTGTATTTTCTTGGTAACTTGGCTCCAACAGGTTAGAACTGAATGAAATGCCTTAGCTTTATATTTTTTTCTTCTTTCAGAAGGAAATAAGCATTGAAAATGTGTAGTGAATTGCAGGAGAGTGTTAGAGAAACTGACTGCAATGCTGTCAAAGGGAGGGAGGTAGCAAAAAGATGGCAAATAGTAAAACATTGAAGTGGAAGGTGCAGCAACAAGAAGATGTGAAGTTTCTTAATTAGGAAGTGTAGGACATCCAGAACTGTAACAAATAATGTGAGTATTTTGGTGGATGCAGGTATTGCTTTCCCTCACTCAGGCTATGACTGAGCTATGCAGTTTTCAGGGAGACTCACCTGAGACTGCTTTATGTGGTACATGATGTTCCAGGGGGGCAGCAAGTAACTCATATGCCCCATTTGGCTTTTCAGGTGCCCAGAGTGAGCTCAGGCTGTTGATCTAAACATCTTATTCCTCTGAAAGATTTTGTTCTGGTGGTCTCAGGGAAGAAAACTCAAAATTCAAAATTATTCATCTCCTGGATTTAATGAAAGGCTGGTTTTCTTTCCACCCCATTTCCAGACTGTTTAGGCAATGTGATGCTTGAAATAAGCTTTATGGTGGTTTTGTTTTTGTTTTGTTCTGGGTTTGGGGTTTTTTAAATTTATTTTTAATGTCATATAGTCTATTTAACCTCTTCTTTCTGGACAAGGTCCTGGGCACTATTTATGGTTTAGCCATTTGGTCTGTGGTCTGTGTCACGTTGCTCCCGGCCTTGTAGTAACAAATGTATCAGTTTCCTCCTGCTTCCTCCACAGATCCTACAGTCTGTGTCACCCACACGGAGGCTGAGTGTGTCTTTTCTCCCATATGCCATGGCTGGCAATAAAAATGAGCTTCATGAGAACAAGGAGGAGTTTGCTCTCCAGAAGTGCTTTATCACACAAAGTGTCTCAGTATGCATCATTCTCTGGGGATGAAGTCATGCAGACATTGCAAACAACAAGGGGTCTGCAGTACAGCAAGAAAGCCGTGGGCTATTCCTAAGTGGAGTAAAAAAGAAAGCCATTCCCCTCACACCTTGGGCAAAAGTAATGAATGACACTGCATGCTTCTCCTGTGGATGTGGAATTAAATGTGAAATGGAGGTAGGGTGCAGCTGTCCAGGTGACAGAATCCCATCAAGTCCTCAGGATAGTATGGGAAAGCAAAGGATATTGGGTTACTGTTGAGTCTGTTATACACCAAGGAGAAATCTGCCATTTAGCTAAAAGTCTGAACAGGAGCATTATTTGTAAAATGAGGATTAATTGCATAGGTGAGACTGGCTGAAATATTGCACCTACTTTCAGGCATTGTCCTCGACTGGAAATGTGGGTTCAGTGGAGGGAGTTCACAGGGAAGCAACATGAGTTTTGGGAAATGAAAAAAGTTTCAGAGCACTGGCTGTGTTTGATTTAGGAAAGGAAACTCTGAGTGGGGAACATGGAAAGTCTTTCATTATATAAAAGTGCACTATCAATAATTGGTTGATCTCTTTGTTTGTTTAGGAAATGCAGAAAGAAATCAGATTAATTTTTGCTTACTCTTCTGCTAGAAATATTCAGGCTGGATACTATGAAAAATTTGTTAAGGTAGTAATATTCCTATTAATCTACCTAAAGTTGCAACACCTCCTTATTTTTTATTTATTACTAAAAACTCAATGCCTGAAGTGCATTACTCTGTATTTTGTAAGTTCTAGAAGTGTCTTTAGGCCATACAATACTATTAAGTAATTTCAATATTTATTGAACAATGATGCTGTGTTTCTAACAATATATGCTTCTAATTATCTTGAGAGCACAGTTTGAGAGCTTATGGGCTCACCCACTCACATGTAGTCTCATGCTGAACTTTGGAGAGAGCTCAGCAGACTGTAGTCTAATAAAGCACAGGAGAAAAGTAACTTAGAGAATGAAAAGCCCTTGAAGAGAATAACAAACATGGAAAATGGTTGATTGATTGATTGATTGATTACATGCTTCATGAAAAGGATGTGAAGAGAAAGAACAATTGATAATGGCATGTGAGAAAGTGACCTTGGCAAAACAAGGCATGCAGGTGATGAAGGAATATGTGACACAGAGCTGTACAAGAGCCATGTGAAAGGGGGAGAGTGGGCAGACTTAAAGCAGTGGCAGATGAAGCGTAGGAGGCAGCAAAGAAAAGCTGCCACATATATGAGGATGAAGTAATAGATCTCCTTCCCCCTTCCTTATATTCCTGGATGGGAGGAGAGTCTGTTTTGAAAGTGCTGTAAAGCAGAGAGATGCCATTCTTCAGTGTGCACACTGCACAGTGTGCTACTCTGCACAGCTCCTGAAGAAGGCTTAGTTGTCATCAGGAATGAGTGGCTCTTCCAGGCCTGCCTGTTCAGAAGCATTTTTCTATTTTGGTCACCGCAAATATTCAGTTTTATCTGGACCTCATGTTCCTTCTCCTGAGGCAGCCTATGTGTGAACATAGACAAGTCTTGTCTGTTTTAGTTTCTTTGCTCCAGTTAAAGCCTGAATATACACTTAAATTATTTCATTCCTTCATTTGAAATTTGTCAGTTCTCTTATGGTATGGTGTTCTCCCCTGTGACAATTACAGACTTTCTAGAGGGTTGGTGACCCTGCCATGCACAAGTTGCTTCAACTCACTACTGCTCCTGTGGTACTTGTCTCTCGTCTGCCCTCACTCCAATTTTGCTTACCAGTTTTCATTCTCAGCAACTGCCTCATTTTTAAGTCTACCAGATTCTGGTATTTTCAGATAGATATATAGATCCATAGATAGATAGATCCATAGATAGATAGATAGATGTGTACATACATATGTATGCTTATATTCTATTAAAATGAACAGGGTTATGGCTGTCACGGTTGAGCCCTAGAACTACTGGCATCCCTAGGACTGCTTTATACTGTGCTACAAAGCTCTCTTACCTAGTAGTACAGGAGGACTGCCTCCAAATTGCCCTGGGCAATGGTGCTTTACTCATGCTGAATCCTGCCTGTACTCAGGAATTGTCTGGGAAAGCACCATGTTTTGTAGTCCAAGAGAGAGGAATTTAAATACTGTTAAAGTATTGATGACTGAATTAGCATGCCTGGGAACCTCCTGTTAGCCTCACAGAACCACAGTATCACAGAATCACTAGGTTGGAAGAGACCTTCAAGATCATTATGTCAACCCATGCTGGAAAACCTCAACTAAACCATGGCACTGAGTGCCACATCCAGTCTTTTTTTAAACACATCCAGGGATGGTGATTTCACCCCCTCCCCAGGCAGCCAATTCCACTATTTTATCACTCTTTCTGTAAAACACTTTTTCCTAATATCCAACCTATATTTCCCTTGGTGCAGCTTAAGACTGTGTCCTCTGGTTCTGTCAGGTTTCTGTCTGGAGAAAGAGACCAACCTCCATCTGACTACAGCCATCTTTCAGGAAGTTGTAGAGTCACCTTTGAGTCTGCTTTTCTCCAGGTTAAACAGCCCCAGCTCCCGCAGTCGTTCCTCACAGAGCTTGTGTTCAAGCCCCTCACAGCCTTGTTGCCTCCTCTGGATGCACTCAAGCATCTCAACGTCCTTCCCAAACTGAGGGGCCAGAACTGGACACAGCACTCAAGGTGTGGCCTCACCAGTGCCAAGTACAGGGGAAGAATGACCTCCCTGTTCCTGCAGGCCACACCATTCCTGATACTGGCCAGGATGCCATTGGTCTTCTTGGCCAGCAGGGCACACTGCTGGCTCATGCTCAGTCAGCTGTCAAGCAGCACCCCCAGGTCCCTTTCTGCCGGGGCATTGTCCAGCCACACCGTCCCCAGCCTATAACACTGCAGGGGTTATTGTGACCAAAGTGCATTCTGTCCTCCACACACACTAAGAACTTCCTGGACTGCCTCTTTTTTGCTGTATTAAGTTCCCAGCAGCTGTCTGGTAGTTTAAAGTCACTTAAAAAAACAAGGGCTGGTGATCCTGAAACATTCTCCATCTGCTTGTAGAATAAGTTGTCCACCTGATTGGTGGAGAGTTGTGGTGGAAGTTCTCCTTCCTGACTGGGGGGACGACAACAGACTCCCAGCAGGATGTCAGCCTTGTTGGCCTTCCCCTTAATTCTTACCCACAGGCATTCAACTTTGTCATCATTAGGTTCAATATCCATGGCATCAACACCTCCCTAATATAAACTGCCACCCTTCCACCTCTTCTCCCTTTCCTGTCTCTCCTGAAGAGCTTGTAGCTATTCAGTGCAGCACTCCAGCCATGTGAGTCATCCCACCATGTTTCCATGATGGGAATTACATCACAGCTCTGCTGCTGCGCTCCAGCTCTTCTTGTTTGTTACCCAGGCTGTGTGCATTAGTGTACATGCACCTCAGCTGGGCTCCTGATTTCACCCCTCACTCAGGCTTACCACCCTTGGGCCTGCTTTCAGCCAGCCCAGCTGCATCTCCTTCCCCCTTCAAACCTAGTTTAAAGCCCTCTCAGTGAGTTCCACCAGCTCATGAGCTAAAATCCTTCTGCCCTTAACAGAGAGATGCAGCCCATCCAGTTCCAGCAGGCCAGGTGCTGAAAATGTCGGCCCATGATCAAAGAACCCAAAATTCTGCTGATGACACCAACCCTTGAGCCACTTGTTGATAATGTGGGCTCTCCTATTCCTTTTGCCATTTTTCTCTGCTACCAAGGGTACTGAGTAGAACACTACCTGAGCTCCTGCCCTATCAACCACTCGACCCAGTGCCCTAAAGTTCCTTTTAATTGCTCTGACACTTCTCTTTTCAATCTCATCACTGCCAGCCTGGAGAATCAGCAGTGGGTAATAATCAGAGTGCTGAATCAGCCCAGGAAGTCTCTCACTGATATCCCATACCTGGGCCCAGGGAGGCAGCAGACCTCTCTGTGGGGTGGGTCCTGTTGACATATGGGGCCCTCTGCTCCCCTCAGGAGGGAGTCACCCACTATGACTACCCTTTCTTTCTTTTCTTTTTAATGTTAGAGGTGGTGATCCAGCAGATAAAGCTCAATGAGTAGCCAGTGTGTTCTTCCTTCAGAAGCTGCCTTTAGAGAAGACTGCCATGCCAGGGTCTGATCCAGGCACACATAAACAGGACAACAACTCAGGCAGCCTCGACTTGGATGTTTTCCATTTTGGTATGAACAAGTCTAGGTTGTCTTCACTGAGCTGGCGGCTGGTGCCCATCACTGCACTTGCTGCTGTGCAGCAGTGATATACAAAAATAAAATTACTTTGCGAATCTGATGAATCGGAGAGAAAAGCTCATGTTCTTACTGCATGTGCTGTTAAACACAAGGCTAAGAACAATGTCTCCTCTGAGAAGCAGATGCAGGGGCTGGTTTTGCACTCCTCTAAGACCTCTGCCACTTCAGCACCTATGTCTGAACTGCTTACCCTAGGAGGACAAATTTTACTTTGGAATGGGATGAATTGCATTTGTGGAGAGGCTTTCTCCACTGACAGTAAAGACAATCCATGGTAATGAGTTCAGTCACAACTGCAGGTGGGGATAAGCTATAGAATAGCAGTCTGCACTCACATTATAGGACAGTTGCATTCAAGGTGGCAAATCATCAGCTGAGAATCAACTTTGAATGAATTAAATGAGAAACAGTTGTGCATCGAAGTAAATAAAAATCACAATAATGTCTTGGACCAGTGGTTATGTCTCTGAGTCTGAAGTGCAGAGACTTTTGTTTTGTGACCCCTTCTTTCATTAAATATGCAAAGATCAACATTTTTTGTAGATCTATGGAGCAGAATCTGAGCAGGGAACCTTATGCAATTTTGTGAGAAGCTGAGTTCCCAGCAGACCAAGATAGAGCTGAAATGTCTCTGAGGACTGTAGCTTGTTGGAAACGTATTTTCCTAAGGGATGGTGGCATTGCTGTTGTCTGGACCAACAGGGAGGAAACACATGGTGCTACTTGTTACAGGTGATTTTGTGCTTATACTCCCCTGCGAGTAGGTGTAGCCATAACTCTGTGTAGTCAGACCCAGTTATGTGAAAAATCTTCTGAATTTTATTGGTGAATTACAAGGACCTTTTCTTTTATCCCCTTTTTAACAATGGTGGGTTTAAGGATTAGGTAGAATTTGTGTGGTAGAGGGTCAGCGTTTTCCTTCTTCTAAAGTAGAATTTAAGTACCCTTCTGAACCAAATTACAAATTCAGCTCGAGCTCAGGGTTCTGATATTTCTGACTGCTTTTTGCCCTTATTATAATAATTCTCCTCTGGAAATGCAGCTTCTCAGAGTGAACCTGGCGTTGTGAGCTGAGAACTTCTTGCCTTGGGGCCCCATCTAGTGGGTAGTGGCTTTTACTGAGCAGCAGCAAAGGCTACTTTATTTGTGTTGTTGAGAAAAGCAGGAAAAGGAGCTGATACAAAAATTCCCTACAAAACTTAATAATCACAAATGAAGTAATTATTTGTTCATTCTGGCCCTGCTGTCATTTTTTTACTTTCTCTCTACAAAGACAATGTTACTTTTCATTTTGTGCCAAGGGATTTTCATAACATAGTGGAGGCATAACCTAATCATGGGGAAAAAAAAAGAAAAAAAGAAAAGAGGAGAGGACAGAAGAGAAATCATCAATTCCTTCTCTGTACTCTTGCATTTATTTTATTAATGGAATGGCTGTATTATTTCACTGAGTGTGCTGCAGTCATTGGTAAGTGACATGAGGATATGAGTATGTGAAGTTGTCCATAAAATAAGAGGCTTCTTAGGTAAACTTGATGACAAAAAAATTCCAGCCACACTAAAAGCTCTCTCAGAGCCAAACATTTAAAATCTGTATTTTGTCTTGACAGAAGTGCTCATATGCCAGATGCTACAAAGGTAACCGTGTTCAGACAGGACTTGTTTTTTATATACATTTATTAGGAAAAGAAAATGTCTTGATAAATGAAAAAAGGTTTTATGGCTATATCCAAGTTACTTTTACAAATGACATTTTTCTAGTGCATCTGTCAAATGAATTTAGTGAGCCAAATTTGGATTTCAATTGCAGTTAAGTTATTCAGAGTAGCCCAAGGGAGTAAGATGAGTAGCTATACAAAATATGCAGCCACAGCTGTCTAATATTTTGCCTTTTAAAAATAAAAAGAAAGAAGGAAATATCTAACCTATCTGGTAAGGGCAAAGCTGTTTTCTCTGGCAAATGTATTTTACAGAACTAGCTGTTTTGAAGACAGTGTCTGTAATATAGCAAGTAGTCTTTCAATTTAAGATGAACCCAAAAAAAAGCACTTTCTGAAGTGTTTCTGTGCTCTCTGTATCTTCAGAGAGCATCATAAGGGATGGAGATTGGGTACTCCTGCATTTGTGTAACAGAGTTACTTTGCAAAAAAGTCATTTTATAAAGGATAGGCTGATATTTTTTATTAAGCTGCTTAGTGGGGTTATTTTAAAACTATAAATGAAATTCCCAAGGTAGAAATATCAGAAGATAAATGAGAGTCTGGCTATAAAGAAAGACCATGTTTGAGAAAAAGCCTTTTCATACTTTGACTTTTGACTTTGAACATCTCTTTGTCTTAGTTACTTTTTCTTGGCCTATTTTTTTTCTTTTTAAATTTAGCATGTGTGTGGAAAAGACAAATGAAGTAGCTTTCCATGCCTTGAAAATCTGACTCTTTGGTTTGCTATTTATAAAGGACAGAGAGTTTGCAAAGACAATATATGTGTTTCAGTATGAAATAGTGATTGACAAATAATTTCTCCTTTTATTATTACTGACATATTATTTTTTGTATAATTTTTATTGTTTTTTCACCCTCTTTCTTTTATTCTTTAGCTTCTCTAAACAGCATCCTTTCAACAACACACTTACCTTTCCCTATTTTGTTAGCCTATGTTAGTCTTTTGCTGTCTCAGGAGTCATGTGGAGAGTGGGAAAGATTTTTGTGTAAATTTATCTCTGTGCAAATCCTGGAGAAGCTCCAAATTATTTTTTTTTCTTTCACTGCATTTCTCAGCCTGTAGGGACTAAAATAGTTTCCAAAATAAATGATCCTGGAAAAAATTGCTTTCAGAATAAATGATCTGAAGCACAGTGCTGGAGTTACAGCAGCTGGAATGGTCCCGTATGTCCCATTACACTGAACAAAAATTGACCTAGCTCAGCTCCCCAGGAAAGGCATGAAGGTCTGACAGAGGTGAATGCTGACACGATTTTTAGGAAATAGATCTTATTTGTGAGAGAAGCTTTGTATCACAAATATAGGTATTCCACTCTAGACTAGATAGCAAATGTCTTTTCCACTCTGATTTCTGAGTTTCAGAAAAATTCCTTGAACTGGAACAGTACTGATACTAATGATAAATGAATGTTCTTCTGTTGCCTGTATTGAGTGTCACATCCCAGATTTATGGTGTCCTAGGTGAGCTATTTCCATATGGTATTTAATATTCAAATTTTAGAGAGATTGGGCAGAGTGTCAAAAATAGCCATTCAGAGAGGGAAAATTCAGTCCCTTTTTATTCCACGTGGAAGTCAACACCAAAGAGGAGGAGTTGCAGCAGAGGAGCAGAGCCCCAGACCCAGGGATACCAGCACAGGGAGGAGGGGATGGGCAGATGCAGGGCAGAGAGCCTGGAGCTGCATGGCCAGGGGCTGTGGCTGTGTCCAGTTAGAGGGCAGGCTGTCTCTGGGGAGACCTTTGGAAAATGCTTCCTGCATTATGACCTCGGTGTCAGGCTTGGTGAGCCACTGGCAATAGCAGCTACAAGGCTGGCGGGAGCAGCCTCACACCCAGACACTCCTGGCTCCTGGCTGCCCTCTCATCTGCTCCTCAAGCTGCATGGAATGGGCTGGGCCATCCACCCATGGCTGATCTGCTGTCCTGCACTTTCCCAGTGTGACAGGGAAGACAGAAGTGTATCCTAAGAATTCATAAACAATGTAAATACACCTTCACTGTGGCCTAAAAGTCCTCCTTGGACCTGAGGAGCCTTTGCTAGCAATCCAATACCCACAGATGTACTTATCTCTTGAATGTAAGCTAATATGTCATATACTATAAATATGATATTTAATATGAAGTTTGAGATTTATAATTACATTGCTGCATAAAGTTTAAATAATTTACGATATTGACACCACTGAAACTTGCCTATTTGAAAGTGGAATTGGTGAGTCATAATATACTGCAGAAGTTAAATTAAGCTTTAAAATAAAATCCAGCATCTGAATGGACCAGTTATCTAAAGACAAAAACTATATAATGGAAAGCTTGCTCTGTTATTTTGGATTCCTTCCTCACCAAATACTACGTTCTCTGGTATAAGGAAGGCAGTAGACATTTCCTGATCAAAGCAGTTTCACTGATGGCCAGCACAATGCAATGTGTTTGAAGAAAAGTCAGAGTTGTTGAGGAGACATTCACCAGCTCTCCCTTCCAAATGTAACTTTGGAGTTAATAAGAGCCTTCTCCTGCCCTGCCCTTGGCCACATCTCAGTCCCTCAGGGCCAATCTACAATTTGTCACATTCCTGAACATCACTAGGAAGAGCCTGGTTCTGTCTTTACACCCTCCCTTTAGGTATTGATACACATTCATAAAATCCCATGACATTTCTGTTCTCCAGGATCAGCAGCCAAGATTCCTCATCCTCTCCCTGTATATCAGTTGCTCTGATCCCTTACTCATCACCATGGTATGTCAGTGTAAACACTTACGTATGCAAATTTTGCACATAACAATTATTCCAAGTATAGTAAATGAAATAATCGTTGGTAGTCTTGTAAATGGTGGCCAGAATTATCAAGTCATGAAATTTCCTTGAATGCTTTAAAGAAATCTGAGGTGATTCTGGGTATTATTAATTATAAAGAACTTTTACAGGCAGCTGTCTTTGGATAGCTGCTATTCAAATTGTTTCCTGGAGGAAGTGGTTGATCCTTGGTGTTGATCTTTAGCTATAATGTATCTGTCTAGAAAGATGTCGTCATACTTGGTTCCTCTTCAGATCTCTGTCATACACAATGATTTATCTTTCCTCCTTACTTGACTGCTGTTTTCTAGTCTCTTTTTTCAACAGATTACATTCACTAAGCAAGTGTTCATTAGCTTCTGGAATGTAGATCAATTCTCTGACCTTTTCCTCCTTAACATCCCTTGTGCATATTTCATAAGTTTTGTCTTAACATAAGAATGACTTTATTATACCAGGCCTAGAGGTACATTTGGTGTCCTTGCCCTGTCTGCAGCAAATAGCAGGTCTCTAGGAAAGATTTAAAGAACAGAACAAATGTATGTGTTGTTCCCCAGAGCAATTTACATCCTCTTACCCAATTTTAGGTCGAGTCCTTTACGGGAGCAATATAGCACCTCTGCAGCTGTGAATTCAGAAGGGCTGGATGTGGAGGGCTGCTTTCAGGACCAGAATTAACCTACCAGTTTCCAAGCACCTGTGAGTTCTATCAGCAGGAGGTTTGACTGGCTGTAGAGAGACTAATGGATGTCATTATTAGTTATATTGGTAAGTTATGTGTTACCCTGCTGGTTATGTGTCTGAGTGGTGAGAGGTAGTGGCATTGTCTACCTGGTCATTGTCTCACCCTTTGGGCTGGCACTAATGATGGGACTTGTAGAAATCTCCGTTTTCTTTCTTCTTGAGAATTATTAAGGGAGGTTTGGGGAGGTGGGAGGAGGCGGAATAGCAAAAAATAATAATGAATAAGGCACACAGAAAACCAGAGGTCAAACTTTTGAGACAGCTGCTCTATATTACCTGAGAATTGAGCTTTAGTGGACTATTTCTCTGTGGTTGTCATGAGGCACAATTGTTTCCCAGGGTATGTGACACATGAGGAAATTCCTGTCATATTTCCATTAGAAAGGGAATAACACTGCACATACATTCCTTTCTGCTATTAGAGAGATTACATGTGTGTTAGTCTGTTCTCTTTTCAGTGCCATTTTTTTTCCAGCTGAAAATGAAGGCAGTAGTTCTGTTCCTCATGTATCATACATGAGTTTAAAGTGTGTTATTGATCAAAAGTGCACAGAAAACCAGCCATCATATTTTGTTGCCCATCTGAACTCACCAAGTCCAGAACAGAGCTCTTACTTCCCCTTACACAGGCCTCTATTTACTGGCTTCTTTCATGATGTCTGCAAAGACACGTTCCTCCAAGCTGTCCGGCAGTGTCTTCACCAGCAGCTATCACAATCAGCTTTATACCCTTTACATCTCTATACTAATTCTACCTAGGATTAAGCAAGGAAAAAAATCATCTACAAAGGATATTAGTCCCTTCACAGACTGAACCTCAAGTCAAAGCTTTTATATTTGAGTTTAGGAATGCAATGCAGGTTGCTTAATTAGCATTTCCCAGAAAACTTCTGAAAATATCATAATCCTTAGATGTCCTTTTGGTAAGGTTCCTTTTCCTACACACTTCCTCTTTCTGGAATAATTTTTTTTTGTAACAGAATCGCAGAATCAAAGAATGGGTCAAATGGAAGGGACCACAGTAGATCCTGTGGTCCAACCTCCCTGCTCAAGCAGGGCCATCCTAGAGCATATGGCATAGAATAGTGCCCAAGCGGTTCTTGAATATCTCCAGGGAAGAAGACTCCACAGCCTCTCTGGGCAGTCTGTTCCAGTGCTCAGTCACCTGCAGAGTTAAGGAGTTCATCCTCATGTTCAGGTGGAACTTCCTGTGCATCATTTTCTGCCTCTTGTCCTATTGCTGGGCACCACTGACCAGAGCCTGGAAACATCCTCTGACACCCTCCCTTCAGATACCTGTAGCTATCTCAGTCATCTCTTCTCGTGGCTGAGCAGGCCCAGCTCCCTCACCCTTTCCTTGTACAAGATGTTCCAGACACTTAATCATTTTCATAGCCCTCTGCTGGATCTACTCCAGGGGCTGCATGTCTCTCTTGTCCTGAAGAGCCCAGAACTGGACACAGCACTCCGGACGTGGCCTCACTGGGGCTGAGCAGAGGGGCAGGGTCACCTCCTGTGACCTGCTGGCAATGCTCTTCCTAATACACCCCAGGATATTATTTGCCTTCTTGGCCAGAAAGACATACTGCTGGCAAGTTCATGCTGCCTCTGTGATATGAATTACTGCATGGAAGGTAATGATAGGCAAATCTCAGCTCTAGAAAAAACAGCACAATTCTTTTACACTAAATATAATAAAAAGTTGGAGAAAGGCACAAAGGCACACTGCTGGTAAGGTATCACCGCAAACTGTTTCTTTCACTGCTAATGTTTACCATGATCTATGTCTTAACAGTGACTGTCCACTGTTATGTCAACACATAGTTCCAGTTTCCTTGTTACTTCATTGCGTTTTGCAATATCTTCAAAGAATCATTCTCTTATTCACACATCTGAAAAATTACAATTATATAAACATCTCAACCCGAAACTTGTTTTAATTATTTGTTTTTTTCCTACTGTTGTCACAGTAGGACAAAAACCTACTGTCCTGACTTTTTTGTGCTAGTAGGCTGCCGTGCCAGGATACAATCAGAAACCAATTGTTTCTGCACTGCAAGAATACAATCAGAAAGCAATTGCAGTGAAATAGCAGTGGGAATGTGAAGTTTGAGGGTTAGTATGTGAGCACCCTCAGAGGAACAAAATACTGTGGTTTTTTTTTAATCTCAGAAGCCAGCAAAAATATACTGTGTGGAAGGTAAAGCTAAGCAAGTTTAAATTATAAAAAAGGCACATTTTTTTTACATACAGTAAACATAAGAGTTGGGGAAAAGCATGAGCAATAAATAAGGATTAATTCCTCGGTACATCCAAATTAAGACCTATTTCCTTTTATAGTGCAAGTACTTCAGCCAGTTGGTGTTTTAACCATATGTTTTATCAATTGTGTGGTATAACTGCACAAAAGTAGCCAACACAACTGAATAGACTCTGAGGTGTAAATAAGACAAGGATGACTATGACGCTCTGGCCTCAAACTATATGTGCCCAGTCAGGAGTTCCTATGCACTGGAAATTCCAGGCAGCTGATTTGGGTCCCTTTGTCAGGTAAAGAACAAGGATCTATAACTCACAGAACTTGTTGGGGCTCTAGGCAACCTCAGTGGTTTCTGTGATGTTGTGATGTTGCTGTTGTCCTGTCATAAATACCCAGACATCTTGACGACCACACTCAGCTCAAGATTTTTTCGTCTCCTATGCTGCTGCAGTATTTGTGTCACTTGGGAAACAGTGCCAGTGGATGGGATTGGGTACAAGTGTAATCAGAAAGGCCACCGAGGCAGGGAAGGAGGACAGCTGTCCTAAGCATTCAGAGCTTTACATTCTGTGCCGTTCTGATGTGACGTAAGCCTCAAGATATTTATTAAGCTGGATGAAAGCCTGCTTTGGTCTTGCAGCTCTCTGCCTAGCATTTATTTAGGATATGTTACAGTAGATACCAGATGCTGGTGGTACCTAATGCTGCCCAATTGCAGTAGAAAATCAGAGTAAAAGAGACAGGTGGTGCAAAAATTTTACTGCCATCTCAAGCTATCTGTGCATCTGGAACACATATCTATCTCAGATTAAATTTAAGAATAATAGAAAAATTGTTTGATTCAGATATCAGTAAGGTAGAAATCAAAATATATGTACTTATATCTGCAAGTTTTTCAATCAGTAATGTAAACATTACCTTGTGATTAAAATGTGGTTGCAGAGGAATACTCAGCTGCCAATATGTGAAACTGGACCCAGTCTGGATGAATGATGAAAAAAAGAGAACAAATTAAGAATAACTTTTCTAAGTTTTGTTTTAATGTGAACAGTGTTTGAGTGGGGAATCCTACAGTTTTTATTTGGGTAAAAGCACCCTTTGAAATGAAATGAGTCTTTGACTCTGTCAAAAGAATCAAGTACAATAGTGGATGACTCATTTGGAAACAACTTAATGGCAAAGAGTGAGAAGATTAAACAATCAGTGAAATGGCATGGACAAAGGGTTTAGCAAAACCTGCCCATTAGGAATACTCACAGCTGTACAGGGGGAGCAGTAGCAGCAATGGAGATAACTCGTGGCCTCCAAAGGGAGCTTGACCTGAAGCACCATTGAATGGACCACGGACAAGTTGCACATTGGGATGGAATAATCAAGCAGGTCTCTTCAGTATGAAGATGCAATGAAGTCCTGCTTTGTTTTTTATGCACTATGGCATTGCTTTTGAAGACCTGGAGAAGCAACTACTGAGCAGTTGAGAAGAATCAGCATGGTTCATTAAACACTCCTGCTAAACAGTGATTTCTTTCTTGGTTCTTACTAAAATATGAAAATCTATCAAAACAGTGTAAATCTGGGGCCTGCCTGAGACTATCAGTCTTAGCACACTTCTTGTTATATCTACCTATTGTAAACTCATTCTTTTGCTTATAGCAACTACAGAATCAAAGATATCCAGCAATAGTGAGGAAGAGGAATTAAGGGGTCCAGCTGATATAACTCCTTAAGAAAATTTTTCCTGATCTGCATTTGCAATAGCTCTTGCCCATTTACAGTGAAATCTTGTCAGATCTTCATTCCTTTGAGGTGTTGTGGATGTAAGTAATTTAGTTCTGAAATTAAAAAAAATTTGTAATGAAAGTTACTTGCTTCCAGGAACACAGTAAAAGTTCATTATTCTGAAGTACAGTAATGATCATATATGTCAGGCAGTATATTGTGTGACATGGGACATCACATCACAGCTATGTACTTTCAGTGACATGAACTGTTGGAGGTACCAGAAAAAGTTCAATGACCTTGAATAGAAGGATATGCCTGAACTTGATACCGTTTGAGGCTTTCATGTCAGCTCTCACGTTGGACTCATAATCAGGCACTGCTGTGTGATGTGTGTATTCCTTTCCTTCTCCTTTTCCTCTGTGAAACAGGAGCAGATAATTTCCACATTATCTGTGTAAGGATATGTGGAGTGTGAGAAGATTTTACCTGGAGATGTTGAGATGGGGTAAGTGAAGATCTTGAGTGCTGGACCAGAGTGTGAGAATTGGTAGACCTGCATAAAGTGATGAAGAAATGTTTAGGGGAAGAAATCAGAGGAACAAAGAGAGGATCAGCCAGAAAGGGCTATCAAAGGGGCTGACTGTACTTTATAAAGTACACCTATCTGAATAAGCACTGTACCTGATCACCACAGTCTGTCCTGTTTCATTCAAAACTTTCTATCTCACTCTTCATCCATGTGTGTGAGTACTGCATGGACTGACTGCCAGTTACTGGGGGGACTGGCTGCCAGCTATTGGTGTCAGACTGGGGGTTTTAGGTGCCCTTATACTCTACAGATCTGGGGGCACCCATGGCTGTGGGTGCCTGCAACAGCAGCCATCATGAGAGTATGCATCTGTTTGCAGCAAGCACTGACACAGAGAAAGAGGAGGTAACCAGACAGCAAATGTGTGCGTGCTTGTGAACCTGAAGGATGTCATGTCTGACCTTCAGCTTCTGCCAGCTCAAGAGGAGAAGGGGACAGAACCAGAGTCAGTTCCAGTCAGAGACACAAACTTAAACACAGAGATTATGAACATTAGAAAACTTTTTCTTTTTTTCTTTTTTTTTTCTTTCATCCCCACTGTGACAGTACTCAAGAGCTGGCCCTGGTTGCCCAGAGAGGTTTTGTATTCTTGTCATGGTCTAACACCAGCCAGCAGCCAAACCCCACACAGCTGCTTGCTCACTCCCACCAGCAGGATCAGGGAGAGAATTAGAAAGGTAAAACATACTCCTGGGTTGAGATAAAGGTGGTTTACCAGGAAAAGCAAAAGCTGCATACACAAGGAGAGCAAACCAAGGAATTCACTGCTTCCCAAGGGCAGGCAGTTGTTCACCCATCTCCAGAATAGCAGGGCCCCATCACACAGCAGTTACTTAGGAAGACAAATGTCAACACTCAAAATGTCCCCTCCTTCTCTCTCCTTCCCTCCATTTTATATACTGAGCATGATGTTGTATAGTCTGGAATATCCCTTTGGTCAGTTTGGGTCACCTCTCCTGGCTGTGTCTCCTCCCAACCTCCCATGCACCCCCAGCTCCCTCACCAGCATGACAGCATGAAAAGCAAAAGGCCTTGGCCTATGTAAGCCCTGCTCAGCAATAACAAAAACATCTATTATCAACCCTGTGTTCAGAAAAAATCCAAATCACAGCTCTATATCAGCCACTGGGAAGAAAAATAATTCTACCACAGCCAAAACTACCACAAGTCTTCCTCTATGGAAATATTCAAAATCTGGATGTGATCCTGGACAACCAGCTCCAAATAGCCTTGTTGGAGAAATAGGCTGGATAAGATGACCTTCAGAGGTCCCTTCCAACCTCAAACATTCTCTGATTCTGTGCCTCAGTTGTCTGTGCTTGTCTGACGTGAATCATGTATGTAAATGCTGTTATGAGAAGTAACTCCCACAGCTGACAGCTACTGAAGCCTGAGCACATTACAACAGGCTTTGAATGGTCCTGCTTAATGGTGGATTTTGGAGGGCAGCTGCCTTGCCTTAGTTTCCAAGTGTGGTGAAACCTCTGTACCACACCATGGCAGTGTTAGTCCCTGTCTCTGCCTTCTTACAGCCTGTGGCTCTCTCCGGATTTAATGTGCTGTGGATGATACTGGGGTTAGTTGATAAAGATAACTGTGGCAGCAGCAGGTACCTACCAAATCTGCTGTGTGACGCTGGAATAAATATACCAGGATAAGACAGACATGTTTATGGTCCTTGTCTTCGTACCAGTGTCATTGTAAAGGTAAATGAAGAGATGCCACTGAGCTGATATTAAATCAAGAAGGATATGAATCTGAGCTTTCCTCAGCCAGTAAACCTTAGCACTGACTCTGATGGGCTTTACAGTACCTTCTTGGACAGCAGGGGGACACATTACTGTTTAGGTATCTTAAAAAATAATTGATTTGCTGTAACTCAGTGAGTTGTAGCTCAGTGGTGTGTTTGTCTTAGATATAAATAAGGATACTTACTAAGAGATTCATTTTGCCTTATGTTGCAGGGAAAAAAATCCCATCATTTTGTATGCTCAGGTATTTTAGTGTTTGTTCAAAGATTTATGCTAAAATTGTTTGATGTTCTGGTTCAGCTCAGTCTAGCTCAGATGAATTGCTGATTGAAAATCTTTGTCTGGCTGTTTAAAACATCTTGCATCTAGTGTGGGGGTTTTGTAGTTGTTTTGTTTTCCTTCAGTTGCCATTGTCCTCTCTCCTGGGAGTTGTACACCCTTCCCTTAGTTGGAAGTGTATTTTCTTCCTCCTCTTCCAAATTACTTGACTCTTCTCTGGTCTCGTCTCCACACAGCATAGTCTCATTTCTGGGAAGGGTAGTTTAAGCTTTTGACAGTTTTCAGCTGCATGAAACCAGCCTTAAAATACTTGCAAGTTGGGCATTGAAAAAGAAAATGAGGAAGTTCTAGTAGAATAAGAGAAAATGTATCAGGAAAAACAAGAAAATAAGCAGAAAAGAGGAACTAGAGAGATAAATACTTAGGCTTCTTAGAAGTCAGTATGGGTTTGTTCTCTCCCCACTTGAAAGAAGCAGTAAGGTGTATTTCCCTTGGGGATTTGTGCTCCACTGCACATTCACAGTGCTGTCAGCAGTCAAGTGCATCTGTTACTGCTCTCTTGCTAGCTCATCTTCATGAGCAGATGCAGTTCCTCCAAAACTGTTTTGAATTCAGTCTTTCAGGTGCTGGTACTCTCCTCTGAACAAGACACATTCTATTGGGTTTGTATGAGGAGCTCATAACTGATAATCCTGAATAATCCTGAATTTCTGACCAAAGGAACCAACAGAGGAAAGAACATGATTTATTTTTTATGTGGTTGATTTTGCATCCACTGTTCTGTCTTTCATTTGTAATACCAAGGGAGATGCTGGGACTTAGGTAACTGTGAAGAGATACGGCTCTAAGATCACCAGTGCACAGCATCCATTGTTCTAGCCTGGCTTTAGAAACCTCACCATAGGGCTGAGTGAATAATTAGGACTGCTGCAGGGATGAGGAACCTCATTGCTAGTTACCAATCTTTTAATTTATATGAAGCTATAAATATGCAACAAGCATTTGAAGAAATCAGCAGTTAACATATTAACAAAGCTGGGCTTCAGAAGCTGCCATACAAAGATGTATTAGGCTTTCTTGGAATTGGAGAAAGATAAAAGCACAAGGCCACTATTAAGGCACCCTTACAGGCTAAAAACACACCTCTTCTAACACTATTACATTTCATTTCATTACTGTTTTGGTGTTTAATTCAATGACTAAAATGGTAACACCTCTTTTTTCTGAGGTCCATTTCAGTTCTTTGTCTTTCCCCTTGCTGGAGTAGTTGAGACATTACTTAGGCTTGTATCAGTTAAGCAACCCACATCAAGGGACTGGCAGAAGATAAAGAAGTAATTCTAAAATACCAAATTCACAGAAGGATTTTAGCACATGCTAAGTTTACAATGCTTGAGTAATCCTTTTAATACCCTGTTAAATATCTGCTTTAGAAAAGTCCTTAGGGAAGATTTTCTATTTGGGAATTGGAAGGATCAGGAGAAGGCACCTTCTGTGTTAGGGGGGAAGTAGGAATATAATGTAAATTATTTCATACTTAAAATGATGGATAATTTTTTGTACTCTGCTGCCTAAATTTCACCACCAGTGAATAACACAATATTGCAGTTTTCTCTTCTATCTTATTTTGTAATGTCTGTGAAGAGAAGAAGAATTTATTTATTGTCTTTCCCAGAAACAACCTGGGACTGGCCCTCCTACCTAGCTGGTTCTTGCCTTTGGCATTTTCCCCACAGTCCTCAGGATGCACTTCCATATTTTTGTCATCCAGCCACACCCTAAAGAAAACTTAAAATAGAAGAGTGCTCAAGTGTAAAGGCAGACAGGGCAGGCTGTAAATGCCTCCATTTCTGTAGAGATAATAAATATAGAATGAGAAATGAAAAGTAGAGTGCAGTGAGAACTTTAAAGTCTTCCTGAAAAATGACCTTTTACCTCCCACAGGAAAATTCAATAGGAGAGAAGAGATGGAGCTGGGTAAGTAAAGTGGGTTTGCTCTGGATTATTACATGCTAATTACTTTGACAGCTGCTTCTGAAGCAACATCTACATTCAGGGCATATGCAGTCATTCCACTCTGTCTCTGTAGATCTAATTCTGTCAGACTGAGTTATAATTCAAGATCAATGGGAGGAAGGGAGAAGTCTGTTTCAAGCAAATGGTAGCCCTAGATGATACAAAAGTAAGAAAGATCCTTACCAGAGCTATTTAGGAAACTTGTCTGAACACTGCAGATGGGATAAGAATCAGTGATTTAAAGGCTTTTCCACCTCTTGCTCTGCTTCCCTACATGTATACATAAGAGGAATGTATGACTTAAAAAGAATATTGTTCGTGTATCAAAGTGTCACGTACCAAACAGTGGAATAAATTGTCATTTAGTGACTTTGACAATGACTGGATTTCTGTATAAGTAAATTAAAAATAGATCTTGTTATTTTCAAATAATTTTAAGATCAATGAGTTCCCTACCATTTGTATGTTGCCGACTCACTGATTATTTAAGTCATTGTGGGCTAAGTCATGAGGTGTGATTAGGTCTGCCATATAGCCAGGTTTTCTCAGGCATGTTGTCCTATTTCCAGACAGAATAAGAAGAGGGTGATTAATTATTCATGCTCGTCACAAAGCCTTGTGGGAAGTCCTACCCTTCCTTCCCTTCCCCCAGACGGATGCAATCCTTGTGGGGCTGTCTCTCACCAGGATGGGGCAGAGTGACTGATCCCAAGCCTACCAGCTCTGCAGAGCCAGTGCTGCTACCCCCTGCCATCTGGACAAGTCAGAGCCACCACAGTGGTGCCTTGTAGCTTCTGGACAGAAACCTAGGAGCCCTACAGGCAGCAAGCATCCACTTCTGCTAGTAATAATCAGGAACCATCAGAGACCACCAAGGTCTCACAGAGCTGACTGCTTTGGCTGTATTTTTTCCTCTGCATGCTTGTGTCTCTATGCATATTAAATTCTTCTTACTTTACCTACAAGACATAGAAAAATCTCTCTCAGATTGACTGGTGATATATTAGAGATGGAAATAATAGGGGTTTTATAGAACTGGTATGCCTTCATTTGTTGCAAACATTCTCACATCCAGAGAGCTCTTAAGGAAGCAATAGGGAGGCTCATTTTACAGCCCGAAGCGCCGAGGGGATCTCGTGTCTCTACTAATAATATTCTGGATTTATGTCTCCTCACTGGTCTTCTAAGTTACTGATTATTTTAAAACTTCAAACTTTTATAAATAAAAAATTTAAACTGTTTTCTGGCATTCAATTGCTTCCCATGTGCTTGGTGTTGCTGGGGAAAGAATCCCCACTTTCAACATAAGCAACTGCTTTTTTAAAGAATGAGTTTGTCTTTTATTAAAATTCAGTATTAAACTCCATATAGGCTAATGCTTTTCTTTTGCCTTTATATCACTCCCTTATTACGTATTAGGCTGACCCCAGTTTTGGGAGAATCACTTGGTTAGTTCTAAATATAGCACTGCATCTGCCCTTAAATAGGAGTGCAGGGGCAGTAGCTTTAGAGAGGAGAATTATTTGTTTTCCTTGGGCAGTGTTTGCTAAGCTGGGAAAGGCTGGTCTTCCTCTTTGCTTAACAATTATTCTATATCCCTAGGTAAGTCAATTTTCTATCCATGTTTTTCTTGTACAGAACAAATGAGAGTGCTTGTAGGAGGAGGGTGGGTGCTTTCCTGTGGGAAAAAAAAATCTTTCTTCAGGGAAAACAAATGATAAGTAGGACACAAATTGATTCATGAAAAGCAAAACAAAAAAATAAAGTGAGATTGTTTTGTCCTGTCCAAAGTCACCTTGATTTTATTGTGTATTACATTCCATCTGCTTCTTTCTGCATATAAAGAACTACACTGCAGAAGTCCATAGCTCTATTAGTATATGTGCTTTTTCAATTGCACAAATATTGGCAATACCACTTTCTTGTGTGCTTATACGGTATGATTTTTTCTGAAGTCTGTGTCTAAATATATTAAGTATAAAATCCCATAGTAGCTGGCAAAACTATTTGGCCTGCTGAAGAATGGGATGTAGGTAGGCAAAAAAAAAAAAAAAAAAAAAAAAAAAAAAAAAAATCTACTTTTATTTTGTGTCTGCCATGCTTTCAAGTACATGTTTCCAGAAGATATGTTTCTGGTGTCTGTATTACTCTAAAATAAGTGATATGTTCTGTGCCACATGAAAATTCCAGCTAAATACCGCTGATAGAGTCCTGGGAAATCAAGTTCATGCTCTCAAAATTAGGCCTGTGCGTTGATAATGCCTATGAGCCAACAAAAGTACCATAATAAAGGATAATGACTGTTGGAATGGTGGGAAATTATTTTTATCATTTCACTGTCCAACATTCTTAGCTGTCCAGTTGAAGGGATAGAATACACTTGCCATGTAAAGGGAAGTCTTCAAACTTTATCAGAACATGTTTGAACATTTGGAATGTTAGGGTGGCAAGGATCCAAGTCAATGTGGACAAATTTAACCTCATTTAATTCCCAGTCTTGTATGATCATGAATTCACAAGGTAACATCCACATTTGTTCCCTGCCTGGGATATATACTGTTCAGCTTCTATTAGAGATATGGAAAGAAATTCAGTTTGGAAGCTTCCACTCCTCTCCTTCATAAGAGTCACAGAAAATGCAAAATTACATTATTTTACAGACTCACTAAAATACAGGATCTGGCGCTTCCCTCCACAACAATTACCTTGCTGGAGGGAAGGGTACCCATGACTCTGCCTGCTGCTCACCTCCACAGAGCAAAGGTCCCTGTCAAGGGCTGGGATATGACTGTGACCACCCATTATATATTTCAAATTACCTCCACACTGACTGTCCTGGCTAGAGTGTGAAGCAAGCCATTCAGGGACTATTACAAAATCAAGGTGTTCAGTCTAACTAATCATAGATGTGCTATAGTGAAATAATTGCATTAAAATGCTGAATCTACCAGTATGTCATTGAAAACAGTATCATTTGATGTTGGGAAATGTTGAAAGTCTACTTATTCAGAACATATGAAATTAGTAAAAATGATAGACCTGTGATTAATAAAAATGATAGATCTGTGATGGCTGGTACTGTCAGCTGCTTGAAAATGTTGATTTATTGAGTATTCAGATAAGTAGAAATAGAGGAGATAACTCTTTTATTATTTTTTTTGTTATTATGTTTAATAACAAAAATAATGCATGCATTTTGGGGGATTATTTGAATCTGTTTAAAACAATTGGTGAAATGAGGAAAATACTATTTCTATGAAAAGGAGGTGTGGTCAGTAAAACATAAAGCTAAACATGATGTAGCTAAAGAAATCAAAAAGAAAAAACACAAAAAGTGTTCAAGCTCGCTGAATGATGTCTGGAATTCAGAAGAGTAAGCAAGTGAGAATTCCACACGATTTTTTTTTAATGATGAGCATTTTTGTTCTATTGTCAAAAGAGCTAAAACTGAATTATTATGTGGTCTGAACAAGAAGTGTTCAACAGAAGGCCTGAAACACTTTAAAATGACAGTATATTTCAGTAGGTTTTTCATTCACAAAACATAATTTTCTGTGGAAGACCTAAATATACACAGGTGTACAGAGAAAAAAGACTGGAGAGACATATTAGAAATGTAGTCAAATCGGTTTTTTATCAAATTAGTTTCTTATCAAAATGGAGAATTACCCAGATCCTCTACATACCATTCTGTTTTGACTGCAGTGTCTAGAGCTGCATAATGACTCATGATGGTTTTACAAGATTTCCACTGAAGTCAGTTTATGGAAAAAACTGGGAAATTATAATATGTTATTAAGTCTGCAATGTCTATAGCATGGATATAAGCATCTGGAAAGGATAGCATATTTATTGAGGCAATATGGTAAATTTTTATACTGGTAATTAGGAGCAATTAATAGAAGATGGGTTTTTTTTTCTATCTTTCATTACGGTATGTAAGTGATATGGATTTAAATATATTTTATCATTTAAATATCAAGGGCTTTTATGCACCATAAAAGTATAAGTTGGCAGCTCACTGAAAACATTTAACTTTGAACAATGTGGAGAACAGCTAGCAGAACAAGAGACAGGTAGAGAAAAAAAATGTCTTAAGTCGTGGGAAAAACAGGACAAGCCCTCAAATCAGTGCAAATGGACAAAGAAATTTCTGTCTACGTGAGGACATGCAAGAACCCATGAATAATTTTTGGCACTTCTGCAGCTGGCCAGGAACAGAGATGAGCACCGAAGTGCATGTTGCAGGGTATAGCATAGGCAGGTCAGGCTGAGAAAATACATGCTGTACAGTGCATTGCTCATGACACAAGCCTCCTGAACCTGGGAGTGCAAGTTATCTATCTATGGCGAGTGCAGCCATGTTCCTCTTACCATGGCATTTGTCAAGCCATCCATCAATTTAGTTGGATGTGTGCCTGCTCTCTGAGGCAATGTGAATGATCATGCTACAATTTACTGCTTGTCCTTTAAATCTTAAATTAACTCACTTATCAGACTAACAGTGTTTATATCAGACCCTTGGCTTCTCTGCTCAAGAATGTGGCCCCTTGTCACATGGTCCTAGATTATGGCTTTCTATTCAGATCAGTATTACTGTGTCACAAAACTATGCATATCCTGACCTGGGAGCTTGGCCTTTTACTCACGGTCAAGCAAAAATTGTTATATACATGCTACAAAGCATGAAGAAATGTATGTTTTTGTAAACTGACTTGAACAGTCTAATTCACCTGTGGGTGATGTCATTAATCCTTAAGGAGGTTTTGGTTGAGGTAATACTTTTCTTTGTGTTTAATAATCTTCTGGGTGGTTTATACAGCACTTAGATTAGTGCACTTTAATTCCTTTTGATGTCCTCAGCATTTTCAGTCATAGAACAAATAGGAATAATAATAATAAAAAGAAAGGAGTACAATGATGCTACATTGCACTAACAATGCAAAAGCCAGATGAGACACCAAATGTTTTAGGATCATCTTTTTCCTGTAATTCTAGGGTTTTTTTTCTTGAAATCCAGGGTTGTTAATAGGATGTGCGTGGATGTAATTCATGGATTGTTTGTGACACACAGGCCATGTATTTCAGCAACGCCTCCAAAATTCTTGCAGCAGAATTTGGTAAATAAGACTTGAGATTTGCTTTTTAATTTGTTGTAATCATTCAGATAATTAATTTGTCTTTCTCTAGACTTATGCTTTTGTTGTTGTTGTTGTTGTTGTTATTGGACCACTTCCCTCATTTTACTTTTGAGTCAGTTCTACCAATTCACTTGCCAATATAACTAGGTCTCCAGACACTGTCATTAATAAAATTTTGGTTCATCTAAATCAATAAATTCACTGGGGTTAAGCTGTCATCAGCATATCATGTTTTCTAACTGTCTTAGTGGTAGGTGTCTAAATATTAGAATATATTTCAAAAATCTCATATAAATGTGTATCAGTGGAAAACTGGTAAAACAGTCGACATATTGTTCCTAGGAATACAGTATAAACTTTTATCAATACCCTATATGCTGTTTTGACAGTGGGACTTTGATTTTGCTCTTCTGATACTTGTCTTCGCAGCACTATTAAGTATTAAATACATACTCTGAAAATGTTGTTGCAATTAACTGATGATTATTATTACATTTGGAATTGTTGCCAGGCAGCTCCCCTCTGTGTTAACAGAAGGCAAAGCGAGTCTGGCTGCTAAAAAGTTCTGTTAATTACTTGTATGAAGGATGTGAGCGGATGGCTACCCTTGTTTCTATACTAACGGTGTTTGGGTAAATTGAAAAATATACGAACCAAAATTCGAGGAGTCCTGGGTGCTGACAAATAGAAGAAAATACACTAACTAAAATGTAAATTTTACATTTAGTGAAAAAGGCTGGACTGTAAGTGACAATGGTGTTTTCTCCTCTCTCAAAAATGAAAATAACTTAGACTGATCTATCCGGATAAATGGGCATTACTCTGCAATCCTTATAAAGTGGATCTCAGTGTGAATTATATACATAGCAACATTTACATTGCATGTTGATTAAATTCACAGAATTATTTAACTTGGCCACATGTGAACATAAGTAATGCTTAACAGTGGAGTGAGCTTAATCTGTGTTTGACTTCTGACACTTTCATTTAGGCAAAAAAGGCTAATTAAAAATAGAGAAAAGGGAAAATTATGCCCTACATTGTCCAGTTAACATAAGAACTAATGTAGAAATCCCCTGTCATATACACAATAGTCACACAGTTAGCAGGAAGAAAACTAGTGTTCAATGTCTGCAGATGTACAATCGCATGATGTGCAGATGTCAAAACTAGGAGAAGCCAAGGCTGCTCGTGGGTCTGTGTGACTCTGCTCATGTAACCAAAACATTTTGTCATGTGATGGGTTAATAGGTCCATGAGGGGTCCATGTCAGTTCAGCATTGTATGAGACCGTCTTACTGAGCCAGCATCTCTGTGAGGTACTGAACTAACTTGGGTCATGCTAACTTTCATATTTCTCGATAAATGTGGCAATATATTTCTTTAATGCCCCATAGTAATGTTGTAAACCTGTTTAATTTTTGTTTTGCAGTGTCTTGTGCTTTGCCTAAAGCTCTCATTACTGAACCTGTGACTGGTCATTCTCATATCTTGAAAAAGAACTGAAAAGATAACTGTAAGTTATGCTGAAGCTGCAGCTAGGAGGTGATAAATTGTAAAAACATCTTTAGATCTCCGAACATTTTAAAATAAGATGTGACTTCTATTTAGTATACCTACTCTTTTCTCCTTAATCTTTTTTGGAAAAGTAAAAGTAGCTGATATGAGAATATCATAATTTGAGAGCACCTAGCTCTTCCTTTGACTATCTCCAAGTAACAATCAGACACAGTTACAGTTTTTTACTCTTCTTAACCAATGACTAGCATTTCTTTTTTTTGATAAATACTATATGCTGGAAATATGGTACATATTAACTGTTATTTTAACTTGTTAAATTAGTTTAAATGAGTTTATAAGATTTCTTTTCAAATCCCTTTGAGCTTTCATTCAATATACGTTATGATGCTGCTTATTTATGTGACTTTTTGTTACAAATGTGAACTTTTGGTGTGGATCTGAGGCAGGTTCTTCTTGCATGGTCTACACCCAGGCAGGGCCAGGCTGTGGGGAGCTGGAGACTGGTTCTGCTATGTCATTTCTGGGGCAGAAACTGATGGCCCTGGGGACTGACATAGGGTCCTGAGCTGTGGGCAGGGTAGGAGGAACTCTGGAGGAGGCTGGGTTGGGACAGACAGGTCCATTGCTGTCCTCAGGACCCCGACACACTCCTAATGTGTTCCCTGGGTGAGCTGGTGCTGCTTCACTTGCCATGGATGCCCTGAGGTGGATCCCAGGCTGTGCCTCAGCCTGCGCCCTGGGTGCTGGCATGGAGCTGGCAGCCTGCACCCGACAGGGAGCACAACAGCAGGGATACTCCTCTCAGCTTTTTGTAGGGTATTGGATGTTACTGCAGTAATTTACCTGACTAAATCTTCATCTGCTTTATTGACTTATGCTGGGAGCTTGCTTCTGTTGTCACTGAAGTGTAGGTGCCTTGTGGGTGAGGTTTTGGCTGTTCAGCTAGGATCCCTCACCACTGTTGGGACAAATGGTCCAGGAATAGAGAACCCCATACCCCACTGAGACTGCAGTTGCACAAGCTGGCACCTACTCACAACATGGCTCATGATATTCTCCACTTTTGCAAGAAGTTGTCATCATATTTCTAATGAGCACAAAGGGACATAGGCACCTCCATGTTCTTTTAATAATGTGGTTGGTAGTCTGCTTATATCTAACTCAGTGGGAAACATGGTTTTGTCCCCCACAGTGCTTCTAGGGGCACCTAGAATGTTTCTTAGAGCCTTCCATCCAAATATTGACCAAAAACTATGCCATGCTTTGGAGAAAGTCCACAAGAAGGAAACCAGAATGATTTATAGTCCAGAAAAAATAATCCACGAGGGAAGATTGCATAAGCCAGCTTTGTTGAGTTTAAACAAGAGAGCAGGAAAGAAAAGTAAAGAAAATCTTCAACAGGCTGCTATAAAAGTGAGAGAATACTGTCTATTTGTTGTCATGGTGAATTGAACAAAACACAGTAAGCATAAATTGCCAAAGTGGAAAAAGTGAAAGGTTTGAAGAACAGAGAGCTGAACTGTCTAACAATGGCCAAAAAACTGTCAAATTTCCATCCCTGGAAATTTCTCTGGAGGTGTTAAATGACATCTGCAAAGGAGAAAAATGATCTGGTGGAATATCTTTTATGCTATCATCTGTGATTCCATAGCTCACACTGCACGACTGATAAGCTGCAGCCTGAGCTGTGTGACTGATGGCTCTATTTGTCACAAATTGCTGCAATTTTATACATTTGGACATATTCACACACATGTGAACATATCAAAAAATATCAAACCAGAGTCTGGAATATATGACTAAACGTGTGCATGGCTAAATGTATGGCTAACTCCACTCTCTGCAGGAATTACTGGCTGTCACAGAGGAAGCATGTCTTCAGTAGCAGTGCCGTTTTACCAGAGGAGGCACAAGCACTTTGATCAGTCCTATCGCAACATTCAGACAAGATATGTACTTGAGGAATATGCAGCAAGAAAGTAAGTGCTGTGCATTTGAGCATAAGCAAGTCTCTGTTTTGGGTAGTCAGTCCTTAGAATCAAGATATTCACCTTTCCTCTCCACCCCAAAAAGTGTGATTTATACAGAATGATAGTTTTCCACTTCCTTCCATTGGCATGCTCCTTGTCTGTAGTCTCCCACCAGCATAGCTAAACTTCCTAGCAGCATTGCAAGATACCTACACAGGCCTTTTAGCTTAGGATCTGTCCTGTTTGGTACCTCTAAATTTAAAATTCTTCCTTGTAGGCTAAAATTGAAACTCTGACTTAAGAAAAATTGCTGTGAAATTTATAGAAACAACTGAAAGTCAGTTGCCGTGAAAGTCATAGAAACAACTTTTTACCCATTCTTCCATATGACATTATGATATTCCTTCTCCTGAAGCTGGCTATAACTAATTATAAGTTTTGTGATTCAATTTCCTTTTTAAACTTAAATTAAAGCTTAATGATTCTCATTTGAAATCTCAGAGTTTTAACCAGAAAATACACATTCTTTGTATCTCAAAGCCAGAAACTTTGTATTGCGGTTGCTCCAGAATCGCCATTCTCCCTACTTAGTAATTAATATACCTACCTAATTGTCTAGCTGGTCCAGTTTCCCTTATGAAAGAGGAAAGTTGCAGAAAGATCTGTGAAATATAGAAAAGCAGGAACACTTTGAAACAGACAATGCTATGGGGAATATTTATGATTTGTGTATTAGACAGTCTGGTACCCTCGGGGTTCACTGAAATGCTATCATCACACGTGAATGATTGAAGACTGAAATAAATATAAATTTAATAGAATGAAATAAAAATGCCTAATGACCCCAGTGACAGATGATGGGCATTAAACCCTGGAAGGACAAGTGACAATCACCACTTAGTGCAGTCAATGAGAATGCAAAGGTTTCTCACTGAACAGTGCTCAGTCATGGTGTTCAGCTCATTGAGCTCAAAGTAATTTCTTTGACATTTGTGAGTTCATGTTTTACCTGAATTGCTGGGTTATAACAATGTCTTTTATATTTGAAGGGCTGCTTCCAGGCAGGCTGCTTATTATGAATCAACTGGCTTGGGCAAAACCACATGTAGACTCTGTGCCAGGAGGGCACGCACCTTGGCGCATGAAGCAATGCAGGAATCCAGGAAAAGGTAAAGCTCTCTTGGTCCACTCTGACCTGTGTAGTGGCTCTGGTCCCAACTCTTTTGCCAGAGCTCTTTTCAGAGTTGACAAGACTGGAGGCTTCTCTGTCACTGTTCTTCACTAATCTATTTTGGCTGGAACACTAAATGACTGAGAGTCACTTTCAGTCTCATATTTCAACCCAGAGTTGTTCCCCTGGTCCCCACTCTGACCCTTGAAAACAGCTTTAAACCAAAAATAAATTAGAATCCACTGGGTGAACTCATTTTGAACAGAGCTACTCTACTATTCCTAAATTTCTAATTTGGATAAATTTAAATCTTTTAAATTCTTTCCTGAATATCAAAACGGTTTACTGTCATGTCTCAGTTACTGCCTTGATAAGATGTCCCAGAGTAACCATGCTGATGACAATATTCCCCTTAGTGAATTTCACTGTTTCTGCCCTGCTATGTTACTGCACCAAAGACATAGAGGGTTTATATTATGAGAAGGAATTCTGCTGTGTTTTTAGAAAATATGTTGTGCAAATCATACACATCTGTATGGTTCTGGTACTTGGATTGGTTTGAAATATATAACCTCAAAACAGAAATCTCTAGGAAAATCAAATGATTTTGTATACTTTAATTTAGGTTTTTAAAACTGTTTTAAAATTCAGCAATATAAAAAATGGCAAGACATGGCTGGTATTTAAAGTACATTGAAATGGTAGGTACAAATATTTTTTTTTAACTATCAGACAAAAAATATCTTGATTCACTGAATTTTGTGGGAGTTTTCTTATTTGGGTTATGCTTTCAGAGTCTTGCCATATGTTGTCTATATTGACAGACATGTTAGGAATATTTGATATTCACTACCTTCTTTTGTCCTGGGAAAGAAAAGAGAATCAGCATGTTTACTGAATCAGTGTGAATGAAGGAAACTGAGCTAGCTCCTCCTAAAAACATTTATGAGTTGGGGTATTTTTAGGAATTCTGGAAAATCTGTGGAATTAGGTTTTCAGGGAACAACTCACAATTTTTTCCAAACTTTATATTTTTCCTGGTAGTTTCTATAATAATTCCTCCTCATCCTTGTCAAGGAACAGCTCTTTTTGCACGCAACTCTTCATCAAATCCTTGTGAACTCCTTGGTCTGTATCTTTCAGGTGAGGGTCAGATGATACAGCCCGTGGAGCTACAAGAGCTCCCAGGTTCTAAAGCTTCTAAAGCTAAGGGTACTAAGTAAGCTAGGCACAACTTTTAAAAGGTTGTGAACAGACACAGAACTTGCCTTTACTTCTCTGCCTTCTTGTGCCCATGGGAAGGAAAATCAGGGGCCAGAAGGAGGCTAGGCAGGTTCTTGATCTTGATTACCAGAGGACTGTGGGGAGCCATGTCAATGTGACCATAGCAGAATTCAAGACTTAGAGATATGGCCCCACAAATACAGAGGGAAAGAATATGAAGAAAGTTCACATGATTTTGCATACTCAGGATGTGGATATAGATGCAAAGAATGATTCCAAACTTAAATTTTACATCCTACTGATACGGTTTCATAGCCCTTGGTGCCCTGATATGTATGATGACAAACTTAAACCTTCACAGTGGTTACCTGATTTTTTTTTCTTGTCCCACAGGACTCATGAGCAAAAGTCTCATGTAAGTGATGAGAAAAGAATCCGTTTTGCCAGTGAGTTGTCTGCTTTGGAAAAAGAGATTCACACTGCCAGGCACCGAGCTCGAGAACATCTGGATAGACTTGCTGTGCAAAGAATGGTACCTGCTGAATCTTTTTGCTCCTATGCAAAAATAATTATAAGTTGTACAGAAATTTAGGCCTGTACTTCATATATGAGTAATCATTAAACATCTTTTTGTGAATTTAAGGTTGGATCTCCTATCCTATTTGAGTCTGGTGCCAGATGCTTCTTTTCTTTTCCCATGTTTAATAGGTAGAAGAAAATATGGCTCTGGAAAGACATATCATTGAAGAAAGAATAAGTCGAGCCCCTGAAATTCTAGTGCGCCTGAGGTCTCACACCATCTGGGAAAAGATGTCCGTGAGCCTCTGCTTTACTGTGCAAGGATTTCCAACGCCTGTTGTACAATGGTAAGAGACTGGCCTTTCCTAGCTCTCTAAAAATGTTGTTAAGCTTTTTTCATTTGAAAGTTATGCCAGAACTGATAAGTGCCATGTGTATAATGGCTTTGTTAAATCCCCTTTATAATCCTCCTAGATGTGCTGGATTGTAGCAGTTGATACTGCAGTGGAAGGAGTGGGAGGAAAACTTGCTGAGTGGCCCCGTGCAATGTGAGACAAAAACTCAAGCATTTCAGAAGGCAGACAGTGGAAGGCATTCCAGTCTTTCTGGCCATTGAGTTTCCTGAACACAAAGCAGCAAGTGGCAAAATACACAGAACTCACAGGCTACTTTCTAAGCCTGGGTAAATGTGCACAGCACCACTGTTGTCACGGGCCGTATCTGTGGTCATTGAGGAGGACATAAAGGTCCTTTCAGCTGCCCTCCTCTCTGGACAGGTGCTGTCCTATAAATATGAAAGCCTCAGGCTGGACTGTAAAGACCTAACATGAGGCATAATTCTGTTGCTGCTCCCCTTTTTTTTTGTGCTGAAGTGTTTTACTGTGGTGGAAGATAAAAGTTGCTTCCCATCTTGTGACAGGGTTAGTGGATTTAAAAGCTAAAGCCCCATGCCATCTTCTCTTTACTTCTTTTTCTCATCTTCTAGATTGAGTGCACATCTTCTCTTTCTGCTTCCTTGCTGCTATGATGGTCCTGCTTTACCTTCAAGGCCCAATATGTATCTATCCATACATACTGGAAAATACTCTATGCAAGCAGAGAGAGTTCAGATAATAGTAAATGATATGTTGATCCAAAGATCCACCAGATTAAGGAATAGTTGCTGATATTTATGAGTTTTATTTTTTTTCTTGATTGTCAGGTACAAAAATGAGGAACTGATTTCTCCTGCAAGTGATCCAACAAAGTACAGAATTGAAAGCAAATATGGAGTACATGTGTTACATATAAACAGGTAAATCCTTCTGGGGAATAACCCAGCTTTTTTATACTCTATACAAAGTATTTTAAATCAAATGAAATTAAAAATTCACATAAGGGCTGTAAGAGAATTGTTAAATTCAGCACACTTTTCTGTTGGCTCTCACTTTTAGGCTGGCGAAGGTTCACTGAGTACCTGAATATTAGATTATGAAAATGAAATGATAAATTAGATGTTTTTATTCATTAACTTCAGCAATCTACGAGATATAAAAAGAAGAGGCAAGTAGCTGAAAAAACGGTAGTTCCTTTTTTATTAGAATTATATCTTCTCAGCATTTGAAGTGGAAAATTATATGTTCTTGTCATGATGAAGCTCTTTTAGGTAAACAAAATTATAGGTGGGCAGGGCAGGGATACACGGCTGTATTTGTTTTACTGTATGCTAGGTCCTGCTAAATTTTTAATTTCCTTTTTTTTTTTTTTTTTTTTTTTTTTTTTTTTTTTCTTCTGCAAAGTAAGGAAGTGTAAATCACTTTTTTAAAAGGTTCTAATGAAATGAATTTTATTTTTTTCAAAATGCTAACTTTGTGATATAGAACATGCTTGGGTATAACAGCTTCCCATAAATTAATCCCATGCTTTCTGAAACAATTGAAATGTTACATGTGACTTGGTGTATGCTTTTTAAAAAAATATAAAAACCAAAATAAAAATGAAGAAATTACTACAATATTTAAAATAGAAAATTAATATCTAGAACAGAGACAGAAACCCCTTCTTTTAATTTCTCCAGAGCATGAGCATCAGCTGTGCTGAAACAGCTGGAATATTTGTGGCTAACACTTGGCTGGCCAAACATTTAATCTTCTATCCTGTCTCCATCTGTCAGCAGTGGAAGCAGCCCTGAGCACAGCCTTGTGGCATTAGTACAGAAAATAAGTGCATCATTTCTTCTGTCTTTGGGAAAGACTACTTGCCTTTGTCATCCTGCAGCCAAGTCCAGCCCAGCTCTCAACCTTTTCATAGCTCAAGATGGGAGAAACACATCCCTGTACAGAACCTGGCAGCAAGAATCACCAGACTGTTGCTTCCTAAGATGCTTCAAAGGCACTCAGTCTTCCACCCCCAGGCCATGCTTGCTAACTGCTCTCTGTACCCATGGAATCTGTTCATACCACTGCTTCTTCCTACCAAGATTACTTTTGAAAATAATAACAGGAGGTTAAAATATAAAACCAGCTTGTCCTTTTGCACTCCTCTCCCTTTCATCAGGGAAATGGAAAACTCTCCCCTTTGTCTGGATATGTGTGAGTGCCAGTCAGGAGAGGAAACTTTGGTCACTTCCTGATGGTGAGTGACTGTGACTGTTTATTTCCCTTGGTTAGTGCCCCTGAGGAGCTGCTTGGTGACTCCAGATGCCAGTTATGTAGTAGTAGGTCCCCTTCTGATATTTTGGGAGTAAATAGCTTTTAGGAGAAATGAGAATCAGTGCTGATGCTGCTTTCTGAGCACCTGTAATCATGAGGCTGAAGGGTAATAATGGCTTCCATCCCCTTGGTGATTTTTATCTTTTCTCTGCTGGTTATCAGTCATGTAGGCACAACCAGCTTTGGGAGTGTTCAGACCCAGCTGTATTTCAGGCAAGTTCAGACATACCACAGAGTCATTTATGGGCACCCACTCAGGTTTCCTCATCCTGTGTTTGCTAGTCCCAGACCTGTATGTACTCATGCAGACTCCCTCACATTCAGCCAAGCTGCCATCTTCAGAGACTCTTACTCCATTTCTCTTTCATTCTGTTTGGCAGTGTGGTCTTTTTGCAACCTAAAGATTCCTAGCTGCTCTCCCACAGATTTCCCTTCTACACTTAATACTGGGGGATGGTTATGATTTATAGACCTTATTAAATTAAAATTTCTAATTAATTTTTTTCTTTTTTACTAATCCATTTTATTTCAAAACTTGATCATCACCAGTATTTTCTGTCCCAAAAACACAGAAGATGGACATGCAGGAAATGGAAGAACATTTTATTAGAGCATAATTAAGCATATCTTGCATTGAAAGAAATAGATGGATAGATAATGCTTAAAATTATAAGTTATTAATGCTTTTATATCAATTAATTCTGTATCTTCCATTAATATCTTTGTGCACTTACATTTTGTATTTTATGAATAATTTGTTTCTCTGGGAGGTGGAGCCATCAGGAGTCTCTTCCTATCCACTTCTGTGCTCTTCTCAGCTGTTCATACTAAAGTGCTGAGCTGAATGTAATGTTATCCACAGCCGCTCAGAACGGCCTTGGAATTTCTTGGCTACTTTTCTAGCACTTCAGCGAAGCCCAGGGAGTGAACTTTTTCCTTCTGATGCAAGTGTGATATTTATTCCTGTGAGTATTCCCTGAGCCCAGTGGAAACATTCTTGAGGCACCAAAACCTTACCGTCACCTTGTTGTCTTAAAGTAGTAACTGGACACAATTTCATCCCCCACTGTTTGCTGTTCTCCAGAACCCATAAGCCTATACAGCAACCAGATAATTTTAATTTCTCTGTCTCATATTTTTTATGATGCTATGTTCTCAATTTACCACATTTTTTACATGTATTCAGAGCTATCATGATCATATAGTGTTTCCTTCTTGGTCTTTTAAAACTTCGAATTGGAGTTAGAGCTCAAGATCTCCCTTGAGCAGTGAAGAAAAGGAGTTTAGAGTTTAATTCTGTTCTTTGCAGATCTCATAATGATTGCAGAAGTGATATGCACTGGGGTAGGGGTTCATCCTATCTTTCAACTCACATCTGATAGGTTATTAGGAGGACACTGTGAGGAATCCTTGGAGGGAAAGCTCCTGATAGTTCAAATAAATCATACGTGTCTGAGAATGTGCGGGTTTGTTTAAAATGTATTTTTTATCTCACATAATTTAAGTATGGATAGGCACATAGCAAAAGAAAAGATTTCTATATCAGTGGTAGTCAAGATAAGGGTGGCCATTGCTTTATGAAATAGATGAAAAATATTTTCTATCTTAGTGAATATCTTTGTAATTAACAATTGTAGCATTTTTAACTTCCTGGTTGCTAATACTTGTTTAGCAACGGAGTTGGGCTTTTTTGTTTCTTTGTTTACCGTGAAGACTTATTAAAAGGATCACCTGGTTTTATTCAGCTGTGATTGCCTGTGTTATACTCCCAGCTACATTGGCTGGTGTGCAGAGGAGACCGCAGGATGCCCCTCCCTGGGGGTATTCCTGACTCCCACCCCTCACTGGGCAGGAGGGTAAGCTGAGCTGGGCGGCAGGAGCAGGGAGGGACATTCGACATTCCAGGGCACTGCCAGTGTGGTGTGGCCACACTGATTCGTATATACAACTGATTCATATATACACAGGTTCATATATATAAGGCTCAAAGACTGACAGCATTTTGTCTTTCCTTAGGGCCCTCTCCCTTTCCTGTTTGATGAAGTCCCAGCCCAAGCAGTGGCAGAGGAGCAGGTGTAACTCCCGCCTGCAGAGTGCAGTGTAACTCTGCTGGCACAGGCAGGGCCTGCAGAGTGCAGAGTAATGCAATGTAACTCCTGCCTGCAGAGTGCAGTGTAACTCCGCTGGCACAGGCAGGGCCTGCAGAGTGCACTGTAATGCGCTGTAACTCCTGCCTGCAGAGTGCGGTGTAACTCCGCTGGCACAGGCAGGGCCTGCAGAGTGCAGAGTAATGCAATGTAACTCCTGCCTGCAGAGTGCAGTGTAACTCTGCTGGCACAGGCAGGGCCTGCAGAGTGCAGAGTAATGCAATGTAACTCCTGCCTGCAGAGTGCAGTGTAACTCTGCTGGCACAGGCAGGGCCTGCAGAGTGCACTGTAATGCAATGTAACTCCCGCCTGCAGAGTGCAGTGTAACTCCGCTGGCACAGGCAGGGCCTGCAGAGTGCAGAGTAATGCAATGTAACTCCTGCCTGCAGAGTGCAGTGTAACTCTGCTGGCACCCCAGCCCTCAGCACCACCCGCACCGCCTGAAAAAGGAAAGCTTAAAAATTGAATGAACCTTCTCTTCTAGCTATTCTCATTTAACAAATGACCCCGTGCGGTCAGTAGAGTGCTATTTTAGTTTGATTAGGCACGAAAGGCTTGAGGTGATTTAATCCGGAGAGCTGGAGAGCGAGGCGTGCCCTTTCTCCGCCGGAGGGGAAGCCGGGCAGAGCAGAGGTGCTGAGACAAAGGCAATCCTCCGGCGGAGCCCGCAGAGCCTTTGGGTGTGCCAGGTGTGCTGACAAACTGCAGCTCCCTGGGTTTTGCAGGGACG
>NW_005054413.1:2452439-2486280 GCF_000277835.1 Geospiza fortis | reverse complement strand
TTCCAGGCAGCAAAATGTACAGATGTACTGCTCTCCTTTCCTTGCTGAAAGGTAAACAACAGCCCCCAAATCTGTGATCTGCTGATTTGTCAGTCGCTGTCCCCTGTAAGCTGATGCAGCTGGGGGCTTGAGGAAATGGCCACCTCATAACAGAGGTCCCTCTTCCCTAAACATGAAATCCAGCCAAACAAAAAGAATCAGTCAGATTCATTCTGACTGGAGAATCAGGGCAGGAGATGGCAATTCTGCAGAGTATTTTCACAATTTGATGTCACATAATGCTGAAAATTTTGTCGTTTGAATTCAAAGGAGTAGTTTTTAACTCTGTAATTTACTACGTACTGCTTCGTGTTCTTTACATGCACTGAATTGTGTTCTGATTCAGGCAAAGATGCTATTTCACTCTTAACTCTTGTGTTTAAATGTACACTAGGCAGTTGGATGAATATATGCATTTTAAATAGATGTGTCTGCCTGGGGAATATTCCCCACACAAGTATTAGCACTTCAGAACCTCATGTGGATTCAGAGCAATTTAATATTTGCAAAAAAGTATTAGTACCTTGGGACAGATACAGTTCTGCAGTCACATTTTATGCTGTCTAAATGTACTCTATGCATATTTTATCTGACCTTTGTAAAGGCTGAAAAACACATTCTCCATCATAAAACAAGAATAACTGTTATACCACACCTTGCCTCCTGGGTACTTCAAATGTAGTTTCTAACTGGTCTTGACTCAGTGCACTTTACAGTGCAATTTAGGAAATCTAAGATTTTTTAGCATACAAAGAAATAGATAATTTCCAAGATAATCCTCCATCTGAGCATTATCTGGCACAAAAGAAAAGTCAGAACATTATGTAACTTGCCATCCTGTTCAACTTTCTTCATAGTGAACATAAAACAAAAGTGCTATCTAGCTCCTAGCCACTAAAACCCTACATTTCCAATATAAGATTTAAAGGGGTCTCAGTGAGTACTAGGCTCTCTAAGATTATTTCTCTTCTGGACAGTCAGAGGAGTGATCATAGCAAAGACATATAAAATGCTTTCAAAGCAGTAAGCTACGGAAAATGGGTAGAGTTGTTTTGACCTCTTAAATAGCAAGAAGTGCCTGTGTTCATAATAACTCTAAGAGCCTCCTTTCTCTTTATAAAAAAAAAAAAGGATGCTGTAAGAATGTGGTCAGCTATTTGGTCAGTTACTTCTCAGTTCTTCCTGAGAAAATTAATTATAGCTCTATCACTAACTTTTGTGAAATATTTGCTTTTAGATTTTGAGCTTCATTTGGCTAAAGATATGACCCTTTTGTGAATCTCCTGTCTGTTCTAGAGACATTTAAGATAATATTCTGTTTTCTCTACCTTGGACATCATCACAAACAGAGCTCATCAAAAGATGTGTTTTGCTGTTTCTTAGGAGAGCAAAACTCTGGGGAGGGGATTGAGATGAGCACAGATATATATCCATTTGAAAAGTTAATCAGATATCTGCCATTCTACTTCTTCATTTTCGGGAGACAACTTTGCAGTTCTTACACTTTTACATTTCTGACGCTTTGAGTGGTTTAGCACAGTTTGGGACCCCAAGTTAGTCCACAATACATGTTTCTTTATTTTCTGTATTACTTTTAGGCCACCTGTTTTTTAACAATAAATCTCTCTTCCTAAGTCCTGTGTAATTCTTACAGGTATTGGTTCTTATTTAACAATTTTATCTGGTGTTCTACTGGAAAATGAAGTCAACACTGAGAACAGATGATGACTGGTTTAAAGTGAGATTTAATCAGAGTTAACCTTAGCCATGCTGTTTTTGTATCTTTGTTGTCAGCACTCTATAGGAGCAACAAAATGTTAGAGAGCAGTTAAGTTGTATTTAAGAGAAGTGAAGCAGCCTGAAGTAATGTTTTGTTTATGTGAGGAAATGGCCTAGTGCAGCAGTGCTGGTGTAATGTTCATCACTCATTTATGAGCTGGGTGCTGTGTGCTGTCTAAACCGTGCCCAGGCAAGGGAGGGATCAAGCCTGGTCAGCATACACAGGATGGCTCTTCCAGCAATGTCCTGCCAGGACAGGTCAGTGTGCACCATCCTTTGGGATGGTCTGGCTCATCCAGGGGAAACCTGGGCTTGCAGGTGGTAGGAAGACGCTGTGCACCTGTGTGGGTCTTTGGCAGGATGTGTGTTGTGATGTGGCTTGAAGGGCAGGAAGCCTTTGTAGGGCAGGTATCTAGGGACAAGGACTGCAGGGCATGCTGTGACATATACCTGCCAGTGCCTAGGAAATGCGCTCCTGGGCTCTGCCTGCACAGCAAATTAAAGACATGCTCTGCCACAGTGGCCTCCTGGTGTGAGATAGACTCATTTTCTAACCCTTCAGGACAGGGTTGCCAGACATCCAGACTACTTTCTGGAAAAGGTCCCTCACTATCTCCTGAGCTGTGTGTGGGAATCCTTTTGGTGAGCTGGAGCACACCAAGGCTTGGCAAGGGGTGTTTAAAGCATCAACATTAGGAAAATCAAGATCCAGTTTCTGGGGAGGAATGCTGTTTAATTTGCTAATATGTAATATATGTTATTAAATATACTACCTACTATATTTACACTATTTACTGTATGTTCTATATATATAGATTCTTAAGTTAGGGATATAGCAGGGTGATAAAAATGCCTTAAAGCTACAGAACAGTTAATTCTGCAATGCCCCTTGTAAGAAATTTTTGAGCTTCTTCATTTGTTGTTAACTTGCTATAGTAAGATACTGTACCTGACTGTGATAAATGCACGAACTATGCACATTTCAGTATAGAGGCATAACATGCCGTAGGAAATTGTCCTTTACTGCAGTTTTATGTTGCTTTTTAACATTTTATTGCACAAGTGTTAAACAGTATGAAACTGGGATAGTGGAAAAGAATGTTCTGCTTTTAAAAATTCATTGCGAAGAAGTGCTGTCAAGTCTGACATCTCTCAAACAAGTCCAGAATCAGTTAAGCTTTATATAGCTCTGGGAACAGGTATTGTAATTTCCTTAAAATCCTTCATGGAAACAAACTGTTAAATAACATCCCGCCCAGAGAATGGTGATGAATGAGATTACATCCAGCTAGTGCCAGTCACAAGTGGTGATCCCTGGTGCTCAGTGCTGGAGCAAGAACTCTGATACTGTCATCAGTGATGTGGATGAGGGGAACAGGTGCAGCCTCAGTCTGTCTGCAGATGTCACCAAGTTGGGTGGGAGTGCTTATCTTTTGGAGGGTAGGAAGGGTCTTCAGAGGGATCTGGACAGGCTGGATCAATGGGCTGAGGCCAGCTGTGTGTGGTTCAACAAGGCAAAATGATGAATCCTGCTCTTGGATCAAAACAACCCCAGGCAGGGGTACAAGTTGGGCACAGAGTGTCTGGAAAGCTGCCCAGTGGAAAAGGACCTGAAGGTGCTGGTTGACAGCAGCTGAACATGAGCCAGTGTGTGCCCAGGTGGCCAAGAAGGCCAATGGCATCCTGGCCTGTATGAGCAGTAGTGTGACCAGCAGGACCAGGGCAGGGATTGTCCCCCTGTAGCTGACACTGCTGAGGCCACACCTGGAGTCCTGTGTTCAGTTGTCGTGGTTTGAGAGGAAGTGAGTTTTTTGGTATGCTGTGGTCAAACAAATGGGTGCTCAGATTTGAATATTGGCACCTGGTGTGGCCACTGGAGACATGGATACGCCTCTGAGAACACAGGGGTTAAAAGCAGAGGACTCCTAGGAAATCTCTCTCTTGGGTTCCGCCAGGGAAACAGGTCAGACCTCCCTTGGCCCAGCTGACCCCCCACCCCCCAGGAGACAGAGAGAGAGAGAGCCTGTGCCACCTTGAAATTTGATATCATGTGCTGGCCACACAGTCGGCCGGCAGAGAAGGAGGGAGTGCAGCGGGGGCACGGTGAGAAGTCGTAGGAGTTCTGGGCAGGCTGAGCTTGAGATTTTAACCTTTTTCTTGAATAATGGAAATCTTACAAATACTGATCCTCCTGGATCTGAATGGGCAAGTGTGATGAAAGTTCGTGCAAGTGAAAGATGTCGAAAGAGTTGAGAAGAATCCTAGGTGGAAGGGGATGATGGAGTGGCCTTTGGCTGGACTTTCTTATACAGCCATGGACAGAACCATTTTTTTCCTGTGACACAGAGACTGCATTCAGGGGGGAGGCAATGGCTCAGAGCCAAGAGAGTGCAGTGATGTTATGGGAGTGCATGAACAGAGACAACAGATGAGCAGGGTGGTGGTTGGTGCCCTCGATATTCAGTGAAGAAGAAGATCTCTGTTCTTGAGACCCCTTGGCCCCAGGGGGTGAAATTTGGTGGGGACAGCTGTCCCAAAAGTGAGAGACTGTGCTCTTTTTGGAACTGGACAAAGCATCCTTAAAAGGAAAACCCTAGAAGCAGCTCTGGTCCATGTGCAGTGGTGAGAGCTCTGGGCATGGAAGGAAGATGTCACGATGGCAAATGTTCTCCGGGCGGTGCCACGTGTGACAGTAAACACAATTGGTCTCAACTGTGTTTCCAGGGGAAGCCTATGGCACAAGGGAGACTCCTCACTCCTTGATGAACTGAGAATTGATTATCTGAAGGGTGGTGATGGACCGAGAGTGGGTGATCTGAGGGATAGATGTATTGGAAATTTGATGGGGGGAGGAGGAAATGTTTTTGGAAAGTTTTCATTCTTTCTGTGTGTTTCTTTTTACATATAGTTGTAGGTTAGTTAATAAGGTTTTCTTTTCTTTATTTCCAAGTGGGAGCCTGCTTTGCTTATTCCTGGTCACATCTCACAGCAGACACGAGGGAGAATGTATTTTCATGGGGGCACTGGCCTTGCGCCAGCATCAAACCATGACATCGGTTCTGGGCCCCTCACTGCAAGAAAGACATTGAGGGGCTGCAGAATGTCCAGAGAAGGGCAATGGAGCTGGTGAAGGGTCTGGAGCACAAGTCCTGTGAGGAGCAGCTGAGGGACGTGGGGGTGTTTAGCCTGCAGAAAAAAAGAGGCTCAGAGGGGACCTTATTACTCCTACAACTGCCTCAAAGGAGGTTGTAGCCAGGTGAGGCCAGGCTCTTTTCCCAAGTAACAAGTGACAAGGCAAGAGAAAATAGCCTCAATTGCACCAGGGAGGTTTAGTTTAGATATTAAGAAAAATTTCTTCACTGAAAGGGTTGTCAAGCATTGGACGAGGCTGCCCAGGGAAGTGGTTGAGTCACCATTCCTGGAAGCTTTCAAAAATCCTGCAGCTCTGGCCCATGAAGTCGTGGTTTAATAGTTTAACATGGTGGTAGTGCTGGGTTGACAGTTGGACTTGATGATCTTAGAGGTCTTTTCCAAACTTAGCAATTCTATGATTTCAATTCTTTTAAATTGTTTTTCAGTGTCACTGTGCCTGTCCAGACTGTACTAGGGTTTCCTACCCAGCTGCAGGCTTTTTGGTTAAGACTGTAGTCTAGTCTTAGGACTTACCCTTTTGTCTTAGATAATTAATTGTATGATAGACTTTGCAATTGATTTCTTGATTTTGTGAAATATGTGTCTGTAGGGTTGCCTCCAGGAGGAGCTGTTAGACCTGTAAATTTAGAGATAAATTGCAGTTTAACGGGACTTTCATCAAGTTGTGCTTTAGCCATCACAGTACTGATAGTATCATTTTATGATATGACACTGTCCAGAACATATGCAAGAAGTGAAAAGTAGGTGTCTGATGTCTCTGTGACAGCTGCTACATACTCCAAAATTGGCATCCTGTTTTGCAATTTCCATAAAACCCCCTAACATATTTCTTCTCCCACATCTGGAATACATGACCTCTTAGAGGACAAGTGCAATCAGAATTTCACCACTTGGCAGTTGCCAAGAAGATAACAAATTTGTTCTTCTGAGAAAAAACTAAATGGATGCATTCACACTATTGTATCTCATAATTGAAAATTTTTGAGTGGCCTCTATTAAATTTATTACTAAATAAGGTATTCATGATGGACTCCATTTTAAATAAGAAAAGAACTGGGGCATCAAAGTTTGTACCTATACCTTAACAACTGGTCATATATGTGCTCATGGGACTTCAAGGAAGGATGTATTAAGTGTGAGACTATCAGTGTTTTGCACCAAGTAACTATTTTTTTGCTTTATATTTGTTTATACTGTCCTTGCATAATGAATTTTTTTCTCACTAAAAAATAAAACAAACCAAACCATGTATGCACGTAAACAATTTTGACCAGTGTTCCTGATTTTGTATCATTTTCCTGGATTGAGATATAAGAGAGCAAAAAATACCAGTGTCTGCCAGATGGGAATAGCCACAGAAGGCACAATTTTAGCAAGAATGACATACTTTTATCCTATGTCTCTCTTCTAAAATATGTAAAAGGCAAGATGGATTTAAGAAGGTTACATACAGAAAAGGAGTAGTCAGACTGGCATTGTCCAGCTATCTCCTTTTGATCATTCTCTAAAGGTAATTTCCAGTTTGCTAAAGTTAATGCAGCCTGCACACTAAACTGAGATAAAACTGCAGTTTAAAACAGTAGCAGCTTTCTGATTGTCTTTCATGAATGTCTTGCACTGTGTAGACAGCAAAGAGCTTTCTACACTTTCCCTATCAGTAAAGAGCTTTATACACTTTCCTGATGGTTGACATAGTTTAGCTTGTAATATCAATCATTAAGAGAATTTTTCTTTGCATAAAGAGACATCTGTTTTTCTCCTTCCCCTTTTCAGAGCTGACTTTGATGATTCTGCAACCTATTCAGCAGTTGCAACAAATGTCCATGGTCAGGCATCAACTAATTGTGCTGTGATTGTGAGAAGTAAGTCCTACTTCATATTTAAAACAATAAATAAATATAATGCTCGTGTCATTGAATGTTTCTTATCTGTTTATTCATAGGGTTCAGAGAGGATGAAGAGCCTCACCCAGCTGCAATAATGCCCTTCCACTGTAAGCCTTTTTTTTCTATGTGCTTAGATAATTTATGTCCTCTTGTCAGGGCAATGTTTTACAGATGAGAAAACTGGATACAACTTGCTTCTTCTGACTTTGCTTTCTAAGCATTGAGTTACAGTAGGAGCTGTCCAGATGCTCCTGCTTTCCCAGTTGAATTTCTAGATCAGCATACAATAAACAGAAAACTCCATCTCCTGCTCAGATCAGACACTAATCTGTGCCAAGTACAATTTACTTGTACTCAAGAACTCTTTCATTTTCTCATGCATAGTGCCTCTGTCGCATGATATTTGCTTCACCCACATTGATGTCCAGTTTCTGGAGAAGTTTGGAGTCACTTTTGCAACTGAAGGTGAAACACTGACCTTGAAGTGTTCTATGTTGATCACTCCAGAGTTGAAAAGACTACGACCTCGTGCTGAGTGGTATAGAGATGGTGAGTTATTACATTGAGTAGAATCTACCTGGAAAATGCTGGAGGAGGCATTGAGGATTCGGATCAGGTTTAGAGCAGTAAATTCTCTGAATTAAATTTGAAATAGAGAAAAAGAAATATCTCTAGTTAGAATTTATAGTCCTGCACTCTCAATTAAGTGACTTGGTCAACATTTTTTTGAGCACACATTAGTAACAGCGGGAGGTAATGTCATATTGTGATAGTACAATAGTTAGAACATTTACTTGGAAGAGATCCAAAGCCAGTTCTTAGATTTCACAATGACTCATAGTTGAATACTGTGACCACTGAGCTGAAGGGTACTCACAGGGCAGTAAATTAAAGTTTGAAGTATTGAGGTATGGCTCTCCACTTTAATCTTCCTCCAGCATTTATTGTGAATTTTATATTAAAATCACATAAATGTATAGTTAGGCAATACTTATAGAAGCCAGGCCTAATACACATATGTTTCCTCTGCTGTTTATGTGTCGTGTTAGTAGGTTTCTTACCTTGTCTCTTTTGTCTATGAAAGCCTATGTTATGCCAGGTGAAACAGTCTTCCCATGAAGCACTCAAAACAACATCACTAAACTTATCATATACTGGGGTGACTGGTACACAAACCCTGGATGAGTACTGTTGGTTCACTGCAGCAAAGAAGGGTTTTGAAACATGAAATTCACTTAGAGCTTAGGATAGCAGCCTGTTGTAGATATTTATCCCACCACTTTTCACCAAGCACAACCTGTGTAGGATTGTAAAGTAATTATTCTACCTGAGGATTTAAGGAAAGCCTTGGCTGTTTTTGAATGGTTAGACCTTTCCCGAGACAGACCTTATTTGAGAAGGGTGGACTTCCAAGACTGGTGTTTGGACTGCTCCCAAAAAATTGACAGAAATTTCCATAGTGGACAAATGTGATGAATAAACTAAGAAATGATAGTAAGGTTAATAAGGCAGTCAAGAAAACTCAAGATTACAAAAATTGGAAAAAATTATTTTGTTACTGCTTGTTATGCCTTTTGTTTCATGTAGATCATGGTTTTACATAGATTCACATCTGATTCTTCAGGGAACAAACTACTACCTAATTTTTCATTCCTGTTTTTCCATCATTGTGGATACTTCCTTGTGATGAGCTATTAGATGTCAATAAAGTAAAAAATTTGAGATAAGAAAAATGGCTTTTTCTGTTTGGTGAATAACCTAAAATCTAAGGCTGATCCTTTAATTCAGATTCTGTTCCCACTGAAGCATACAGGAATTTTGCTATATGCTTCAGGATTTTTAATAACTAAAAAAAAATCTCTCATTTTACTCTCAGATGAACCATCATTTTCAAGGGTACCTTTACTTTGTGTCTTACTGGTGCAGTTTCTTAAGGTGCTAAATCTCTCAAATTCTAAATTTGAAACTGCAGCTAAGAAGAATTTCTAATTTTCAAGGAATGCACAGTATTGTTCCACTTTTCACTGAACATGAAATTTTCTTGCACTATGAACCAAAGCTCATGACCCTTTCTCTTTGTTATTTCGTAATGATGAGATAATTCCTTCTTGATATGTAACAATACTATGTTCTTTGTTTCTCCCCTTATTTAACTTAATAAGTCCTTGTGAAAACCTGGACTTTTAAGCCAATGGATTTTTGCTAGGAAGTCAGATAGGTGTTCATCCCATTATTCTACTTATGTGAAATAGGATGTTACAAGCAAGCTTAGATTTTTCCTTCATTACAAGTACGTGGATCACAATATTTCCAAGAGGTATACAGGTGCATTAACTGGCAGAACTTCTTCCCAAACACAACAGGAATTCATGCACTATGAACCTTTGTTATGTGCTACAGTTCCCTATGTTGAGTCCCTTGAGAGCTGGAGGCAATGCATAAATATAAGCAATGAGAAGTTATAACTTGTCCAACCTCATTGCTTTAGGCATTCTGGTTCTTTAGAGAGGTAATACTTAATTCTACTCTTGCATTAAGACGGTACTCTGTTGAATTATGAGTTGGTCTTGGGTCTTCGAAGAGACAGGAGCAGTTGTTGTGAAGTTGTTTATTGCATGAATACATCAGCCTCGAAGGCGAAGAGTTGAGAGTATCCAAGTCTGTGCTAAAAGCATTCTGGCATAGCAGTCCCAATGTTCCAAGCAGAAGCAGCAGAAGCAGCAGAAGCAGTAGCAGCTAGCAGAAATTACTACCACCTCCTTTGCATCCCAGTATAGGGGGATTTTATTCATAAATCATCCAATCAACTAAAAACACGATTCTAAAGCATTCTTCCTACACCTATCCAAGCTTAGTTCTAATGTGTGTCAGTTCTTACACAAAATCTACACACGTAGTTCTATCTGTTCATGCAAATCTGTTCTATCTGTTCTATCTAGAATTACAAGCAATGTTCTGCTATGTTTTCCTTATGTCTGGAGCTAAATTAATTTTCTGAAAGGTAACACTTCTGAACTTTAAACTAGGCTTCAGGGCTTTTTACTAGCTAACACAGTCTCTTAAGGCACTTAAGATATATTTCTACTCACTTAAAACTGAAACTTACACTCCTACTTCATGTCTGTGTGGCTTAATATATTCCAGTTTCTCTAAAGGTTCCAATTCAATCACTGCCTTCCTTTCTCTCTCTGAGGGACTCAGAGAGGCTTCTATTTCATGTATTCTAATAGTACTCTTCCTAAAATTTTTGAGTTTGTGTTAATCAAATAATAGCAACTGAAGCCCTGAGATGGATATGTATGATTTACGTATAATTATACACAGGAGAGGTATGTGTTTATCTAGTATAAATAATGTTCACACTAGTGAGCCTTATTGAGGGTATCTAGTAGACTCCTAGGGGCGTATAAGTCAGCTCAGTGAAATCCTCTGAATTGATTTGGGATTTCACAAACATGAATATGATGTCTATTATTCACGGCCCACTTAGAACAATTTAAGATACTGAAAGAATCAGTCAAGATACTGAAAGAACAAAATCAAAATAATGCCTCAGGAATGTATATCTAATCTGGACATGATTTCAGCTGATAATAGGAATTTTCCATTATTGATCTCTAATGTAATATAAACGCTATAAAGCCTTATGTACCAGCATTCTGCAGCCGTTTATATTGTAATCTAGAATAAAATAATTGATTTCAGAAGGAAAAATCATGGAGTGAAGAATCTAGCTAAAATTTCAGCAGAACAAAAAATACATGATGAAAATAAATTCCAGTATATAGTAGTTCCCCGCTCTTTGTATGAATTTTAATCAAAGTCATGTATTAGGAAAATTATCTTACACATTATAAACAGCATATGAGGTTTGAGACACACTGCTTCTGAGGATTAGTCTTCTGCAAGTAAATTCTGGGAAAAATAACAGAGTACAACACATGAATAGGCTGTGAAGAGTGAGAACTTGTATTTGTGATATTATTGTGGCGGCAGGCTGATGGATACTTGTTCTATTAGAACTTTTAAACATGTCCAACCTTTTTTTCTAATTGTCTTGCCTACAAAGTCATTCATCCAGACTGCATTAAAAAAAAGCAGGCTTCTGTTAATTTCTGGTGAATCTTTGGCCTTGTGTGGGGAAGAGAAGTTTTTCTGCCCTTACCAAACACAACTGCCTCCTCCATTTCTGCTGTCAGGTACACTTAAAGAATGGAAAGGGGTGATTCTGGCCTTAGTAGCATTACAGACTTGCCTACAATTTCTATATACTCAAACAATGGTGGCTACCAATCCACTGAAACTTTCAGTCTAAATAAGTGACCAGCTTTTCAGAGATGCTGGTTAATCAATATTTTTATGCTTAGGATTTTCTGCAGAGCTCATGCATTGGTTAAAGTTTCTAGGTGAAGATATTTTCTGATTTAATTTAAAGTACATCATGTCTCTCTACACAAGTCTGAGTACCATTGTGGCAGGCATGACAGAAAGGGGACACTCAGGTTTTCTAGGTAAGGATCTCATGGGAAGGAATGTGATTGAATTTAGTTTGTGTGCTTCTCATAAAACTACTACATGCTTAGCTGATTGTTCAATTTACTGCTGTAAGATTTAGTAGCTTGTGTCTCGCACATGCTTTGTTATTGGAATGTGTGTCATGTTTTATACTTGCTTATGAAACTCAGCTAGTAGGTGAGAACACTGATTCCTTTGCAAATGTTTGAGTGTCAGCTCCAAAATCTATTTAAGCTGTAGAATAATGAACATTCATAGATATTCAGATCTTTTAAATACAGTTCTGCTGCATTGATTACAATAAATTTGTATGTGATTGGCCTTAGGGAGTTAAAAATCAAAAATAATCCAATCAGTTCTTTAAAAGGATGACATGAGAAAGCTCCTTGCCTAGCATAAAGCATCCTGTTCACTTTTTTCACTAGGTAATCAGATTAATGTGCATTAATCATGGGTCACCACCTCTCACTCTTTGAGAGGTTTAAATTTAATTTAATTCAATCCTCAACAGGCATGCCTTGAAGGTCAAAGTTTGGTGTATATTTATAGCAGTTTTCAGATTAAATTGAAATCTGTTTTTTTAAATTTGGAAGAAAAAATTGAGTAAACTGGCATTTGACCTGAACAGCAGGCAAAACTCATTAAAAATGAAACAAGGTCCCACCCTGCATTCATTATAGGGTATGGCAGGTTTTCATGTTAGTATTTCTAAATGTGAGTAACATTTTTGTCTCTCAGTGTATTAAAAAGAATAGTGATGGGAATTTTGTGGTTGGCACTGCATAGTGTATTACTAGACCTCATGTTCTCTGAAAGTCATCGATCAAATAATTTCAGAGAGATGCAAGTTACTCTCTGTAGAGTTTTCATGGCATCCAAAGCACTATAATTCTGAATAAAACTGGCATAAATATTAGTTTGTGTCCCTGGTTGGCAGAGAACTTCACTAGGATGCAGGTTGTTCTAGCAGCACAGTAACATGTCTGATGGGTCTTCTCTTCCAGATGTGCTGCTAAAGGACTCCAAGTGGACACAGCTGTATTTTGGAGAAGGCCAGGCAGCTCTTTCCTTTACTCATCTGAACAAAGATGATGAAGGTTTATATACCCTGCGCATGGTTTCAAGAGGTGGAATCAGTGAATGCAGTGCATACCTGTTTGTAAGAGGTAAACTTTTAATCTGGTTCATGAGGAGAAATTAAAAAAACATTATACAGTTTAGTTTTATGAAAAAAATCCCACATAATAACTGAAGTATGAAAGAAATTTAGCCCTGTGGAATTTCATAGTCATTTCATTTGTATATAGTAGTCTGTACTAAAAACCAGTCACCTTACAGGAATGGGGAGCTTCAAGAAGAGCATGCTCCTGAGGACATTTTGTTTCCTGGAGAACCAGAGAAACCATACTTGTGAAGAAACAACTTATTTCTTTATTTTTCACCTCCTTTCCTGGTAGGAAATAAACATCTTTGCATACAATCAGTTCTCGCTGTAATGGTTTTGGCTTTAGAGATTGGACATTGGGAATGAGCCTTGTTGGGCATTCTTGTATCTTGTGCCTGGTCTTAGGGATACATGCAGGAGAAGGCAAAAGAAATATTCCCACCACTATACCAGTCATAGTCATGTCATTAACAGAGAAAAGAAACAAAGTAAGAAACTAGCTGACTGAAGAAATACAGTTTTCACAAAGGACATAGATAAAAGGAGGTAAATGTTTTAAAATAGAATAAAGGTCAGAATTTTTCATCACATTTCCGTACACAGCTCTCAGTGAAGTAAAAATGAACTTCTGCATGTACCTGTGAGCAGAACTTAGTATTCAGTTTTATATTTCTTCATTGAAAGATAAAAATATTACGGGTTGAGCAGTTCTCTCACTCTCTTAAATACATTGGACAACATCCTTGATGTGGGCAAACTGGAACAGCCCCACTGAGGCCACTGTAGCTGTATTAATTTTAAATCTTGTTCTTCTTGGAAACATATTAGAGCATATGTGCCTTGTGGGAGTGTCATCGAGACAGTTTGTGTGGGGTAGAGGTAGTGAATGTCTTTTTCAGAGGTTTGAAATCCAGCTTCCTCACAGGAGTAGTGCAAGAGCTTCATCAGCTTTGCAGTATGCCTTGAACAAGCCACTCTGGCATCCTGATCTCATTAGGAAAATGAGATCAATTTGCTAAAGCTATTTCTGTCCAGGTTACATTCCACAAAAGACATTATTCAGGTGAAAAACACCCACTAATATACAAAAACTTTCTTAGAAGGTTTTTTTTGTAGTGATGGGTAAATTTTAGGCATCTCTCTTGTCCATTTTATAGTATATTTGATGCTTTTGCATGGCCAGGACCCTGGCCTTGTGCTATGTCCTCTGGAGTCTCTAGTGTTGTCTGTTGGCCATTCTCTTGCCCTTTTTCATGAAGGCTGCGATCTGATACAGAGCACAAACTACTTCACAACTGACTGGGATTAGACTCTATAAATTTAGACTCTTTACAGGGTATTTTTTTGTTATAGAAGTCTTCCTTTGAAGGGAGAGAACTTTACCTGTTAAGAGATTTCGTTAGGAGTTGTGGGTCCAGATTAGTCAATATCTTTAAAAATGAAGCCACAAAAGAGTGTCTTAAAGGTCATATTTAGGACTATAAATAAAACATAGCATTATAATTGTTCCAGAAGTTTGCAAATTTTTCGTTCTTTAAGAGATTTTTTTTTCCCTGATCAACATGTTTTTATTGAGTACCTTGGTCTGATTGGTAACACATTGAGTCACAGCTTTCAGTGTGAGGGAGCATCAAAAACGCATGGGTGGGTTAAGCTTTTAATTCTCATGAAAAACATGACGTGTTTGGTTCCTAAAAAGCTTTTCTGTTCTCAAAAATATCCTTGAACATTTTGTCTGTATAAAAATATAGACATTATGGTCCTGAATCATTATTGCAGTGAATTAGTACATCATGAAATGTTTGGGCTTCCATTCATATAAACAAGTAGCACAATGAACTGAAAGTATTCCCTTTGACTTTTTGATGTACATCAGAGGAGTTGGGGTCAAAACCAATTTATTTGAATTTGTGGTCCAGATGCTGATGCATTGATCGCAGGAGCACCAGGGGCACCGATGGATGTTAAATGCCATGATGCTAACAGAGACTATGTTATTGTTACCTGGAAACCACCGAATACAACCAGTGAGAGCCCTGTTATTGGATATTTTGTTGACAAGTATGTAAATATTAGCATTTATTTGATTTTGTTAATTTTCAGAAATATGTTTATACTGAAGAGAAAAAAATACCATTATATCCTTTTAATTGTGTGTGTGTTCTTTGGATATATTTTTACAGACACTTGGTACTGGAACTCAGTTACACACTGTGTTAAATTATGAGATTGTTCCCTGGCAAACTTTTGGCCCAGATGATTTAGTACTTTCACAGGCAATTCTGGGCACAGTCTGGGAATTAGCAGGGGCTGGAGGCCATTCCAAGTAATATTTGCAGGCAGACACATTTTATCATAAACTTAAAACGTTCAATAGTATGGATGTGGGCACATCAGAGAATGAGCCCTGACAGTATTTAATTCATAAAAACTAGAATCTATGGGCATCTTGAATTAGATTTAGCCTCTTTAATCTCTATACTGCAAAAGCTGAAACCTAGGAGTTATTACATTATGTTTTTATTTCTTTCTTAAATGTAGTACATCAGGAGCTCAAGGCCTGGACTCCTGGGAGTTGGCAGTTTAAATCAGACTGGCAGTCTTCTGTCCCTCAGTGAGCTTTGCACTTTGCTGAGGGTTCAGCTCAGTGCAGGCAGCTGGTGAGCAGAGGATCCAAGCACTGTCTTTTATGTTTTGCTCTTTGACTGAAGTGAATGCTTGCTCCTTGTAGCCAGAGCAGATCATCTGATCCTTAGTGTCTGAAGCTGTCAGTCAGCAAAGCCTTTCTGAAATGATTTCATAATGTATACAGCTCTGCGCTTAAAAGCAACATTTGCAGCTCATTGCTATTTGCTTCCCTGTCATTTGGTGTAATTCAAAGGTAACTGTCTGGGAATAACTTGAAAAATAGAGGTTTATGAGTGGCAGTCAGTATGAGGAAATTAACTTGAGACCTGGGGAGTCTACCATCTATATCCAATTTATGCAGTACATAGATCTTAGGAGTATTTCACCTATATTGTGTATAATCTAGTCAGATGTGCCATTTGACACTTTGCTTGTATCACTGCAGTGCCAAGGAGCTCTTGATCATGACATGACTTTTTTCTGGTACAGTCAGGGCAACAGAGAGTCTTCTACACAAAAGTTTCTATTAGTAGGACACAAACTGTATATGTACACATATGTATATGTGTATATGTACACACAAAGGAGTCAGTATGAGAATATCACTCTTCTTCTTGATGACTCCTATACTCTGTGGCCCAGTCATTTTGGGAGGGAAAGATGCAAAGAAGTTTACTTGAAAATATGACAAAGAAGAAATGAAAATCATTAGGTGAATCTTGCAAATTCATCATGTTCTGTGGAGATGAATATTAAAAATGAAAGTGAATAATTTATTCTTTACATGGCAAGGAAAAGCACCAAACAGAAGGGAAGCAGATAGATTTGAAAAGGCCGAAAACCGTGGAAGAAAAATGACCTTTGCATTATGAAAAAAATGTGAACAGAGTGGGGATTGGATCTCTGACCAGAGAAGAGTGTATAAAGTGTGTGACTTTCATTAATGAGGTATATGGTTTAGCTCCTCAGCCTAGCAAAGGTGACTTCTGTGGTTCTGACCTGGTGTGGGTAGCATGGGGCATATTTATTGTGAAGTGATACTAACAAAGGCTGTCTTCTGCTATTCCAAGATGTGAAGTAGGTCTGGAGAACTGGGTCCAGTGCAATGATGCTCCTGTAAAAGTCTGCAAGTATCCTGTGACTGGTCTTCAAGAGGGACGGTCTTACGTATTCCGTGTGAGGGCAGTGAACAGTGCCGGCATTAGCCGGCCTTCTCGAGCCTCCGAACCAGTTGCAGCGCTTGACCCCCTTGACCTGGAGAGAACACAAAGTAGGTTATTCAAGGCTTCTTAAAAAAAATAAATTAAGATTCTGTTTGCCCAGTTAACCTAAGGAGAAGAGTTTATTTCTTCCTTTGATCGAATATCTCACTACAGACTGCAAAGTAGCATTATGAGAGCTTCTCCATGAATAGAGTAAGCCAGCTTGCCCTGGGGAGTAGTTTTAATGTTTTAGCCTTGTCCTAAACCCCTGTGCAGATTCTGTATATCATGTACTTGCACACCTTCTGTTTCATGTCGTCCTTTTTGTCAGAGGGGAATTAAAGCAATTATGTATACCTTAAAGCACTGCCCCAGTGTTGCTGGTAAAATCTGAGCCGAATATGCTCAGATTTCCTTTACATATGTTTTATGTATGTGTGCATGCTTTATGATCAAGTCCTATAACAAAAGTGAACTTCATGACACAATTGATTAGTAATCTGCCTCAAATCCATCTACTGTGACTATGACTCTTGCTTTTTAGCACATCTTTGAATAGTACTGTCTTATCCAGCCCTGTTTTCCTATGAAAGTGAATAAACCAGTATATGACTTCAAGTTGACTCTATATGGGGAAAGATTTAATAACAACATTATAGAAACACAGGTATACAGGTTTTTGAATACGTGACAAACAATAATTTGTAAAATCTGCAAATATATTGAACTAGTTTGAGAAACTAATTGAATATTTTGATTAACAGTTGTTCATGTGGATGAAGGGAGAAAGATTGTGATCAGTAAGGATGACCTTGAAGGTATGTAGCATTTCTGCAATTTCACTACATCTGCTTATTCTCCAGGAATTTTGCATCATAGCTAGAAACATAACTTGAAAAGAAATCCATCTAGTGATAAAGTCTCTATATTAAGAAATAAAGCCACATTGTGACTTGCAAGGTTGAAAGAACACAAGTGAGGAGTGAGGTCTAAAAAGATGGAGAACATCACACTCTCAACAGCAAAACTTTTATATGTCAACACCATTTTCTCACCTTTTTGCTTTTACTAGCGCTAAGCTGACTTAAATGGCTGAACATTTATTTGCCCATTTGATTGGGCATTTGATTGCCCATTTTCCCCTCTTTCTAGCTTTCTGGGAGCTAAGTATAGTTTTTTTAGACTGATTTTGACTGTTTGAGCAAGTTACTGCCATTCTCATAAAAAACTTGCACAATCTATCTCAATTCTTTAAATAATATATATCTACCTGAATACGGAGGTTATTCTTAAGGTTAAAATTATAGCCTAAGTAATGTTTTTCCTCAGGAGAATTGGAGAAATCCCTGACAACCTTTGAGATAAAGTTTGATTTTTTTCTGGTTTTGGTTGTTTCTCTATGGAATGATTTGGCTTTTATACTTGAATAATGACCTTCTTTACACTTAAACTGTTAAAATTATTAACTATATTGGATCAAAATTAAAAAAAAAAGTGCCTGAGAACAAATGTGGTTTGAAGGAGAATCAGACATTAAATGGCTTTCCCAGTGCATGGACAAGACAGATGAAGTTTCTCTATTTTTATAATAGTACCCTAAATTAATTGATATGGGTATTACAGGATCAGAGGCACGTCACAATATCAGATTGTAATTGTCTTGTTTGTCTTCACAGATCATTCTTCTGCTCTCAGGATTGCCTTAGAATGATCAGGTCCAGTAAATGGCCACTCTAGAATAGTCATAAGTAATGATATTTGGATTTCTGTCACATGGATATTCATATTTAATAGAGTATGAATATTGAAATATCACTCTTTATGTAGATCACTACTTTCATCTGCAAGATCAAAGACTATTTCTGAAAGAGCAATCTTACAGATCACAAATGGTTTTCCTTTTTAGTGCAGGCTATTCTGGCAACCATTCTGTACCACCATGGTATGTCATTACAAAGTATGGAAGCTTTTGTTTTTTCAAGAATGAAAGAAAACGTTGAGATTTTGTTACTGGAAATCACTTGGAAGCCTTTTTTCTTAATGCTGTGAAGGATTATTTTAATTTTCTTGACTATATGTCATCAATTTCATTTTAAACTCAGCTGATTCATGTATCTCTCTGAAAGAAAAAAATAGATTTGTAGGAAATCAAATATAGAAAGCATTGTGAGAAATGAATTTTCATTGGCTATGTCAGTTTGCTTTAAAAAATGTTTGTTTTTGATTTGGTAACTATATGTGATGAAGTAGTATTAGTGTACATTTTGAGTCTGGTTCGTTCTACAGATATGTATAATAGATTAAAATATCACTGCCATGATTTAGAGATCATTACTGAAATATTTTTCTCTTTTTTAAAGACAAACCTTTAGAGGATATATGCTCTTTTCTTAGCCTGAGAAGTAAAAAAAATACCTTCAAAACAAAGATTTTTTTATTTTTCTATCACAAGCCATAAAGATAAAATTTTTAGGTGTCTGCTGAGTTGCTACTTCTGACCTACTACCAAGGTAAAGCTTGTTCAGGGCTGTGTAGCTGTGTCTGTGTAGAGGTCAATCACAGGACCATCACAGGTCACTCTCCCATCTGGTGCTGTTTTACCCCGTTGTAATCCCTTGGATAGCAGAACCAGCTTTTGCTCGTGTTGCAATCAGCGAGCAGGACCATGAAAGGCTGAGCTGAATTCTTCCTACCTGGCCCAGGGTAGGCGGGTTGGCTCTAACACTGCTGGTTACTCTGCAAAGTGAGTGGGGAGAGGGGTTTGATCAGGCCACACTATGTAGTGGAGCCATCAGAGGGCTGGTGACATATTTTTATGTCTCTGATTCACAGATTTTAGAAGTGCTTTAGACTATACAGCTGATAATACCATTATGTTATAGGATATATTGCTGATAGATTCTCCTCCTTTTCCTGCTTTCCTCCTTGTTGTAAAGCTTCTCCTCTGATTGTACTTCCCTTCCAGCTATTTTTTAAAATTCTAATTTCTCATAATAACTCTTTAGATTTCTGTCTTTGATCAAAAAATGTTTGCATACAGTAAGTAAGCTTTTTACTAGGAGATTGAAGTAATTCAAATGTGATCAAAGAAAAAAGTGTGACAAATGCACAAGAGTTTCAGAGAGCACAATTGACCTTTACTGAAAGAGTAAGTAACTAGCTATTAATACTGAAGTTTTATTTATCAAAATTTAATTGGAGTGATCAGGTGAACTGCACAGATGATATCACAACCCCTAATAGCTGAGCATTGCAGTGCAGGGTGGGAAAGTTGAATCAGAAAGATGAGCTGTACCCTGAATGCTGATCCAGGAGTTAATCTGCTGTTTAACACTTGCTACATTTATTAATCTTACAGGGGATGTTCAGATTCCAGGCCCTCCCACCAATGTACATGCTTCAGAAATCAGCAAAACATATGTTGTACTCAGCTGGGATCCACCTGTTCCCCGTGGCAGGGAGCCACTGACGTATTTCATTGAGAAGGTACTGCAATGTACAGTGGTGTTCTGTGGAAAGGTGCTTTATTGCTGTGGGCAGTTACACTCAAACCATTTTCAGAACTGCAGAATGAGCAATAAAACTGTGGTCTACCAGGATTTGGAAGTGGGATATTAGAGAAGCATGGATAATCAAATGTCTTACTGCAAGTTTTAATGAGCATTGAAATTCAAGGACCAGAGAAAAGGATTCCCCTATGCTATTTTCTTACAGCTGTCTAAATGGGAACAAATAATTATGTATGTAGCAGTTAAAAAAGAAAATAAATAAAAGAAACATCTATAGTTTTCACAATCCTACAGGCACAATTGTAAGTTTTCAATCTCTCTGTAAAAAAGGGAAGTTTCTGTTAGTTTTGTGATAGAGCAAGGAATAAACAGTAACTCAAAATTTGATCCTGACTTCATGCAGGCTAATGGCAGCATCTACTATACACTGACATTTCCAGTTTATCTCCTGTAAGGTCAGCAAAGAGGCAGATGCCTGTCTCAAGTTCACTGCTCCCTGGTATTCTTCATGGCTGCCTTCCTCCTCTCTTTGAATTGAAAGGGGAATTCAGTGTTCACAGTAGGAGAGGTTTGTTCTTCATCCACCTGAGTGAATAAAATTTAGATAAATCTCCCCCTGAACCATGTTTCTAAATTATATTGGGTTGGAGCAACTTGTTACAGTTTTCCTTGTAGGTAAAATGGGCCTCATACCTGACCTCTAAAACACAGGTCAAGCTATACTTAGTTTTTATGAGTTATACCTCTAGCACATGCACCCTCTTACCATTCCACATACGCTAAACCTCTTCATAAAACTGCCACACATTCAATTTGCACCATGAATATTGTAACAGCCTTTTCTCAGGCCCTTACTATGCCAGTTTTTTTCTTTGCACATCTAAAATTCTGCACATTCCTCCACAATTTATTCCCCAGCTGTCCTGTTCATGTCATTCCTCATTTTGCAGCCCCCCAGCTTGTCTTTTCCCTCTGAGACACACAAAAAACCCTTCCACTTCAAAAGAACTCCATAGGCCATTTCTACACTCTTCATCATCATTACTTGCTGGATGTTGAACAAATTGATATAAAGTGAACACCACTCACTGGTTAAATTTTCCAGCAAGCATGACCATTTCTCCCACTCTGCCATATAGATTCGAAAGAAGTAATGACAATTTTTATAGAAAAAAGTATCTAGTTTTTCTTTCTATGTAATAAAATATAATCCTTTCTTGCATTTATTCCTACTTACATATGTCTTTGCTTATCTATAAATTTCAAGAATATTGATGTAAAGATTTTGAACCAGCTCTTCTCATGGAAACACCTTATTAGTTCCAGAATATGCAGAAATAGCCCAGATAAAAAGCTCAGAGGTAGATTTCCATTGAGTGGACACCTACACCTGGCTGGATGAATTTCATTCTAAGAATGAATTGGAAAAGATACGTTATCTGCTTGTTTTATACAAATAAATTTATATAGCTCCAGAAACAGTACACAGCAGTGACAATGATGGAAAAAAGTGTCTCATTTAAACATGAGACTTACTGAAGGAAAGTGAGAATGAGGACTAAAAGGCTATTATTAGAAAAGAGAGCTTCATTGTACTAATTAATACCTGAATCTAAAATATTTTTGCACAAATAACTGATATCTATGAACAGCTTAGTCAGTTCATGGGTGAATGTTTGTTTTTTGCTTTCCACTGTCATCTGTTAATTTACAACAGTTTCTAACTATTTTATTTTAAATAAAGAAGATTCCATCCTGAAGAATAAAAATGTATTTGTAAAGCTTTCAAGAGACACAAAATAGAAATGAATTTTCTGTTCTCTTGAAATACTTTTTTAACAGATAAATCAAATCAAACCACAGAAAAAAATGTTATGCTGATTCTTTGTGAAAAGAAGAAATTTATGCTTTTCGTGGCAAAAAGTAAAATATATGGCAAAATAATATTTATTTTATATTTTACAGCTTTTTATTATGAAAAAAATTGATGTTATATTTCTTTTTTTTTGTTGAGAACACTAGGTGGGTTCAGTACCTATGAGAAAGATTTTGATGTATGGACTCCAGCTGTTTACATTATTATTATTATTTGTCTATTGTAGGTGTCATAATATACAGGGTAGTTTCCAAGCACCCATGAAACACTGTTCCTCCTCTAAGAAGTTCACAGAGTCTATCAGATTTCGCTCCCAGACTTTCTGTTCCAAAATTTTATGAACATATAATTTCTATGCACCTATCTATGTGCCAAGGAAATTTTCTTCAATCTATTTATTAGGTACTTGGGTTTTACTGAAATTTCTGAATGATTCCATGACTAATTTTTGGTTAGAGTCAACAGTTTATGTGGGAAATCGAATGGACAGCAGACTTCTCTCAGAGTACGGATTTTCTGGCTCTCCTCCATGTGCACTTGTGGCGATGATAAGCTCAGCTGCTGCACTGAGAATACACAAAAGTAATTACTTTATTTGATGAATGCTTTTAGGGGACATGACCTTACCCAACAGAATAAATAAAGTTGTGAGTAAAGTAACATTTCCCTCCCTACCTTTCTGCAGAGTTTGGATTAGGGCTTGTTTGCTTGACTCCAAACCTTTAGGTGTTCATGTGAGTTTTGCAGGACATGAAAGCAATTCTTTGGGGCCAATCACAGTTGACAGTCACAGCCCTAAAAGAAGGCTGGCTGTATGTTCAATACAAGTGTGCATGTATTGAAGTCGAGACAGGCAAGGAGACAGTGAGCTATTCAGATCTTTTTGTAGAGTAATAGAATGCAGCAGCAATGAGAATTTGCATATGTTTAAGTCAGGCATTTGAGAGTGATCCTTCTCTCATAGCTCTTAAATAAATTCATGACAGGATGCAATACAGCAATATGTTCAATTTTTGACAGTTCACAGAAATGATTCATGGTTTTTTTGTTTTTTGTAGTCCATGGTTGGCAGTGGAAGTTGGCAAAGAGTCAATGCACAGGTTGCAGTAAAATCTCCTCGCTATGCAGTGTTTGACCTTGCAGAAGGAAAACCATATGTTTTCCGAGTGTTGTCAGCAAATAAAAATGGCATCAGTGATCCATCTGAAATCACAGAACCTATTCAACCACAAGATACTATTGGTAAGGTATTAATTGCAAGACATTAATGTTAAAAACAATAGATATTTTGCAAACTGGAAATAGACAACTCTCATTAGAGTATAACTATAATAATAGTAGTTGACTTTATTTGTGTTCAGTTCTGTGAAGGATTTAAAAAAGACCAAGATGCTAAATTTTAGAGACTTCCCTGAATTTTCCTAGTGATCACAAGCCTTAGTACTGAAAACAATAATCAGTAAAATTATTTTTAGTTATTCACTCTTTAGTGTTCTATTAATGTGACATCAAAAATAGGTTAATCACTAACTTTGATAATTGTATTTGCTGGCTCAGGTAATTATATACTTCCTAATTCCCTACAGTTTCATCTAGATAAGGTAGCCTTTAATTTCTTTCTTAGTATTCTGAGTTGCAAATTGCTGCTAGTGCACTGTTCCTCTGTCATACAGATGAGTAGACTTCAGGGAAAGATACAACTACATATTCAGTGGTGATTTTCCAAATGAAAATGAAGTGTTTATCTTGGGGTCACATTCAAAAATACAAATGAAAATTTAGGGAGTGGCTATTAATCTTGTTTTTGAAATATTTGTTTTGTTTTTGCACTTTTACGGAAGCCACACACAACAGCTTGATGTATTAATAACTGTCACCTTAAGTGCACATATCTTACTAGTACACTTTCTAGTAATATACAAAATATTTACAGTATCTGATATACCATACTTAAAAAATATAATCCATACTTTCAGCTTGATCTGTGACTACATGACAAAGAAAAGCATCTTTTGCTTTCATATATTCTTGATTTGATGTCTCATTAATGCATATAAATTATTTAAACCATTCAACATTCCCCATAGTAGGGAAGAAAACCACTGTATTTATTGCACTTAGTACAGAAAAGAAGCTATCCCTTAGGGGTTAACACAACACCTTCTGCATAACTCACAGCTTTAAATTAAGCACAATGCAGAAGAGTCTATTTTAAAGAGAAACTTCAGCACTGTTTTCAGAGACAGAGTTTGCCACCTGAGCTAAAATATATCAGAAACACTTGGCTCCTTTTAGTTGCCTGAACTTAGTGTCATTTGATATTCTTAAGGGTGACTGGGGCACCTTCATGGGGACAGAAATCATTACACAGTGACTGTTGGTACCTTATGAGCAGAAACTAAGTAATGGTTGGGGCATCCTAGGCCATCCTAAATGATACTTAAAATGATGCAATTTAATTGAGTGGTAAAGAGTATTGAGTTTGAGGTTAAAATCTCAATTTAGGTGTTTCCATGTAGGTATCTACACATGCAGTAGATGCTTCTGCTCTGACTCTGGCAATTGGAGCCTGGAATATAAGCTGACTGATGTTGTCATAAGTTGCCCCATGTCACCCAGCTGTAGAGTGTTTGTTTTGGGGTGAAAAGAATAATTTTCAGGACCCTACTGAGCACTGATGGAGGGCTCAGTTTAGCTGGCCAAAGAGACATCCTTTTCAAATGCTTTCAGTTTGCCATTTCAGAGGACTGTAGGTATTATCTCCCGAGTCATATCTGACAACACCATGAAGAAATGACAGATGGTCCAAACTGGCCCTAAAATAATTTGTGTGACTGAGTTAAGCCCTATCTCTTTGACTATAGTGGCAGCTGAAGGATATGTGCTTGTAGATAGACATAAAAGCATAAATGTAGGTACCTTTATCAAACTGAATCCATTTGATCTTACAAATTTATTGCATAACGTATAGCAGTATGTAAGTATTAATTTTTTTTAATATTGAAAGACTAAGTGGAAAACATGCTGCCTTTGTTTCATGATGCTTGCAGTTCTCTGCAATATCAATCTGAGGACACTAAAATATCTTCAAAAGGCAAGTACTGGGTGCTTCTCTTAATCTGTCGTGTTAGGCTGAGATCTTGCTCTAGTTTCTTGCATTGTGAAAGCTCTGATAGATATTTTATAGTGTACAGACTGTGTGCTTGTTCTTACTAAGATTTTTTTTTTCCATTTGGATCTCAATATTTCTGGTTCTATCTATGCTCATTCATCTGTTTAGATCGGTGTAAACTGACAATGAACTTTCTTTGCACGTAAAGTAAACTGCATACTACGGTACATTGAGAGAACTGTAGTCAACAGATTGGAGAAAGCTCTATCCTCTTTTTCTTGATGGTGTTGAGGTTGATCCTGGAGTGCTGTTTCTCAGTTCTGGCTTCCTTAGTCAAGAGGGATGGTTGTAAATTGGAGAGGTCTTCTGTATGGCCAAGGGATTAGAGAATGTGAAGGATTAGAGAGGTGTTTATTTAGTTTAAAACTTACAAAGATGATGGTGTCAAACTTCTCAGCATTGTCAAATGACAAATAGAGGCAAGAGCCAAAAATTGTAGCTTAGTAAATTCATTCTAGACATACTCTTTTAATGAGAGAGGTGCAGCGGGCAAGAGTGCAGTGCTGGAAAAGGTTGTGCAGGTAACTTGTGAAATCTCCATTGCCAGAAGGTTTCAAGACTTGTACAAATCAGTGACTGACACACTAGTTTAGTGTTGGTGAGGATCCCACTCTCAGTGATGGGGTAGAGGGACTAAGTGATCCTCAAAGATCCCTTCCAACCAGTGTTCCTATGCTTCTATGACATTCATCTAGCTACTTTTAGATAAACTTTTGGCATTCAAATATATGCTTAAAGTTATCCTGAAAAGCTCATATTTTTGGAATTGGGGCTATCATTACTTAACTGTAAGACAGTATTTCTTAATCCTCATGATATAGTTTATGTGCATTTCTTACTGGCACAGTAATGCTAAAGGGACATAGGCTATACATCAACCTCTTATTTGAGAGAGAAATTAGTGAGTGAAGATTTTCATATTTGAAAATATGAAACTTATATTTGAGTTTCACACTCATATTTGAAAATTTGTGGTCCTATAATTGGCTATCATAAAACCTGTATAAAATAATATAGGTAAGGAACCTCACATAGCATTCTGAGAAAAAAATAGAAAAAAGTATATTTGTATACACACACACATATAGGTATCCAGATTTAAAGAAATATATTAAAATACATATCATATTAACATGGTAGGAGTAGTTACAGCTGTAGTGATTAAATATGATCAAATTATACAGTGTTTCATCTAGTTCAAATAACTTTTATTTTTATGTATTTTCTAATATGTATATGTTTTATTTCTTTTTCTCAGTTTTACCATCTGCACCTGGTCAGGTGGTGGCCACAAGGAATACAAAAACATCCGTTGTAGTTCAATGGGATAAACCAAAACATGAAGAGGATTTATATGGCTACTACATTGAGTATTCTGTGGTGGGATCAAACCACTGGGAACCCAGTAACCATAAACCTATTAAATATAACAGGTATTGATAATGTTCCTGTATTTTGGGAAGTTTGAAAACTGCAGGATATTTTTATGGCAATTTATGTGCTAAGCCATAGGATTATAATTGAAGGAGAATGTTGAGTGAATGGGAAGAAAAACAGTCTGCAGACTCTCAGAGCCAAGATTTCCAAATTGCAGAGCAATTCTCTTCACCTTTTGATTTTTTTTCCATACATTTTTATATTCCATGACTTTGAGTTTTAAAAGCAAACTCTAGAAACATTCTGAGTGTCTTGGACATGAGAAAGTGCAAAATATGCCCTTTTAAAGTATGAGTTATGTTGTGGGGTAAATAGACCTGATGAGGAAGAGTATGAGAAAGGAGGGGGAATTCTAAAGCTTTATCACAGTCCACGAATAACAGAGCAAAAGGTCAGGCCATTTCTGCTATAAATATGGTGGCAAAAGTGCTTTGGCAGCTGACACTATTGTGCAGGAAAGCCAAGTGTCCCATTCCAGAAACATCAGAGCTCCCTGATCTGTTACATCTCTGGATAAAGAACAGTGGACCCTGTTTCTGATTCCCTTGTCATGACACTAGCACTGTTTCAATTTCTGATGATTTCTTACTCCCTCCTGAAGATATCAAACTTCATTATGAGATTCTTCAAGCAATTTCCTCTGTGAAAATCATAATTATTCTTATTGGAATCAATCACCAAATGCAAAAATTAGAATTTTAGTTTGTATTTTCTATAACAAGCACGTCATATTGTTTAGTGTATTATGACAGTCATTAGCTGAATGACTTTGTATTCTGATGAGTCCTTTTTTCAAGTAGTCAAGAAATTTGATTAAAAAACAATAGAGATTAATTCTTGGTCGAAGGGGGTTGAGAAAGCACAAAAATAAGAAAAAAAATTTCATTTCTTCATACTTGACCATATATTGCAATAGCATAGCTCTGAGTATTTTATTTAGTACAGTAATTACCTAAGAAACTCAGATCAAAACTGAAAACTATTTTTGACAATGACGATAAAACTACAGTGAAAAATACAGTTCTTTCCCAGAATAGATTAGAATTTAGCAAGACAAAGCTCAGAGGGAATATAATATATTTTATCTGACTTCACCTGCCAGATCAGTACTAACAATCTAATGAGTACTGTGATTTTTGCTACAGTGTCCCTTCCAGTTATATTGTACTACATCATGCCTTTTATTGTGGTTTCCCTCTTGGAAATATTTTCCTTTGTGAAGCACTCATGAAGTTGAGCTTTTTAATTAATACAACAATATAATGTTACAGCATAGAATGATTTCTGTAAAATATACACTAATATGTGATGCTGTCTTTTTTAACCCAGGTTTGTTGTTCATGGTTTGGAAACTGGAGAGCAATATGTCTTCCGTGTGAAAGCTGTGAATGCTTTAGGATTGAGTGAAAACTCACAGGAGTCGGAGGCTGTAACAGTGCAGGCAGCCCTTAGTAAGTGTGATTCTGTGCAACTCAGCTTCTTCTTTCCCAAATGAGTGACATATCTTCAGCAATCACCTCCTTTGGACTGATTTACTATAATGATATACCTTGCAGCCATCATGTGCATCTGTTTAATGAATGTCTATTCTCTGGCATGTGGCTATTCTAAAGAAAATACATTGTTTTATAAAAAAAAAAGTTATTTATAAAGACTGTTAGAAATATTGGGTAAGATGAACTTTAATGGCCCAGTTGCCTTTTACTCCTAGGCTGTATCAAAGAAATTTAAGTACTGAGTAAGTTAGACAATTAGTTTCTGAGTGACCTAGAGTGGTGCAAAACATTTTAGCACGGTATCTGCTCCATTTAGAAGAGTTCCAGTAAGTTATTACTGTGTAACTTAACCAAACAGAAAATCCCCTTTGTTTGCTCCAGGTTGGAGCACAGTCTACCTCCTCTGGTGTCCCACAAACAAAATTTCTGTGTAAGGTCAGTTGTGCAGCCTTCAGTGGGAACGGTCCATGTTGAGTGAAGGGTTAAATTAGTATTTGCAACAAAGAATACACAGGTCTGGGCTATCATGGTTCAATTTGAATTAAGGGACAGTGTCAGCTCCACACTGAAAAAATTTTTAATGGAATCCATTTTCCCCAGCAGAGTGCCCTCAACCTTTTGGAGAAAACCAGTAGACATATTTGTGAGAAATAATTCTCTAAAAGATTTATAATTCAGTGTAGTCAATAGAAAGTAAATTTGTATATTACTGACAAAGTTACTCTATTTGACTTTTTTTAGGAGGAAGTGTGTCTCATATTGGTAGGTGGTGCATGGACACTTGCACATCTATCACCACAATGTTGTAAATGCACTTGCACCTATTTGTCACTGTGTGCTTTGGAGATGAGGGTTGCATGGGGTATATCATCAAACACAGAGCACGTGGATCTTACACACACTTATGGGATGTGGACAGCTTTTATCCATTTTTGTAGCCTTTACAGGAATTTAGCAGGACTATTTATAGATGACCTAGCATTAGCATGGCCAGAATCTTTCTGTAGTATTACTTTAAGATTATTTACAGGTATTACTTTAAGATTATTTACAGAAATTTGCTACAGTCATTCTTATTTACCAAGAAGTGGCAGTAAATACAAAGGCCACATTTTGTGACCTCTGAGTATAGCACCATATCTGAAAAAAAAACTATGAAAGGGCAGCTCTGCTGATTGCTATTGGTTTTCATGGTGACCACTAGTACAGCTACAAGATCAGGGACTGTACTAATGTATTCTCTTCTGAATGAGGTAAGTTACATTCTCTCAAGTTATACTGGTAGTTCAACTGAAAGTATCAGATCAGCTTTAGGGACAGGTGTTTAGCTGTACTGACTGAAGCACTCCAGTGTCAAAAAGGGGTATCTTTGGGCAGACTTTCAATTATGGATGACAAATGCAAAATTTCTTGCTACAAGGGGTGCTTGCCAGTAGGAGGGAATTAAAAAGCTCAGCAAAAGGGTTTTCTTCATCCCTAGGAAGGTGCCTTGGTGACATTTCTGCTTCTGCTACAGAAGGGAGTAAACCCATGCAAGGAACCTCATGAAGGACATTACTTTTCTTCCTCAACCTAGGTTAAGTTATTGAAAGTCTAAATATCTTCTTTCTGGGTCAAAAAGCAGTCACAGTCTGAATAGAGCATATAATGTCAGGACAGTACAGGAAAACTGTGGTGGCCATAGATCAGTCAGTCACATGAGTTAATTTCATTCAAGTTTATAGACTCTTTTTTTTACTGGATGATTTTTACTGTATCCCATAAGTACTTGAGCAGCTTTTTTTTTTTTTTTCTTCCTAGGAAGAAGTCTTCTGACCCATTTAAATATTTTAGCATAATTTTTGGTTTGGAGACTCTGGCATTACTATTTCCCTGCAAAGATCATGTATTCTTCCTTGCTACCTTCTGAGAGGGCAAAATGTTAGGCAGATGTTTTAAAACCTTCCATGTTTATATCTGGTGATAAAATGAATGTTGGTTAGCAACTTTACAATTACTTTGCTCTCATTGTGCAGCTGAGAACAGTATGCTGCAGAAAACAGAAGCAATACCAAAAATGCTAAGCAGCTTCTACACTACAGTGCTTTAGACTCTGTCCTAACTCTCAGGTTGCTTATTTCCTTGTAGCTTGTCCTTCATATCCTCATGGTATCACTCTTTTGAACTGTGATGGGCATTCAATGACCCTTGGCTGGAAAGCACCAACATACAGTGGAGGCTCACCAATCCTTGGTTATTATATAGATAAACGGGAAGCGAACCATCAAAACTGGCATGAAGTCAACTCTTCCCTTATTACCCGGACGATTTACACGGTTAGTATTTTCTGCTCATTATATTTTTGTGGTTGAATTTTTTTCCTTTGGCTTTTTTTAACAGAGAAATTCTTTAAATAATTACTTCAACAAAACTAGGTGCTTCCATTCGGAGTGCAGCAGTGTTACACCTGGGCTAAAAGATCATTGCCATCCCCTACTGTGAAATTCTAATACAAATAAGACCATTGAGATAAGTAAATTTTGGAGGGAAAAGTGTGAAGCACATTTTTCACAAGGAATAAGAGGAATGAGCTATAAACTGTTCCCCAAGCTATTTTCATTAATGGTCACTATATACATCACCACTATAACAACATACAGAGAAAGGATGGAAGCATTTAGCAGGACAGATAACTGCTCTCTGTAGGACTGAGGACTTGCAAACAAAATGGAGATGAGTTGAGAAAAAATATAACTGTCTCTGTTCTTACTCTCAAAATCTGCCTTCAGCTGAAAAAGCATGTTTATTAATGTACTCAGCATTATGTCTTGTTACCTCCTTCACAGAGTACAGTTTTGAAATAAATTACTTCTGCTTGCACTTGCAACTCATGTAATGTTTCTTAAAATAAGGAAATTTGGATGTTAACTTCCACAGAGAAAAGTTAGAGAGATAGGATATAGCAAGTAATCAATCAATGTGATGTTTTTAAATTAATTTAAACAATCATATTTTACTCACAAATACTTAAATTTTATTTCTGCAAGTCAGCAAATTTCCTGTAAACCTTAGGACAGAAGTAAGTCTTGCAGGTATTTGACACTTAAGTAGAAGATAATAATGCAGATGAGCTGAGGAAGAAGGTTTCATGCACAGAAGGCAGGAAGCAATACTCAGATGCATGTGTGCTTGTGACTGATTCTATGAGTGGCATCTCTGACACAGCTGATCGACCATGGATGGTGAGAAATAAAAAAGGACAGGTAGGATAGGCATGAAAGGGCAGTGCTAAACAATGCTTTCCACATATTTTTATTTTTAATGCATTTGTAAATAAATGAGTAATGTAAATTAGGGCTTACCCTGGGAATTTAACTAGGTGTTTAAGTGTCAGTCCTGCCAGGAACTGTATTTGTGCCTAAAGGTGCATCTTTGTACATTAGTTTGAATGGCTAGAATGTGAAATACTGATGGTAAACAAAACCAAGACAGCTTTTAGTAGCACAGAATATTTTATGACATACTGCAAACAGAGAATGCCTGAGATATTCAGTACAGCACTGGGAAATCACTAAAGGTTTAATCTTCTCTGATAAAATAATTCTATGGGAGCCCCACAAATATTCTTTCCCTTAATAACCTGGGATTTCAAAGTCATTTTTACAGACTGATCTATTTTTCTATCTTTTGGGTCAAACTATATAGCTCCTTGTCTTCAGGAAAGTTTGTCTAAATTATTTTAGTGCCTGCTATTTCTGTGTTACCTTGTTTGCTTTGGTCTTGTATTTGATGCTACCCCATATGTTTGTTACCATCACATGTTCTTTATCATTAAAAAAATCACACCAAAATCCTTTTTTATCTCACATTTTCAAAAACAACTATTTATTCACAAAAATCTAAAACTCTTTGGTATCTCCACTAGGAGTACCACTCTTAGCTGTCTCTCTTGAGACATATGATTAAATATAACTGCAGGAAAATTATTCAGACGAATGAGGTGTAGAAGACTTGTTTTTTTGTATTTAGATGTTCTGAAAGAAGAAGGATGGAAGAGGGCTGCTGCTGTGAGGTGTTCTGGATATCAAGACATTCATGCCTTTTAGTCCTCTACTTTGATCTCAAAATCTGAGATGCTGGTGTGGGGATGGGCTCATTAGATAAATCAGAGTTCATTTACCAGGGATGTTTGCAGAGGATTATTATGAATTCTGCTCATCCCAGTACCAGTGCTTACTTTCTCACTTTGTAATGGTAGGAACATCAAGAGAAAGATTCACAGAAGCCACAAAATACTACTGAGAGACTCTTTCCTGGAGTCATATCAGAACATTGTGGAACTAATTGTTTTTTCTTTTATTTTCCTATAATTTCCTTTTCTTCCTAGGTCAGTCCTTTGTGACCTTTTTAAGCAAAACACAAAATTAACTCTTGCTTAAGTGAGTGGCTTATGAACAGCCATTCAGAAGCAATGCAGGAAGGTATTTAATTTTAGAACACTCCCCTGTAAGTATCTGCTAGTGGTCATTCATTGACTGGGCTCCTTGAATCTTTGCTCTGAACTCTTACAACTTTTCATGCCAAAATATGAGTGCTGTTATTCTGAGGATTATGTGACTGAAACGTGAACATATAATACAGAACTCACCAGTGTGTTTGGTTCAAGAGTAAAGTCTTCAAATTAGACCCTTCAGCACAGCAGTAAGGCCTGATAATCAATTAACTAATGTTTATAACCAAGCGTTTATTAAATGAATATAAATCATGGCTTTTGATATATTGAATTGTTTTCTCAAATGAAAAAAGGTAGAGGATTTGACTGAAGATGCCTTCTATGAATTCAAAGTTGCTGCTGCAAATCTGGTTGGAATAGGTCAACCTTCAGATCCCAGTGAGCATTTTAAGTGTAAAGCCTGGACTATGCCAGAACCTGGTAAGTATATTAGTTCTTCATGAATCTCAAAGTCCTTAAAACACAGCCATGGAGTTCCAGCCAAACTCTGCAGGATATATTTTGCTTAATTCCTTCCATAGTTCCTGTTGAGATTGCCCTTGCTTCTGAGATGTGTTAAAAGTTACGGCCACACCTCCAATGATGACATCTCTTTCCTGGGGAACAGATGACCTTTCCTTAGCTTGTTGAATGTCCCTTTCTTTCCCTGCTCTCACCAGCTCAGAAGAATGTTGGTCTATGTTTGTATCTCTATTACCTCTTGAAGCCCTACAAGCTCCACCTCACACTGTACAATATCTCTGCACCATAAAAGCAGTCTGTTAAGAATATTCCTGGAGTTTCAGACTCCAAAACTACATTAGCTTTCGGTCATAAATAACACATGAGAGGGGTCTGTTTCTTCTGTTTCTTGACGTAGAGACAAGTGGCACAGCTAGCCTTATATTCTCCAATAGCGTGCCCATGTAGGTGTGTTTCCCCTGGATTGTACCTAGGTGTTGCCTCAGAGATTGTTATTAGCCAGGTGTTAGAAAAATGTGCTAACAAACCTACAGTAGTAGTGGCAGTGCACAAACTGGAAACCCTACTCCAAATAAGTATTTTTCAATGCTGAGTAGAGCACCTGTAACTCTAATTTCTGCAGGTCATTAACCTGCTTACAAATCCCTCTCTTTTTGCCCTCTAAAACAAAAACTACATTATTAAGTTCCAAGTAGTTCCTTTATATGCCCATATTCTTTGCTGAAAAGGTGTTTGTCTTTATGTTTTCTAGTTAAATTCTTCAGAATTCAGAAATCTTACCATATGGATTTAATGACATGACCAAAATGTTGATAGTAAAAGGGTTAATCTCCTGACCTTTACTCACTTTAATTACATTTTCTTATAATCTTGTGATATTTAGTGTAAATGCATCATCATTTGAACAATTATTTTGCTTAAAGAAATTAGCTACAATTTATGCTCTCTACAGTTTTTTCAAAACAAAATTGAAATTATGCAGTGTGTAAAGAAGTGAAAATTATCCTTCATTTTAAATGACAGATAAAGA
>NW_005054413.1:2451473-2452413 GCF_000277835.1 Geospiza fortis | reverse complement strand
ACAATCTGACCTTTTTAGTGTTTGGGTGATTACACTGTTCTCATTATGCTGTGAGTTGAATAGACAGTATTGCTTTCCTCCTGCTTAAAAAAACTCACTACAAGCAAAGAACACTGCCCACCCTGCAAAAACCCTCAAATCTCTGAACCTGTTAAATATTTCACAAGCCTTTTTTAAAATATATTTTTAAACAATGGTTCAGCAATAATGAAAAGAAATAATTAAGACTGGGAGAAAGAGCTGACCCTCTTCCCAGACTTACTAAAGGTACTCAGGACTAGTGTAATGTGACTGCAATATACTCCCAGTGTCAACAAAATATTCTTCCACCTTTTGATACAGAAGGAAGGTTTCCTTAGAAAGGCCAAAACCTTTTGCAGGATTTCCAGCATAAGTGATGGATTCTTTTCCCAGAGTCCATAATTATTTCATCCTTCCACAGAACTTTAGTCTTAGGTGTCTGTGAGTTTCTGTGTGTTAGCAATGGTAGTTAATGGATTATCTTACATTGCTTTAAATAAAAAGAAATGTCTAGGGTCTCAGACTCCTCAGAATAGAACCTGCTTCATTACATTTTTCCTTCTACTGTCTAGATTTCTAACAGGTCCATTTGATAGTGTATTTTCAATTATCTGTAGATATATGGACATTCAGATTGGGATTTTAAAGAGCCCTGAGGGAACACTTTAGGTTCCTTGAAAATGGCATTAGTTCCATGAGAAATCTAATATTTATCCTTATAAGGTCTGAAACAGGTATTTAATAGGTTATTTTCTGAAATGTGTTTATCCACTTTGGAGAAAAACTTTTCTATTTTTTTTCCTTTCCCTGGTATATTTGCTGGATTTCATCCTTTACAAATTTTATGTTCATTCATCATTGGTTAAAATCATGTAGGCTGGAATGGCAATTAGATTTATTTGTCAGGCTTTCCACTCCT
>NW_005054413.1:2422648-2451427 GCF_000277835.1 Geospiza fortis | reverse complement strand
TAATATCTTGAAAACTGAGGAAATCCTTAAGTCTCAAGTTAAATCTTCAGCTTTCTAGATCTAAAGCACAAGAAACAAGCAATATAATTTGACCATGGTAGGAAACTTATATAATTATGCCTTTACATTTATATTTGTTTGCTAGTGTAAATAAATATCAAGAGTATAGTAAAAATAATTGCTATAAGTTAGACTGAATGGTACTTCAACAGGTAGGTGAAGGAGAAGGAAAATATAGTAGGAAGAGCATAACCTGGTAGTTGCAAACATAAACTCTCACTTATTTGTAGAGTATCAGGATATTTTTGGCTTTAATAATTCTTCTAACAGATATCATTCATCCTGAGAAGTTCCTCTCAGCTGTCCACTTCTCAATAAAAATTCTTTTGTCAGGGAACAAGAAGCCTGATCCAAAGCCCCTTGGTGCCACTGGTTTTGGGATTGCTTGGAAAGATCATGGCTCATGTATAGTAATGAAAAGATAAAAAACCTGATGTTAAATTATGAACCTGAATCAGGCTCAGTGAAGCAACTTTGATGTGAGGCTGGTGAGTTAAATAATAGACAAGAAGCCTCTCTTTCTTGTTGGAAAATCTTAAACTGCATGGATTTTCCACATGATTAGCTTAACCTTAAAATAGAGTTACTGAGATCTAGCTAAGCAAGTATGCTTCAGAATACTAATGTCACTCACTGTTTGAGGCAGGTATTGCTGTATACAGCCATGAGGGGGAAATGGTCTAAACACCACATATACCAGATGTATTGTAAAGGATGAGATTTTTGAAAGCAGATACAGTCAAAATTAAAGTGATACATTTCTGCCTTTTCTGGAGCAGCTTGCAAAACTTTATTATGTTGAAGTGAATTTCCAATATCTGAAATATTTTAGGTCCTGCCTATGATCTCATGATATGTGAAGTTAGAAATACATCACTAGTTCTTCTGTGGAAAGCTCCTGTGTATGAAGGCAAAAGCCCTATTACTGGGTATTTAGTGGACTATAAAGAAGTAGATACAGAAGACTGGATCAGTGCTAATGAAAAACCTACTTCAAAGCGCTATTTTAAGGTAACGTTTTCATTGAATAATATTAATATAAACCTGAGTACTAGAAGTTCTGATTAAGTATAAAAAAGATATGCATTTGAACTTCAGCTTCTGCTAATGTCTTCATATGAGCAAACAAAATAGTTGAGATTGTTTTTTAAATTGGCTTTGCCCTTTATCTTGTTTAAGGTCACTGATTTACATGAGGGTCATACCTATGTTTTCAAAGTTCGTGCAGTGAATGATGCTGGGATAGGCAAGTCATCTGAAATATCTGAACCAGTGCTTGTTGAGGAGCGGCCAGGTAAAATGAACTGTTTAATCTCCTCTGTTTCTAAAATACTTGGAATTGCATTTCATCAACGTAATTTGATATTATATCACATATAAGTATTTAAAGAATTAAGAATCTCTTAGCCTTAAAACTTCAATCATGTGGATATGGAGACAGCGATTAGAATTTTTTCTTTTACTTAGTTCAGGGGTTATTTGATAATCAATTGTTCTGGTTTTTATTCTAACAGAGGTGCTATTTGTTGTGAAACACATTTATTAAAGCTTCAGGAATGATAATAAAATTGGTTTGTTTTAACATTCATGTCTTCTCATATTCAGTTATATCTTATTCATTTGTTTCTCAATAAGCATTTATTAGTATTATCATTCATTTCATGCATGTAGAGTAAGAAACTTAATAGCATGTGATGCTGAGTCAGCATGTGATATAAACCTGCTTTAAGACCTGCTAATAAAATCAGTATCTTTTAGGACAAAATAGATATGGGCTTTAGTAATTTATGAATTGCACCTTGGCAGAAAAAGGCACTCTTGACATTGGAGTTGATTCCTATTTTTCAGGAACAAAAGAAATCTATTCAGGTGTGGATGATGAGGGTAATATTTACCTGGCTTTTGACTGCAAAGAAGCAACAGATGCATCTCATTTTGCATGGGGTAAATCTTATGAGGAGATTGATGATTCTCATAAGTTTAAGATTGAAACAGAAGGAAATCAGTAAGTCATGCCAATCTACCGAAGGAAATCAGTAAGTCATGTTAAAAAAGTGATACACAGCTAATGATATTCTTTTTAATTGGTGTTTTTAGTTCTAAGCTGTACTTCAAAAATCCTGATAAATCAGACTTGGGAACTTACTCTATCTCAGTTAGTGACACAGATGGGATTTCTTCCAGCTTCGTTATGGATGATCAAGGTAAGGTCCTCACAATTTCAAATCTTTCTGCACTGTATCACCTCAACTGCACTAAAAATTGCCCAAGGAAAAAACAGAATAGAACCCTAGAACTCTCACATTATTCCCTATGCATTAAAGAAAAACAAAAAAGAACCCTCAACAGGCTTTGTGTGATTACTTATTTTTCTGATTATCATAATAATGAAAGCTGGAATAACTTCAGGCAGCATTTTCTAGATAAAGATAAAAAGTATTGCAAATTAGAATTGTTTTCATTATGCTGGGATTATAATGATGTTTGTAAATACCCCTTACACTTTCAGTTGTGCTTGAGGCTCTAGATGCAATTTCTCATAACTGAGATGCAGGAAATTAGTGAGAAAAATGATGATGCTTTAACAAGGTCTAAATAGATTGGGTCAAATTATCATTTGGCTTGCATATATGTTAGTTTTGCTTTATTTTATTGTAGCTAATTTTTTTATTGGATTCACAATTAATTTGCTTCAGTCTCACTTTGTTCTATCATTGAGAAATGCTGGCATAAAAAACAAAGATAAAAATTTGCTGCTTTCCTAGTTCTCAGCTGTAATTGCTCTGCCCAGTCCCTCAAGTATTAAAATCCTTCTGCTTCTCAACCTACTAAGCCATTTAAGGAATCACAGTGAGAAACATGTCAAACCACCCTTTCCAAGTAGGTGTTGAGAAGAAATCCATGTTCAGGGGAAAAAAAAGTTATCCAGGACATGGAAGATTTATGAGCCATTATGATGAGAACTGCCCTTTGGCTAAGTTTTGAAGCATCACTCTGAAATCATTCTGTAGATCTTGTCATCATCTGCTCTAGCTTTGAATTTTTTTTTTGTATAAAGCACTGAAGGTGTTTCCCATCCCATACTTCCCCTAAGTCTTTTCTGATCATATATCACTGAAAATTACAATTTTATTTATACTGGATCCCTGCACAAGTATCAGATTTTTCATCTTAACACTGAAAACCATAATTTCACTGCCCATTTACTCTCTCAAAAGCTATAACTTCTGTAATTTTGCTAAGTCCTCTATCATGTCATAAATCCATGCTAATTTTCTCTGGTCTTTACATTATCTGTAAATTTGGAATTGGCAGTAATGTTCATTTTCCAAATCTTTATTGATAATGACTATGATAAATAGGATTAGTATGAAAATCTAAAAAACTAAATTCAAGACTCTCACACAGCCTTCATGAGGATTTAGTGCATTAACTAGAACTTTCTGTACTGTTTTCAGACAAACCTGCACTCAATCTTTTTTCATGCCACAAACAAAATTTTCAGGAACAGTCTGAGAAAGGAAGTCAGGGCATAAAGGAACCTTATACACTGCTTAGAAGCTATGGTTTCCCATCTTTCTTTTGTATTGCTATTTTAAAGTATAAAATAGTTTTTGGCCTTTGTTTAGATTCCCTTGCATAAGAGAGTGTGTACTAAAATGCATGCAATAGGAACATTTGCTAAATCCATGTATTAGAAGTTAAGTTTCTTAAATCTTTTTTTCAGTCATTTTTTTAAGAGATGTGTATTTATATACAAGCTTTAAGGAGATAACTTTGCTGATGCTGATATTTATTTTCATGAACACCCATTTGCTGTCTGTATTTTTCAGAATAAATTAAAATGTGAACATTTTTCTTATTTTCAGAGTTTGAACGTTTGATGGCATTAAGCTATGAAATAAAGAATCCAAGTAAGTTGAAGATCTGAATCTATTAGACTCTTCTAGAAGGAATATAATTACATACTAATGACTGTAGTCCCAAAAAGATTCTTCCTGAGACAATGGCAACTTCATTTTTCATGGCAGTTTCACTGAGCATGGAACACCTTGCTTATTATCTTTTACTTTCTTTAGAAGAATATTAGTTGCCATCAAATAAAATCATCGTTCCTAAATGTCTCAAGTTTACCTTTGACAATACATTATAGATTGTTACTAGCAAAATCCTTACACAATGTACACACAGTAAGCTGTACATTCTCTTCTCCTTTTGAGAAATTAATTTAAAGATCAGCCAAAGACTGCATTAGAGGACTTTTCCCTGTGTATAATTTATTTGATACCCAGAAATCCATAAATAATAGGGAATTGCTAGTATTTTACTATGATATTCCTATTTCTCACAAGGTTTCATGAACTACTGATTTTTGATTCTTTTCTTTTTGTAGCAATACCACTGAAATCAGAGTTAGCTTATGAGGTTCTTGATAAAGGAGAAGTTCGTTTCTGGATTCAGGCTGAAAGCTTATCTCCAGAGTCTACTTTCAGATTTGTCATTAATGATAAAGAAGTTGAAAACAGTGACGTAAGTATATAATGAATACTATACGTAAGTGATTTTGTTTAAGAAACCTTCAGGTTTCTATTGTTATTACAGAATCATAGAGTTATTTAAGTTGGGAAAGACCTTTAAGATCATGGAATCCAACAATTAACATGACACTGCCAAGTCCATCACTAAACCGTGTCCCTAAGTGCCACATCTACTTGTCTTTTAAATACCTCCAATGATGGTCACTCAACCACTTCCCTGGGCAGCCTTCTTCTTTCAGTGAAGAAATTTTTCGTAATATCCAATCTAAACTCCCTTGATGCAACTTGAGGCCTTTTCTTCTTGTCCTATTGCTTGTTACTTGGGAGAAAGGACTGATCCCAGCCTGGGTACAACCTCCTTCATGCAGTTGTAGAGAACATTTATGGTCCTCCCTGAGCCTCTGTTTGTACAAGCTAAACAGTCCCACCTCCCCCAAATGCATCTCACAGGACTGGTGCTCCCAACCCTCACCAGCTCTGCTGTCCTCTGGACACAGTCCAGCACCTCAGTGTCTATCTTGCAGTGGTGAGCCCAGAACTGAACACAGGATCTTGAGATGTAGTGTCATTAGTGCCAAGTACAGTCCCTGCTCTGGTGCTGCTGGCCACACTGTTGCTGATACAGGCCAAGATGCCATTGGCCTTCTTGACCTCCTGGTCACATGCTGATGGCTCATGCTCAACCAGCTGTCGACCAGCACCTCCAGGTCCTTTCCCACTGGGCCACTTTCCAGCAACTCCTCCCCAAGCCTTGTTTTGACCCAAGGACAGGACCTTGCACTTGGCTTTGTTGAACCTTATGCAATTGGTCTCGAGCCAATTGGTCTCTATTCAACTTGTCGAGATATCTCTGCAGAGTCTTCCTACCCTCCAGCAGATCAACACTCCCACCCAACTTGATCCCTTTTTCTAGATAATTATTAAATATGAAACAATATTAAACAGGGCTGGCCCCACTGCTGAGCCCTGGAGAACATAGTTTGTGATATCTACCAAATGGATTTAACTTTATTCACTACAACTTTGCCCCTGGCCATACAGGCAGGGGCTAGTGCTTGTGTCCAAGCTATGAGCAGCCAGTTTCTCCGGGAGAATGCTGTGGGAAACAGTGTCAAAGGCTTCCTGGTATACAAAATCCACGGCCCTTCCTTCATCCACTAAGTGGGTCACCTTGTCACTGAAGGTTCTCAGGTCAGTAAAGCAGGACTTGCCTTTCCAAGCCCATGCTAGCTGGGCCTTATCCCCTGGTTTTCCTGTGCATGTTGCTTGGTGTCTCTCAAAATGTATCCACTTCTTTATATTCCCTGGCACTGAGATCGGGCTGACAGGCTGACAATTCTCTGGATCCCATAGCTTAATATCATGTTATTAAGGTGTGATAATACCTGAAAAGAAGGCTATTCTATAACTCTATAATATTTTTCAGTATAGAATTCCTGTTGCAAAGTGAGCCCATTCATACTGGAAAAAGAGTTGGACTCTATCTATTCAGAAGGAGAATTTACACCAAGACCAGTGTTAATCATAAATATTTTAGAAAAATAGCTCAAGAAAATGTCTGCTTCAGTTTTGGATTCCAAACCAACAAGACATGCTGTTCCCAAAGACTTTCTGAGGCTGATATTAATAGTTTTATGTATAATGTGGGAGGCACTTGACAATGCAGCAGCATTTGTAGACTTAAAAAATTTATATGGTATCACTTTCTATTTTGTTTTTTAAATTTTGGAGTAGAAACTGTGCATTGAGCAGCTACATAGAGATGAAAGGGTAGGCCACCAGCTTCCCACATTACTACAGCTCTAGGAAGACCTCTCATATAAAGGGGCATAAAAAAGGATGGGCTGAGAAGAAAGTAAGGTCATGCCTTTGCAGGGCACGAGTATGGTTCATCTACAGGCCATAAGCCCAGCACAGGAAATATACTTTCCTGTGAAGACTTCATCTCCATTGCAGCTGTTTGAAAGATTTGGTTCGTTCCTGAGAATGCAAATCCTGGTTTGGGTCAGAGAAACTTTTTCAGCCTTTTTATACCATAGAAAGGCAAAGACCATTTATTTACAAATTGACGAGTGGAAGAAGAAGTATTTCTGAGTAAAATAATTATCTGTTTATCTTTCTTTAAGAAGTAATAAATCATAGCGCTGAAAATCTGAATGTTTGTGCCTAGGATGTATTGAAATGACAATACTTTGTCTTGGCAATGTTCATGGAACAGAATGAGCTATTTTTAGCTTGCATATGTTCTGGAAGTGTTGACATCAGAAAAAGTCTTGAAACGAAGCTGCATTATTTCACCTCTTTAATTAGTAACCCACAGGTGACATTTATGTTTGGAGACAGATGATATTCTTGTGGAAAGTCACATAAAAGCCTAATATTTATGATGCCCATAAAATCATTGAACTTCATCTTGCTGCATAATGGCAATAGTTAGAAGCCTAATTGCACTCTAAAACCTGTCTGGAGACTGGGCTACAGTCACTGAACATGTTCAATAGACCATTATGCTGGTGAATTGTGGCCTGATTCATGACATTGGCTGAAGTGATAAATTTTTCCTGCTAGGTCCTAACAGGGAGGTTTTTTGGTAAGAATTCAAAATAAGCTTAAAATGGAATGAATTGAGCCCCATTTACTCACATTTTATTTTAATATTTTAATATTTTTTAAATAAAACTAGAGGATAAAACAAAAAGTTAAAGAATCAGATTAAAACATACATCTTGCTTTTTTTTTTTAACTTTTCTGCTTCTGGCAAAATTTAATTTAATGTTCTGCCTGGGAACTCTTGAAGTAAATGCCAGTGTAGTCCTTGACCTCTGAGGGGAAGAGGCTGTAAGCAAGAATTTGACTTTTGCACATTGAAATTTGCACTTTTTGATAGTTTAGGTAAGTTTATTAATGCTCTTTTTAACCTTCCTCACCTATCACCTTAACTCTTACAGAGGAACTCTAACACATGTGGATTTTCTACTTAATTTCCCAATTAATTTTATCTTGTCTTATTCTTTGACATTGTATCTTTGCAGTATGTATGGGAAATTGTGTATCCAAGTTAACATACCCTTAAAAATTATTATTATTCTGAAACCCTTAAAAATTATTATTCTGATCAATCTGTTAGCTGACTGCTTTTTCAATTCCACATATTTTCTTTTTCTTCATTCTTCCATTACCCATTACTTCCATTAAGATTTAAAATATTTATATATTTGAAAATGCCAGTACTGAATGCTAAGTATCTTGACTGTGTGACACTCTTCTTCCAGACTTGTTATCCATACAACAGTGAGTCTGTTTTTGAGGCTGGCCAAGATCCATTCCTCAAAGCTAAAACAGTTATATCTGTGGGGTCATTCCTACTACTTTTGGATCTCAGGGAACTTAGAAGTTCTTCCATTTCAATAAGATTCTAGAGAATTTAATAAGTAGTAGTTTTACTAGTTTTTTTTTTACGTTTCTTTTTTCTTCTCCTTCCTTAAACTTATCTCTTTCTTACTTTAGTACCATTTTTTTTTTACTTTTGTAGGCCAATAAAGAGGTTTATCAAAGGATTCTATTTATAAGATATCATGTCTCCTTTTAACAGTATGTGTAGTAAATTTAAAAGTAACAGGGTCTATAGTAATTCATTGCATATAACTCCCAGATGGTGACATTTACTGTTCTGTGCAGTCGTGGCTGGAAGTTAGTATGTAATATCCTTGGCCACATAGTTTACCTAAAAGTATTCACCAAGAAACTTCTATGGGTTATCTTTACTTAGCTTTAGGAATTTGTTAGTTGAGATTCAAAAAACATCACTGTCAGTGGGGGACATAGTCTTCATAGTTGTATTTCACTGAATAAAGGAGGATATTAGTAAAACATGGTTGTATCTAAAACAGTACCTGGAAATTCTAACACATATTCTGCAAAGATTGTGCAATACTAACTTGTAATTTTCTGTTTCCATGATGATGCTTGCCAATAATTTATCCTTCTGGAATATTTAATAAAAAGCAAACACGTAAAGAATACAAACAGTGAAAAGCATATTTAACTTTGAATTCAAGTCAATATTTGGTGCTTTGTGTATTCTGCAAACACTTAAGTGGGTAACTATATATCCTGAGAGAATTATACCTCTCTTTTGCTGGACTTGGTCAATCCCTTTTGGGTCCCAGAAACTCTGTGGGGTTTGCTCAAGTTACTTTTCTCATGGTTGTTTTCTTAAAGTGTTCTTTGAAAATTACACCTAACATTAAATAAGAAAATCATTTCTTAGGAGAAAATAAGATACACTATTGACTACTATATATGTCTCAGATATTTAGTAGGGATGACCTTTTAGATTTGGTGTGATCTTATTTGAAGATCCATATTTAATATTTCCAGTTGTTTCTGGACTCTGCAAGGAATAATCCTTCTGCCTAGCAAACCCCCTTGTTGAAGCTGTACTGCAGCTAAAAGCTGGCTGTTAGGCTCTTCAAATATGCACAGTGCCATAAACAATTGTTTTCAAATACAAACCAGCTATATTATGATGACTTGAGGATTCCCAATGCAGCTGCACCCAGAGGTTTCTGTCACCACTGGGATCTTATTGCACAAGAGTAAATAAAAGCAGAGTTTTCTTCCCTTTGTTTACAATTAAAAGGACATGAAAGAGGTTGACTGTAGGTGAAGGAATATAACTCATAATTTATTCAATAGGAATCATAAGTAATTTGCACTATGCTAAAGTACTTATTTGTTTATTTCAGAGGCATAAAATAAATTGTGACCGTTCAAATGGCATTATAGAAATGGTGATGGAAAAATTTACAATTGACAATGAAGGTACCTACACAGTACAGATCCAGGATGGAAAGGCCAAAAACCAGTCCTCATTAGTTCTCATTGGAGATGGTATGTTCACTGAAACATTGAAGTACTGAAACTTTGATGACGAAATGAACTTCAATTATTTGAGTGATTTTGTGACTAACTCATATTTAATTCACCTCTTCTAAAATTTAGCATTCAAGGGAGTATTGGCTGAGTCTGAGCTCCAACGAAAGGAATATCTCAGAAAACAAGGTAAGCTGGAGCAGATTGGTGACTTCAGGCCTGGTTTGCAGCTGATGATTCATCCCTGGGGAATGCTAAACACTTATATCTTCTGTTTTTTATTAGAAGATATTGTTCAGTCTTAGGAGACACTTGAAACCTTGGCGGATCTTATTTTCCAGCATTGTCAATTTGTGACAGAACCTTCACTAAGCAGAGAAAAAATGACTTCTCACAAGCGGTTATCTTTGCTCAATATTCATGAGAAGTGTGCCTACTGTAGGCTCCAGTCCAACAAAACATTTAATTACATTTAGTTTAAGCATACAAGTTGTCTGCTCAGTATAATTGACAGAAGAGTAGACAGACAAGACAAGAAGTGTCAGATAAGGAAGATTAAAAGCTTGACCCAATGGTTTCTATTGAGGCAAAATTCCAGGAACTAAATGTATATTTGTTGCATAGTTGCTATACAGTCGTAAAGTTTGTTACATACTTGTTATCAATATTGCTTGCAGCTGAATGAGAAAATTCCAGTTGGATATCTAATTTAGAATTCTCTCCCTATGAAATCCTTAAAAAATTGAACTTGAGCTCTAGTTTGTAAATTTCACTTGTAAGCAGATGGCTTTCCAGATGAAAGTAACAATAATAATTAAAAACTTTTTTCCTAAATATCTTAAGTATTTCCTAAATATCTTAATATCTTAGTAAGATTCTGTACAGAAGCAATGTAATTCTATTTTTTGAAGGCTGTTTAAAATTGATTTAGGAAAGAAATAATACCACTTACAGCATAAACGGACAAAATCTTTCAATACTGAATTATTTAAGTCAAAGTCTTGGACTTTGCAACTTCCCAGGTTTGGGTATCAGAATTAAGGCCCCTGATCCTGCCATCACAAAGACATGTACATTTATTGAGATAAGTAAACACAATAATTTAAAAAAGGCATGTATGTCAGGAAATTTTCATCAGGATGTATTTCTTTGTAGGTTGGGACCTTCATGGGGAAAACGAATATTTTCTGTTCTGCCTGTAATATTTAACACGTTTTTAAGCTTTACATTATTTGGGCAAACAATGTTTGATGTGTTGTTTTTACATTGAATACATTATTTGGATGCTTGTTTGTAGCTACTTTGTTTCTTTCCTCTGCTTGGTTGGCAATTTGACACAAAGATATTCAATAAAGTAATTTTTCTCACTCACGATTTTATATTTTGGAAAATTACTTGATTTATACAGATTCAGAGATGAGATTCAGGTTCCTAAGCTGTAATGTAGACACTGGGTAATTATGATAAAAACTTGCAGGATTTTCCTTCTAGTTCATGGGTAGTTCAGGAGTTCCCTTTTGTTCTTGTGTAAGGATGTTGAAATTGTCATCCTTTTTCTTTCTTTCATGTTTTTTTCCTGCTAATCTTCATTCTACAGCATTACTTTAAGATTGTTTTATTTCTTAGGTCCTCACTTCTCAGAGTTTTTGTATTGGAACGTTACAGAGGAATGTGAAGTTTTACTTTCTTGTAAGGTAAGGAAATATACTTGAAATTATTTTTTAGAATATGTTGAGAAATAATTGAGGTAGAAAAATGTAAAAAATTACTTAGATACCTTTAAAACCAAAAGTTTCATATGAAAACTATTTTTTATTATTTGGAAAATTTGAGTATGAAAATTTCTGATTTACTATTCTTCAGCAGTAGCGTTAATGAAAACAAAAAAATTATAGGAAATTTCTAAATGTATTATTAGGTGGTCCAATTGTTTATAAAAATTATGAGCCATAAGAATAATTTACACAAAATATACGTCCCTTAAGATGTATCCCTTTTCTTCTTCCTTAAAAATGGCTAAAAAAAGCCAGAGTTCAAAATCTTTCTTTACTCTTTTCTCATTTCTCTTATAAAGAGTCTGTTATTTAATCAACTGTAATCAAATGTGCTACAAAGACTTCTAGAATTAAGGTTATAAAAGATGATTTTAAAATTATTTTTGGCTAATGACTTTTGAATCTTAAGTAATGATAATGTGTATTGATTTCAGTGTACCTTCTGCTATTAACATCTTTAAATGACTTTCTGAACAGATAAATTTTCATTTGTTTTGCTCTTCTAGAGTGACTAATTAGAGGTCTGAAGAACTAAGTAAATTGAATTCAGGCATCAAACTCTTCTTCATTCTCTTTTCCTCTAATATGGATTATTTTGTATCAATTTTCTCCTCTTCTTTTGAAAAACTTTTGACTTATAATTAGACTAACTTGAATCATTCTTTATGAGCAATTTGCATGCACGTTTGTGAGATTTCTTTTTTTTTCCTACTCATTAACTAGGACACCCTTAACCTCAATTCCCAGCAGAACTGACCTGGTGGTGAAGCTGCCATTCCATGTGCTCACATTTTAGGGCTCAACACTCATTAGTTAACACAGTACCTTTGCTGGAGTACTTTATAATCTCCACATGCATGTGCCTCAGGCATGAACCCTGCTTATCCTTTCATTCACATGGGGAATTAAATGTTGCTGAACCAGTTATGCTAGTGTTAATTCTCTACAAATTAATCTGAAATTATCCTTCTTTCATTGACTGTCAAGCCTATTTATAGCACTGAAGCTGTGAAAGGCTGAGCATCTGATTATTTGCTTTTCACCAGTATGCTTTTTGTTCACAAGGTCAGAACATTTTATGTAAATGAAATCTAGGATGTGGGCTGCTTGCACACTCATCATTTTAACTATGCTATTGACCTTATAATGTTTGTTACTGTTAGTATGTGACTGGCTGTTAGGTTCACATGGAACTGTTGTTTATGGCTGTTTAACTTGTATTTATACACAGGAAGAGTTTGAAAAACAAAGCCTGGGTTTGTCCTTCAAACTCCAGACACCTGACAAACAAGTCATAGTGTGGCCACTCCACGCTATTTCTGTGGTAATAAAAACAATCAAGAAATAATCTCTGCCATCTCAGGCCATATTGTAATATTGGACCCAGGTCTCTTCCAGGCTCTGTTTACTGCACCTCTGCAAAAAAAAAAAATTGTCAGGGGAGTTTTTGCCTTTTCTAAGAGCCTGGGATAATGTGAAAGAAGTATCTGTAAGAGAGGACATTTTACCTTGGCTATTTTAAAAGCCATTGCATGGCACAGGGAAGCCAGGAAATCATGTCAACTGGAAGCTTGCATAGGGCAAAGGACTGACTGTATGATCCAGGCCCATAACAGGAATGATGTAGAAATATGGATGGTGTTAGAAAAGAGTATAGCAAATATTACCTCACATATCCCTTATTTTCTATATGATTGGGCCTGACTGACTTTGGATTGGTTTAGTATTTAATTGTGAATTAGCTGGGATTGATGACCATGTTCTTGGTATTGTTGCCCGTCAATGTCAGTGGAACACAATTGTCCATTTGAAAGATAATTTGATGGTGTTTGCTTTTTGTTTTTTGTTTTGTGTTTATTTTTCTTCATATGCTAGCAACTACTGTCATTTTACTTCTAGTAATTCTAAATTTCAGAACATTCAGAAGCTACTTGCTCTTGCACAACTTTGGCCCTTATTTGTACTGTGTCTGTTAAAAGCAAGATTTTTGGTGTGTGGCTAAACAGTGAAAAACATAACATTTCATAGTAAATGCCAACATGAAATAACTTCAGCACTGCAAATTGCATGTGTCTGAAATCAGTCTATTTATTGTCAGATTGAGTGCTAACAGTCTTTGATGAAAAATTGTTGAAAAGCATTAAAGGCTCGTTCCTTCGGGCTTTGTTCAAATAAAATTGCCACTCATGTCATAGGACTACAGGAACAGCCACTTTGTAGTTACTGGTAAATGTAAAATGCTGCTCACTTTTCTTCAGCAAGTCATTGCTTTGGGCCAGGTGGTGATCTCAAATACTGTCAGAGATCCATAGCAACCATGCTGGCTATTATGGAAGAATAGATGTGATTAATTTGAGCTTGTTTGATAGAGATGGCTAGGAATGAGTATAGAAGACCCTCTTATTTGTCACCTTTACAGAGAGCTTTCATAGAGCTGTTCCTCTATGGAATGACTTCTCTAATGTAAAAGGGTTAGAAATTGGTGCATGTTTTTTTCCTTCAAGCAAGCCGCTTGAAAACTATTGCAGACCTATATTAAGTTCCTGGCTGCCCTCTAGTCATTTGTTCCATTTTTTGCCTTTTCTTTAAGGAGCCTTTTTAAAACAACTGCCTGGGGACTGAGAAATATCTTGCCAGCTCTGTCTTTCTACCAAAGCCACAATGACTGTGAATTCAGGTTACACATGAAAATACCATTGCACTTTTATGACTTTTAGAAGGATATGGGGATGGTGATGTCAAATAAACAAGTGTTTTTGAAAGTGAGGGTAAAAATATATGGGGTTTCTAAAAAGACCTGCACTTTTAGCTTCTTTGAATTCACAGTTTGAGGTAGTTTATCCAGCAATACTTCAAGTGTATCCAATATACAGTTTTTGTATCAAAATTAGAGCAGTACTTCAGGTACAGCTGTAGTCTATTTAAGTGTTGTTTCAATGAATTGCTGCTGCAACCTCAAAATTCTTGCTTTCAAACAGCTGTTCTGCATATGCACTATGTTGTTAAGCCTGTTTTTGTTGGGAGAGACTGTAATTTGTAAGATTCCTCAGGTCTTTGTCTGTCCTATAGGACTCAATGTAGAAGGTGAGTAAAAAAGGATTTTTGGTGCAGGTCACAATTTTGAAGTCTTGGATGCTTTCAGAATAGTGATTTCAGTTGCTTCCTGCAACTTATCCACGGGAGACATTGCTTAGGTAGCTGGGATAAATCTCCAAATTGGCCGAAGACTAAGATAGGGCCTGAGTTCTGTGTTACAACTCTCTGGAGTCACAGGGCAAACACAAAAAGATAAAGTAGAGTTCAGAAGCTCTAATATGAAAGATACTTCTTCCACAGCTATCTCTAGACAAACTAAAAGCACAGAGCAAGGGTGAAAGACCATTTAAGGGAAGAGATTGCCAGGATTTTCTTTAAGGATTTTATGGGGCTCTGAAGTTTGTAACCTGTATGCTGTGCTGCAAAAAAAACACTGTAGGACTAAGACTTGCTTAGTAGGACTTGGTTGAAATTGGTTTTCGTCTTAGCTTTATTTGACATGTGTTATAAAAAAAATGGTTTCATATGTTGAAAGTACCTGTGTGACTTCCCACAGTGCAATACATTTCCTCAGGACATAGCTAGGCTTATGTGCCTTTTCTGTTGTACAGGTTGCAAACACAAAGAAGGAGACTGATTTTAAGTGGTATAAGGATGGTTCTGGGGTTGATGTTGAGGAGCTGCCTGATCTGCAGAAGGGAGAATGTCACCTCAGTATTCCCAAGGTACTGTATCGCCTGCCGGTTACAAATGACAGCTTCTGCTTGACGCACTGTAGATTTGCCAGACAAAGCAGCAAGTCAGCTATCATGATTTTTATGAACAATTGTAAGAAAAGACATATTTTCTACTCTTCAATTAGCTGGTGAATATCTATTGCTAGCAAAAAGTATCTGTTTTTTTAATCAGCTCAGAGTTCATGCTTAAGTTGCTTCAGAGACCTTGGGTGACCTGTACCTCATTCTTTATTATTACTCCTTAATTTTTCAACTTGTTCAAGAACCTAATTTTTAACAGTGTTTCAGTTTTATTGCCTAAAATTAATAAGTTTGAAGTTTACAGCTTCTTAAGATTTATCTTTATGCAAACATGATAACCCAACTTCTATCTGAAACCTTAACTTGCATAGTTGCTGCCTTTGTGAAGTGACAAAACCTACCAGAATGAGATATTCTGCTTTCAGTAATTACATCTAAATTGTTTATTTATTGGCTTCATATTCTTCTAATTTACTTCCTTCATTTCCCTTGAAAGAGGATACTGACTTACTTCATTTTTCTTGAGTATACTTTCTTGGGGAGGGTGGTTTCTACTTGTCTTGGATCGCTCTTGTTACTTGTCATTAAATTTTATGATATTTCGGCTACGGTTTATGAGCTTCTGGATTTGTATAAGTCTAAACATTAAGTCATCTCCAATCTATATATAAATGTTTGTATATTTTCCTTCAGATTTTAAAGAAATTGAAACAAACCCACAAAACCCAAAAATCCCTACTGCCTTTAATGCAATATCCCTGTGATAGATTTCAGAATATAACTCTGAATTAATTATTTACTTAGAATAATTTGACTATAGTTCCTGCTTGAATGCAAGCAGCATGAAGGAGCTGGTGTTACAAGATACAGATTTGCTGTTATGATTTACATAATTCAAAAAGTAATCATTTTTGTTGAAGAAAAATTAGATTTCTAAAGTTTGTGTAGGTTGCAGTTATGCCTTGTTACATCTTACTACAGTGCTTGTAATTTCTACTGACCGAGATCAATCCTGTCTTTTTGGAACAAGTAAAAAAACCTCATGGTTTCTAGAGGAAATTGAACTGAAATCAGAATAAGTTTTAGGCTTAAGAACTAAATGTATCTCCATTAAAAAAGCATGAACCAGCCATTCATAGCTTCTATCTCCTCTCTGGTAAGATTATTTATCCAGAAGACAGTAGAATGTATGTTGTTTTATTTAGAAAATTGTGCAGATGTTGAGCAAATCTAGTATTAGTAGTATTATCAAGTTTGTCAGTAAATATCTTGTGTTTTCCTTGCAGCTGTCTCGCAAAGATGAAGGAGTTTATAAGGCGACACTATCAGATGATAGAGGTCATGATGTATCTTCTCTTGAATTATCAGGAAAAGGTAACATTCAATCTACTGTAATGGAATAATGATCTCCACATGTTCTCCAGAGGTGTCAAAGATCTATCCTTGCAAAAGGCAAATTTGCATCTATTTTTAGCATTCTTTGAATTTCATTTCTCTTATGTTATAGAGACCTGAACTGCAGATCATCACTTTAGGAGGGGTGACACTGGGCATTTTTGTGATTAATCTCAAGCATTTTGACAGGCAGGAGATGGAGTATGTTTCTAACCAGACAAGACACTCTATTTTATAGGAGATCACTCTCTCTCAGGTTTGTTAAGCTTTAATATCTACAAAAAACCCTAAAGCAAAAAAAATGCTATGTTCATGTGGGACTCTCAGTGGGGACCAAGTGTGCTTTTGATTCTAAATTATAAAACTGTTCTGTGGATTAGTGTCAGCTGGCATCTCAGCCCCACACAGCCTCTTGCTCACTCTCTTTCAGTGAGATGGGGGAGAGAATTGGAAGAAGAAAAGTGAAAAAATCCTGGGTTCAGCTAAAGATGGTTTAATAGGTAGAGCAAAAGCTGTGCATACAAGCAAAGCAAAACAAAGAATTCATTCACTGTTTCCCATGGGCAGGTCGGTGTTCAGCCATCTCTTGTAAAGCTGGGTTGCATCACATATAACAGTGACTTGGGTAGACAAACACCATCACTTCAAATGCTCCTCACTTCCTCCTTCTTCCCTGAGCTTTACATACTGGGTATGATATCATATGGTATGAAATGTCTTTTGGGTCACTTGGGTTCAACTGTTCTTGGCTGCGTCGCCTCCTGACTTCTTGTGCACCCCCAGCCTCCTCTTCTTGAGGCAGTCTGAGGAGAAGAAATAAAAGATTTCCACACTGTACACACACTTCTCAGGAACAGCTAAAACCTCCCTGTGTTACCAACACTGGTTTAGTCAGAAATCCAAAAGACAGCACCGTAAAGCTGCTATGAAGAGATTTAACTGTATTCCAGCCCAACCCAGTACAATTTCTGTCCCTTATTCCATACCAATTATTGCACGCTCAGGTCCCACACTTTGCAATATATTCTCATTAATCACCTCCTCCCTTTCTGCCCTTTGATATTTACACAGATATTTCCTTAGTCTATGGATTTGTGTATGTGTGTCCTGACCACTGGAATAAGCAAAAGGTTCGGTAGGTCTCCCTCATATGGTCAGGGCTTCCAGTGACTCTACTTCAGATATGGCAAACTGTGTTGTACAGCCTGAAATGTACAGTGAAATGCCTGCTTAGAGAATTCTGTGGGTCCAGGAGGCTTTGAAAATGTCAACCAGCAAAACCTTGAAAACTGCCCTATTAAACCAGAAAATGGCTCTCCTAAGTGGTGGAGTTAGCCTCGAAACATAAAGGATAAAAAGAGCAGTCAAGCAGGAGCAGGGAAGACTGCTTATTCTATGGGGCAAGTTACTTCAAGCTCAGTATCCACTGACATTCAAATGAAGTTAAATGCAAATAAGAGACTTTCAAATAGATGCATGATAGATATTTAGAAAAGGTTTGGTATATATCAGACATCACAATGAGATACAGCAATTCTATTTGCATTTAATATTTTTTCACTTAAAAGTATCTGTTTACTTTGACCCTGAGATGAGCTCAGTTGGTTAAAGCATAGTGCTAATAATGCCAAGGTGGTGGGTTTGATCCCTGTATGGTCTATTCACTTAAGACTTGGGCTTCAAGATTCTTGTGGGTCCATTCCAACTCACAATATTCTGTGATTCTGAGTGCATAAAAAACACTGATCTGTTGCCAACAGGAGTGAATTTTAGTTAACTTTGGTGAAGAGTGCTTCCCTGGATATATTTGCTTAGGTCACACCAAACAGGCCAAAGTGAATCTAGATTCATCCCAACCACATGTAGACATTTGTGCTAAATAATGAATATTTTTTGCCCGGCTCCTAATAGGAAGAGAAAGATGTGTTAAAAAATTAATGCAGCTAAACAGAAATCTTAACATTTCTTTTCAGCAGATGGAGGAAGTATCTGTAACAAGAGGAAAAGATGAGTATCAGGCTGAAGTCTTAAGCTGTGGTTTATTGCAGAAGGCTGTATTATCAATTGATAGTCTCCCAGGCGTTTTTCTTTTGCATAAATTCTGCCCATTATTTTCTAAGAAAAATAACCCGAGCCTCATTCAGACAGTATGGTTAACATAACCCTACCTTCTCAGACATCTGTAATGTAAGATATATATACTAAGCAGTTAGTGTCTTTATGTCAAGGTGACAGTAGAAGCATGCTGGAGATTGCAAAAAATTATGGAGCTGGATCATCATTTTTTTAGCTGAGACAAAAATGTGCATGTACAAATCAATACAGAACAAATATATAAGTAGTATTTTCTGAACTTCACACATTTCTCTGTCTTCTATTTTCATAAAAATTCAACAATGTTGAATAAGCATCCTTCAGACTTGACTATACATTCTTTAGACTATGGTGGTTCTTTCTTTTCATCTTACATGTGTCATTCAATATTATTCTTCTGCTATGAATGGGTCCCTCACTCTTGTGCCCTTGTCTCTAGGGTTCTCTCCTGCTGCAAACCCATCAGTTCTGTGATATTTCAAAAGCTTGATATGATACCTGCTTTATTTCACTTGCTGTTAAAGGACTTTATTTCTGTCAAATGCCACCCTACAGCGAGAAGGTGAAACTGTTTTCGCCAAGAATGAGATAATTTCTTTTTCACTTGCACTCTCCTTTGAATGTGAACTATTCAGCTTTAATAACTTTTTTCTTTTTGCTGGCCTAAGGGAGAGAGACAAAGATTTGGCACCAGACAGCTGACTCCACAAAAGGCTGAGATACTGAGTGACATAGCACAGAATTCATATGCTGTACACAGACGGTTTCCAATTTGTCTTGTACACCTGTTGCAATTTAATGGTTTTCTTTGCTTAAGGATATGAAGATTTCCCATATTGCTTTAATTAAACTGAACATGAAAAAGCTATATTCTGATTGAAATTTGATGGTACATTTTCTTACTTTTTTTTTCTTTCTCTCTGCAGTTTATGATGATATAATGCTAGCACTGAGTGGAATGAGTGGTAAGTAAATGCTGTCTTGAATTTTTGTGTAGTTTTTTATTTTGAAGTCATGTGAGGCTGAGACGGGAAACTTTTCTTTTAAGTGGGAAATCTCTGAGAGTCCCAATGGGATGGCATTATTAATTTTCTGAACAGGCAGTTTTGACCTTGCTAATTGTCACACTTAAAAGGGAATAAAGTATTATTCCACCTAGCTTGTTTGGTTTAGATACTGTGAAATTGTTGCAGCAATAATTTTCTTCCTACTTTCCATCAGTAAGTGAACCTTGATATAGAGAGGAGGAGGTTCTGAATCTGTTCCCAATGAGAAGCTGTTTTTTCCCCTTAAAGAATAGGGTTTTCACAAGAATAAAATTTTTACGCAAATAGAATCATTATACTACTCTTTCATACTACTCTTTCATGGCAATTATATGATTAGATTATTATTTCACAATGGATCTTGCCAGTCATGATGCTTGTATATGACAATAAAGTCATAAACTTATGCTGAACTTTCACCTGATATAAATCAGCAGATGTTCCCTGAGAGGTATGACAATTGTCTCTGTGATACTTGAAAATCATGACCCAGGTCCTGAATTTTCTTTTGTCCAGACAGCACAAATAATCCACGCCTCCATTTCCTATCATTCCACTATCTCTCTTATTTGATCCACTTATTCTCTAATCTAGGTAAGTCAGCCTCTCCACTGAAGATTCTTTGCACTGAGGAAGGAATAAGACTCCAGTGTTTCTTGAAATACTACAATGAAGAAATGAAAGTGAGCTGGTGCCACAGGTAGATGAGAATATTTTAAAGTTGCTGATAGTTTTCCACTCTCATGTTACATTAATCTTTGACTTTGGAGACAGTCAAATAATCTATATACAGGTAAATATGTGTTCAAATGTTTTGTTATGTCAAGCCCTCACTTGTTTGAAACTGCAGTTAATATTTGAAAGGATTTTAAAACGTTTCAAGAAGTTTCAACTTCCACATTCTTCAGTGAACTGGTCTGACTCAGACAGGAATAGTCTGGCTTATCAATGTGTTGTCCTAGATTTGCAATGCTTTCTATGAAGACAGGAACACAATCAGAGCATCAATTATTAATTACATTCAGGGAGCTCAAGAAAACTTCTGCAAGGCTGTGCAACTGTATTTATATGTCAGCCTACATATTTACAAAGTTCTTTTTCTTTCATAATAGTGATATGAGTGTGATGACAAGGAAAAGAAAAAAAATTTGCCTCTGCCTTGTACTGTATCTGCTTGAGTTTTAAAAGTGACAGTCTATTTTACTATCCATTTCATAGAAGTATAAAAGTAAAGAATGCTACATGGCTATTATGGAAATATAATATTATTATAAATAGTATATTTTTATATATATATATATATTATTTACATTTACATAGAGAACCCCCTGATGATTTAAGATTTTATAATGTCTTACACTTTGATTGTCTTGAAGATCATTGAACAGAGATTCTGAATCAATAAAATTTCAATTATTATATGAATACAATGACTATAATCAGAGCTGTTAAAGGTAAAAGAGCAAAACCAACCAACCAACTGACCAACCTCTCCTAACTTAACTTCCCATCTCCTTTAAATGGAGTTATAGCATTTTTCCTGGAAAATTGAAATGCTACACCACCCATGAGTTTAAGTTTCTTTTTTTCACCATGTACATTTCTCACTCGCATTTAATTATCCACTGTCTTGCATAGCATGAAATACAATAGAATCCTAGATCTACTATTCATCATTACTCAGGGCTCTGTGGGAAACATTGTATGTAATATATTTTCTAATATATAGCCATTTCTGTCCAGAAATCTAATTTGGTAGGCTGAACTCAATGAAGTTGTCTTAAAGAAAGGAAAATGATAAAAATACTTTTTCACCATCAAAATAATTCTAGCTATGAAGTGAAATCACTTCTGTCTAGGCAAATAAAATGAGTGATCAAGAAAAAGCTAAAACTGACTTCATTTATAAAAAATTCTAGCTAAAGATGCTTGGGGAGGAAGAATGGTAAGAAGTATTTCTGTAGTTAATGAGTAAAAGAAGAAAGTTCTCTTTGAGCCATTGAAAATGATCTGGTTTATATGCTCTCATTAAATAGCTTCTTCTATTTCCTCTGTTCATGACAGACTGTGGACAAGGAGACCACCTGATCTGAATCCACAGAGCATTTTCTTTTTCCTTAACTAGGAAGTGATGATAAGTCAAGCTAATGTCATTGTTTTTTAAAAAGTTTTTATTACTTCTCTACAGTGAATAAATTTTTTCTTGTTTTTTTAAAAACCAAAAATGTACTTTAACTTGATGCAAGAGTAATTTTACACAAACCTTTCTTTAATTGATTTTTGAAGTTAATGAAATACATCTTTCCTTCATCAAAAAAGGTGATTTGTCTATAACTTACAACCCCTATGTAATATATTTTACTGTGTATGAAGTGTACAGAACCCTAAGCATTTTCACACAGAGTCATGTATGTGCATAAAGATGTAAGCATAGCTCTGTGTGAGGAGGGTAGGAGAAGGAGAAAAGGGTGAACAAATGAATCTTAGAAATGAAAACTCAAGCTAATATTTTCAAAGTGTTAGATACTCCCTCCCAAAAGCAAAGAGTATTCTGGAAAAATGAGCCCTTTAGTTGCAATCTATCTATACCTTGGGAATACTATGTTATCATTTGTGACTTTTTTATAGATGGTTTCCTATGGACAACATGCAGGAAAAGACTCAAACTCGTCTCTACAAATCTTTTTTTTTTTCCCCCCAGGGAATCTAAGATTTCTTCTGGTGAAAAGATGAAGATTGGAGGTGGAGAAGATGTTGCCTGGTTGCAGATAAGTGAACCCACTGAAAAGGATAAGGGGAACTACACCTTTGAAATCTTTGGTGGCAAGGAAACCTTCAAACGCACACTTGATCTGTCTGGGCAAGGTATATTTATAAGATCCGATTTGTATTGCGCCTTTTCGTAGATTATGCAGATTTTGAATAGAAGAATTAGAAGAAATAGAAGAATTACTGTAAAAACAAATAGTCTTTGATCAAAACCAGTCACAGCTAAGTTTTATAACTGCTATTATCTTTTTAGTCTTGTATCTGTTTTCAACACCAGCTGCATTAGTTTTCAAGGGTCTGGTTTCTAATTGTGCTACTGTGTGACACTGTACAGGTTCTAAAAGGGATTTTAACATGGGTATGTGTTTAAATGTTTATTGAGCCCCAATGCAAGTTATGTTCATGGAAAATAACACTCTTGACTGTTTGGTTACAGCTTTTGATGAGGCATATGAAGAGTTCCAGCGACTCAAGTAAGTGCTGCATCTTTTGTATTTTAATGCCATAACAACAGCGTCAGCTGTGTCAAAATATATTTTATTATTAATTTCATCAATAACATTATATGTTTCTCTTTCTTTCTCAACAACTTTAGGGCAGCTGCTTTTGCTGAGAAGAGTAAGTTTATTTTACATTTTATCATAGGTGTTTTACAATGTGATCTAGTGTTCTTTTTAAAGCATTCATCATGATAGGCTGCCATAACTTACTGAGTTCTGTGGCTGTACAAATCCTCTGTTAGCACAATATATTGCAATAACAATAGTAATTTGTGGATTTAGTTGTCTTTAATTGCAATGGAAATGCTCTAAACACTTCACATATTTTGTAAGCCTCCACTGTATCTTCTTGTGTCTGCAGAGATTTGGTGAAATGTGAATTGTGTGTCATACAAGGAGGTGTTGAGTCTGAAAGCTGCTGAGAATACTGAGTATTGGGATCTATCTATTAAGTAAAAAATTGTCTGCTGCAGCCTGCTCTGCACTGCTTGCTGAGACCCAGACTGTGGGGAAGCTCGTTACAGTTAGGGACTGTAGGAGTACTGGAAATTATATCAATTCCCTGGTGATGACATGATGCTTCTGCCCACAAAGTCCGTGGCAGAACAAATTTTTCCTTAGATTTTGGATATCATCAAGATGCTAAAAGCACCCTCCTTACTTTGCTCTGGGCCCAAAACATAAACTGTCAAGCTCAGCAGTACCTTCAAGGTTGTTATGTGTATCAGTTTAGAGTGCTGTGACAAAATCTTGGCCAAAACAATCTAAAGGGACTGACTATTCAACACATTAAACTCCTCCCAAAATATCACAAAAATTATATTTTTTTTAAAGATAAAAAAAAAAAGGCAGAAAAAAAGCCGTGAGTCATGACTCCAAAATCATTAAGAAATGAGTAATTTTGAGGTCTAAACTTCATATGATCACCATATTTTTCTTTAACTCCTAGATCGTGGTAAAGTCATTGGTGGTTTGCCTGATGTCGTTACTATTATGGATGGGAAGGTAAGGACAGCTTTTGTCATGCTGAGCAGTGAGGGGTTTACTTTGATATCAAAAGGTGAGGGAATACAAATGGTTTCGTGAAACTAAAAGCAGAAGGAGAATAATTTTATTTTTAGTTCAAATCCATAATTTCATGAGTAGATTAGACCCAAATTATCTAAAATGACTGTGGAATATATCTGATAAGTTTTTAATACCAACTTATTGAGACTTGATTAATTATTATGATTTAATTATTAATTTCTCTTAAATGACATCACTTTTGAAAGCAATAGTAATGAAATGTTGCTCATGTTACAAAAAGGACTGAAAGAATAAAACTCACACTATTAGACAAATGGTTATTTTCCCAAAATTTTGTTTTTGTGTTTGTCTCATCAGTCCTTTAAATATTTTATAGTAAGTCTAGTTCCTGTATGCTATTAGTTAACTTTGCCTCCTACACAATATCACTTCAAAAATACCCACTGACTTAGCATGCCACTACATTTTACCCCCAGTATGTAAATCTTCCTTCAGCATTCTGACTTTGGATGCATGAATTGTCCAAGACCACTTCTATTTGTGAACATATGTGGCTTTTGATCACTGAAAACTTCTTCCTGTTTTATTTTTACTCTGAGTTATATCACACCTATTCAGTCATCGTCAAGCAAGAAAAACATTCCTCAAGTATGTTCATTCCCTGAAGGGGAATGTGGAGAGAATATAAGGAACAATTCTGGTAGAAATTGTCAGTTTGGGGTTGTTAACAGTAGGGTTTTTCTTTGTTTTACTTTTTCCTGTTTTCTTTTTTCTTTTCTTTCCTAACACAATGCTGCATATGTTAAATTCTTAAGGTGACTTTTTCTAGGGCCAAATTTTGTGCAGTGAGTTTTCAGCAAAGGTAAACAAAGTATGGGCTAAGCAATCCAAATTCTCAGATGTTTCTTTCCTTTTTTCTGTGATCACTGTACCTAAATACATGACGTTTACACACACACACTTAGAGGGTAGTCAAAATTGGGGTCAGCAGTACATCTATAAAAATTTGGAAGAATGCTCATGAAAATTTTACAAGCTCCTCAAATCTCAGTTCAGCCATTGAGAAATGCTAAGCTGCCAGGATGGTCCATTAGATAATGTCAGCTATTTTCTGAATATGCTTCACATGCATGTAACATATGGCCAGGTAGGACAGTACTGTGAGCAGCCCTGTCTAGTGAAAGATGTCCCTGCCTGTGGAAGATATCCCTCCCCATGGCAGGGGGATGGTAAGCAGATGATATTTAGGGTCCCTTCTAACCCAAACCATTCTATGATTTTAAGAGCATCTTACCAGTATGTATGTATTATTTATTCTTCATAAAGTATTTCCACTTTTCCAGTCAGCCACACCTGGAATCGATGTCCAGTGATTCATGTTATGTATTCTATTTTTAAGTGATTTTTTTTAATCATCTCAAGCAATAACCTCAGGAGGCCTTGGTCAGAAAAGATTTGCTCAGTTCTCCTCCCTGCTGTGTACAGGGAAGCTTCAAGGATGTTTTTAAAACTATCATTGCCTGAACCTCATGTCAGACTAATGGGTTGTCAGGAGCCTCCTGCAGGCAGGACTGCAATGACAGTCCAACTTACCATCTTCAGACACTGCAACCCTGAGGCTATTACTGTATCACAGCTACTGGTGAGATGGTGGAAAGTCTGAATCAAGGGAAAAATAAATATTAGGGACTCTACTTTTCAGTCTTCAAGAATATGATATCGTGTCTTAGTTTAATTAGCTAAGAATAAAATATACTTAAAAATAATACAGAGGTTAAACAAATACTGATCTCAAACTTCTGTTTACCTCCCTCAGACACTGAATTTGACCTGTACTGTATTTGGAAATCCTGACCCTGAAGTGGTTTGGTTCAAGAATGACAAGGCCTTTGAAATTGATGAGCACTATGCGTATTCACTGGAACAAGGGAAATACGCCAGTTTAACCATCAAGGGGGTGACTTCAGAAGATTCAGGCAAATACAGCATCCATGTCAAGAACAAGTATGGTGGGGAAACAGTGGATGTCACTGTAAGTGTGTACAGACATGGTGAAAAAATGCCTGAAATTAAGCCTGGCCAACTTGCTAAACCTAGGCCAATACCACCATCAGAAGAAGTCCTCAAACCTGAAGGCAAATGAAGATTCTGTAACAAGTGAAACTTCATTCTATGTTTGACAAATGTAATAGAATACATGAGCTGTATTTGAGCTATTGCCACACAAAATTAGTTGGTAATGTCCAAAGGGAAACTGAGTTTTTAAGTTTGCTTAGGGAGGTAGCTGTGCAGTGGTGCTGTACACATCTGCAACAACCTCATTTTGAATGCATATAATTGAGTAAGACTTGCAAACAGTGAAAAGACAAATTCCTGCCAGGGGTTCCCATATGAAATGGCAAGTTCCAAAACCTACAAACCTGCAGTAAACTTTTATTTTTGCACTTGTCAATCCTCTGCAAAAAACCCCCAAAGTCCAAGCAATCCAACAAGCCTCTGAGAACAAATGTCCTGCCAGTAAAGGTGGTGAACTGCAGTTAGATAGATATTCAGAGATGGTCCTTTGGGCTTTGAAGCCCTTAGTCCTGTAAGTTTAGTGAATAGTCTTGCTTCAGTAGTGATACTCTTGTTCTATCAATAGTGTGACTTTAGTAGACTTTTACAAATGTTCACTCTTTACTCACTGAACCATAGATCTCATGATCATATTTTGTTTTTCCTGCTCTGTGCTAATAAAACTTTAAAAGTCACCTTCGCTACTCACTACTCCAAATCACGCCTAACTAGTTCTATTTACTCTTCTTCATTGTTTAATTATTGCTTATTGCACAATTTCACAGCTGGTAGCATGTAGACTATCGACTTTCAATAAAGAATGCAAATTATGGTTAATCACAGTCACTGGGTGGCACTTGCAACATTAATTTTACTTTTTACAATGCAGGTCAAGCTTAAACTGGCACCAGAAGATATGTATACAATTCAGTTGCTTAAAATAATTATGTCTTTGATTCTCCTCTCAGTGAAAAGAACAAGGGAGCTTTTCCATGGGTGAAGTGATGCTCTTCTAGGCAAAATTTTCAATACATTTTTATGGTGAAACATTCAAAAAGGATGAGCATCAGTTCCTCGCATATCTCTCATATGATACATAATTGAGTGTTTGCAGGAATGGCTTTTTTGGATCAGGTTCCCTGTTCAATAAAAAACCACCTCTGTACCTAGAAGTTTTGTTCCTTGCTATGCAGCTTCCAGCAGAGAGTTCCGATGGTAAGTAACACTCGTGATGGACATTGAAGGCAACCCTCCTCTCTTGTGACTTCTTCCAGTCTCTAGGATACATGAGATGAAAAGGGAGCATTGTGGGAGATGGGAGCTTGGATGAGGGGTCACATGAAGAAATGGCACTGCAAAATCTTCACTGAAGAAACTGGATGAAAGAGTTTGGCACAAGTATACAGACTAGAAATTTGTGTTTGGGGGTCACTGCTGAAAGCTGATGCTAAGTCTTTCACTCTGAGTTTCAGCTTCTGAGCTTAAGTGTGGGAAATATAGATCAGACAAAGTGAAAAAAACCCAAGAAAATTGACAGTTTTGGAAAAAATTTAATTTCAGGGTTTCCTTTATTTACTTTTTTTTTTCAATTTTCATTTCAGTGACATAGATATTTCATTGCTTTGTCTGGAACCCAATTCACTTGAACCACTGTGGTTTTTGTTTTGAAGAAAGATGAAAAGCAGATGAAATGGAGAAACCATCTTGCAATCTGTCAGATGCAGTAGGTTGGAGCACACATCTGGGAGACAGAAGAAAAACAGAAAAAGAGACTAGACCTAGGCATCCTGACTCCCACATAAGCTTGTTAAATGCTAGATTTGAGAGGTTCTCTCCCTTTTTTGAATTTTATCCAAATTTTGAGTAGTCAAGAGGGGATTGAGGGCGTGGTAGTGTAAACTAGTTAGGAACTTGATGGTTTGAACAAGTAATGATGAGGATGGATTCACTGTAGTTTCAAATTCTCCAAAGACTGCAAACCTCCTTTGCAACTCACTGATATCTGTAAGTAGTCATGATACAAAACAACAGGCCAGCTCTGGAAGGAAATAGCCTTTGATCACACTTTATTAAACAATGATTTGATTTTGAACAAAAATCTTTTTGAAATATTTTTGTACCCAGAGCAAATGAACAGTGAGTTTATATTTAAGTACAGTTTAAACATCCAAGAATTATACTGAATGGTAATAAAAAATACTTCTTTGGGGTGAAAACTTTTGGTTAGGTACCCACATTCTGTGTCTGGTCATTGAATGAAAATGTCCAAGATGTTTAATGACTGAAGAACATGGTACTAACATGAAGTAGTTAAATTAGGAGATTTTAGGACACAAAGAAAAGTAAGGATTTACCATCTGAGTATCTGTCAAAATAAGAAAATGTATTTTTATAGGAATCCGTCATCACAAGAACTTCAGCAAGTCTTAACAAAATAAACCATATTTCCTTCTTTTCTATTCTATTTTCTTATTAAAGGTATTTAAGATTTTCAAAATCTTATTATGGCAGGCTCACAAAACATCAGAGCCAGTCTCCATAGCATACAAAGTGAGTATCACCAGGAATTTAATATTATTCTTATCTTCTTCTACAGTACACAGGTTAATTTTAGCTGACACTATCAAATTTCTGGATGTTATGGCAGCTTTTCAGAGGTATCCTTGGGCACAGGAGACAAGGTTAGTCTCATCTCTGCTGTACCTTTTGCTGGCCTTCTTAGTTAAGGAAGTTTCACTTATTTCCTTCCAGGCAAACAGAAATAATTTATTATGACAGCTAATCCTCTGCTGAAGTACAGAAATTATCATTCACAGGAACATTGTATTCTAAAGGCTAAGGACTTCCTA
>NW_005054413.1:2418857-2422638 GCF_000277835.1 Geospiza fortis | reverse complement strand
CTTTCCCATATTTCAGTGTTCAGTGTACATTTGGTTCCTTTGTACACATTTAAAAATCTTGTTATCAGTTCCAGGAAATGAATTGGTTCAACTCTGTTTAAAAGGAACTGTCTTTTCAGAGTCAACGTGCTCCTGGTTGCCAGGAGGGGCAATACAATCAGATGGATATCAGAGGGACAGAAAGGATGCTCTGGTAGTCTATTCAGATGAAATACATGGTGAGGCACATTAGCATATGCACCTGCCCTCCACAGACATGGTGCTAGCATTAGTTTAATTAATAAACATTTGAAGGGGCAAAACAAGAAGGTGAGATTTGCTTGAGAAGGTCTGATGCCAAATTAACCTAGTCACACTGAGGTCAAGGGAGATGGACTCATTTTTACTGCATGTGAATCTATTATTTTTACAAAGCCAGGAGCCCATTGTGGTGAACAGGCTGTTTCTGTTACCTTGAAGAAGAAATGTTTCTATTAGAATGATTTTCTGTCTCACTGGTGAGTTTTGTGTTGTCTGAGTTCCATGTTGTGCCTTTCTGGGCAATGCGAGCGTGAAATGGAGCATCACTGCCTTGTCACGGGAGGCACAGAAGATGTCAGCCAGTTGTGCTGACGGGCCAGAGTCCTAGCTGTGCCTGTCATGTTGACATTCTGCTGCAAGGCTGGCAAGGCTGCCTTTTCTCCAAGCACCTGCTTACTTTGAGGCTGCTTTGATATGTTACTGTTTGCTGAAAAACAGGTTTTATGAAAATTCCTCCTAAGGCCAATTTACAGGCGCTTTTTATGAGGAAAAGATTTTTTTTATGACAGTGTTTGCCTCTAGTATAAATCTTTCTTCAGCCCATAAGACTCACCTGCATCCCACAGCTCAAAAGCTTGTACACACTTCATTAATCTGCTCTTGTATGGAGACAGAGGTTCAGTGATAATAGCACCTTAAGTGATGTTAAGGTGCAGACAATTTTTAAAGGCAACTTTGCAATATAATAAAGCACTTTATTCTCTTTTTTTGTAAATCTAAGAATAAAACCTCTAGATGGCAGCAGAAGAACAAGATAGAAATAAGTAGATCTTAAAAAGTTTTGCCAGCTATAGCATATCCATCATTTTGATGCAAACACATCACTTAGGCAATGCGAGATTATTAAAGGCATTATACTTATGCCAGTGACAAGGACAGGTCTAGCAAACGACTGTTTCCTGGAAATAGCAGGTGATTTTGCAAGCAATAACACTGCCTCTTAATCTTTTCATGACACACATTAAGAGGTTAAGCATGCCTTGTAAAATATTGCAAGACTCATTTTAGATCAAGTTTTCTCCTTGGGATATGAAACCCCCAGAGTATCAACCATATTTATGAAGGAAGATTTGAGTTCCAGCTCTGAATGCAAGCGTCTCAGACTTAGCATCTTCCACAACACTGTTTCCATTACTGTAAGGCCCATGCCCTACAATTTCTATTCAGTTTTTACAGAGGGATTATTCCATTTAAAATTAACGTGAGATGTGTGAGCAAGAAGCACAGGCCTAGCTCTCAGTACTGCCTCTGCAAGATTCAGTGATGTCAAGACCTGTAAGAAACTACCACTACCCTTCTAGATTAATATTTAATTCCTCATTGGAATGTGTCTGTAACTCTCAGCACTAGCTTTGTCCTCAGGTAGCTCAAGGTTTATCAGACTGTTGTATTTTAAAAATAGTGCACTTGTCTTCACGTCATTTTGTTTGTGAACATTTCAGCTTCCTGTGGGTGCAGTAAAGGGCTGTTAACTTGTAATAAACATGTGCCATTTTTTAAGTTAATGTAACTTCATTTTATGTTATTGTTTCTCCTCTGTTACATTCATATTGTACAGCTGACATCTGATAGGAAAAAGAGATTTAGTCACTCTACTGCAGTTAGAAGTGATATGGTTAATAGCTGCAGCTAAAGCCTTTCACATGGTATTCTAAATTATCCAGCAAGGTTACCCAATGCAGATTTCACCAGACACCATCACATCCCAAGAGTGAATCTGCCCTCCACCCTGCTGTGGACCTCTGTGGGAAGCCATTATCCATCCAATGACATTGGTGCACACAGCACGGAGAAGAGAGGCAGATGGAAAGAACTACAGCTTCTGTTAAAGACTGAGCCAGTGCAGCTCTTTACCATTTTAAATCACAGTACAAATGGTGATCAAAATTTTAGTGTGCTGGCTTGGTGACCTCACTGGACCATTTTGAATAAAGAAGTGCACTAAAAGCCAATCCAACAATTGTAAATCAACCCAAAGCTAGCCCTCCTGATTGCAAGGTAGTATGTGAAAAAGAACCCCATATAGTCATGTGCCACTTTAGCTGTCTGGGAAAAAAATTCCTTCCACATATGAAAATGGCAATCAACCTCCTGCACAGTGCTTAATGGGAGGTAAAACACAAGACAACTCCCTGGCTGGGAGTTATGAGGCCACATGCAGATATCTCCATCTGAGCTAATCACTGAAACTCCCGTCTTGGAAGTGGAGAGAAACAAGTACCAGTAGGGCACCAGTCGTGTCATTCTAAAGCAGGTCTCTCAAATAAGTGAGATGAATCATATATTCTTTCCACTGTCTGTAAAGGGAGCTTTATATAAACTGCTTGGATGGGAGACATTGTATTGGCTGATGTTTGAGGTCAGGTGTGATAAATTCTGCACCATCTTTCTCTAATTTAGGTCCTTACTTGAAGAATCTATTTAGAGATTTCTTTCTTAATACCAGAATTTTTTGTGAGTTTTTACAGGCTGTCTTCCTCTACTGAACTCTTGTAATTTTCTGCTTTGTGATATCCATCTTATTTCAGTCTCTGGAAGCATTTGTGTTTTCCATCAGTCACTTGGTCCCAACTCATAGCTGATTCTCATCACCTGGCCTTTATGAAGACATTGGATTCAATTCAAGCCTTTAAAATATGTAGGTCTTCATCCCACTTTTTGATTGTTTGTGATGCTGCTGTTAGTGTAGGACTTGTTTCTACTTTTGCTCCTCTCCTCTCTGTGGCAACTTCTCAACCAATGGATGCCATAAGCCTTTCATGGCCTGTTTGTGTCCTTTAGCTGAGCCCATAAGATGTGCCTTGTGCAGTTTCTCTGCTATGCTGGCAAAGCGCACCCTCTGGCTGGAGAAGCACCGTTCTGTGGTTCTGATAAGTCCAAGTTCCTCTGCCCAAGGCAGCTCAGTAACTGGCAAAAGCTCTGAATACTCCTGCTTCTGGGCTAGAATCTGTCTGCCTTAGTCTTCTGTTTGGCTAGTTCCAGTTGTCCTTCTGTTCAGCTCTGTTACTCCCTAGGTTTTGTGATTTCTTGGTATGATTTTTCTTCCTCTGTCATTTAATCCTGCTTTAATGGCAGAAACTGTCCCAAGAAATAAGCCTTGCTTTCAAGCCTTACTTTTCTTCTCCCTAGACCAACACCCTGTACATATCACATTTACCTCTTCTAGTGCCCGCCGCAAACTTCAAACCGTTATCTTAAGTGAAGACAGTACTTACCCACCCTAACTTCAGATCAAGAGCTGTTTAGGAGTGTGTGAGCTGACCTGCACCAAAACTTTGCTAAGGTCAGTCCAAACAAATAAAAGTACTAGCTGATTAAGTTCAGTGCTGATGCCTTAGCGCTGGTTAATTTTCTGAGGTTGTAACTGAGGTGTCCAAGCACCAGTAACCACATGAAATGTGTATGTGATAGCATCAAGACTTAGTGACTTATTAGCAAATAATTGGGGCTATATGGCCTACAGTTCTAATCGCTTTTCAGT
>NW_005054413.1:2341894-2418813 GCF_000277835.1 Geospiza fortis | reverse complement strand
AATCTTGTACAGTTGGTCAATAAACCCAGCATTTCTGGATGTTGATCCTTTCCTGTTCGTGATGCCTTTTTATTATCATTCACCAATGATTATCTTTCCAGTAATTTTTGGGTAACTTAGGGGAAAATGTGTTATGATTAATTGGCACATTTGTACTTGAACTCATCTGCGAGATAACAGAACTTTGCAGGCTTTGACCTTAAATTTCCTAATTTTCTTGGCTTTAGGATAGACCACCAGGTCACGTACAGTAAACACCTGTGGCAGCTTTGGCTGTTAAAGGTTATGTTCTGACCTTTCAGGAACAGGTTGGGCTCTTGTGTGATCTTTTTGCTTATCTTGGTGCATATCCCCTGCTGCTGCAGTCTGGCATTTATGACTCGTCATCGGGATTCCAATTTTTCTTAGATGCATCTTTTCTTCTAAGCATGACATGCAAACCTGTTTCACTCTGTTGTGAGGTCTTAAACCTGCTTTTGTGCTCTCTTTAAACACAATGATGTTTTACATGCACAGCTCTCCTATTAGAAAGGCAGTTAAATTCCTATGAATCTTATTTTTTCAGGCTTACTCATATGACGGGAGTCTGTGTCCCATCCTTTTGTGACTGCCTGAAGTGTCCTGCCACAAATCAGAGAATATCTCTTGCAGACCTCTCTGTCTTCTGCATCATTAAGTGCTATGGTTTAGCACCAGCTGGCAACTAAGCACCATGGAGCTGCTTGCTCACTTCCCCCGGCTCTTCACCCGTGGGGGGAGGAGAATGGAAAAGGCAAACTTTGGGTGTTGATATCATCACAGTTTAATCATTAAAAATAAAAAAATACCACTACTAGTAATAATAATTGTAATGAAAAGGGGTGAGAGCAAGAGAGGGGCATAAAATCCAAGAGAAACAAGTGGTGCCCAATACAATTACTCACCACATGCTAATCAATGTCCAGACCATTCCTGGGGAACAATCAGCAACCCCCAGCTAACTGCCTCCAGTTTATAGGCTGAGCATGACATTCTCTGGTGTGGAATATCCCTTTGCCCAGCTCAGGTTAGCTTTTCCTAGCTACACTGCCCTGCTGACAGGCATGAGACACTGAAAAGTCCTTTATTTAGAGTAAGTACTATAAGCAACTAAAACATCAGTGTGTTATCAAGATTATTCTCATACTAAATCTGAAACACAGAACTTTATAAGCTATTAAGAAGAAAATTAACTTTATCCCAGCTGGAATCAGGACATCAAATCACTTATATTGTAACCCATTTAATTAGTTATGATTTCCCCTCTCAGAAACTTATCCTTACCTGATAGTAGTAAGATTCAGAAACATCATTTTCCAAGCTCTGCACAATATATTCTGATGGGCACTGATCAGACCTCATGTCCATTTGATGCCAAAATATATGACTATTTCATTTCAAAGAACATAGCTAGCAATTCCCCTTCCATCAGAGCACATCTCATTGGGCCTGACAAGCTTTAATTGAAAATGCCATGGGCTAATGACTTTACAGTAACTGTGCTCCCAAGTCTCCTCCTGAGGCCTCAAACTGTAATTAAAGATGCTCCACAGGCATTTCAGGATTGGCAGCTTGCTTATATCTGTCTTTATTCTTTCAGATATCTTGTATTTTGATGTTAAAGAGACAGGGACATTCTGAGTAGCCAAAGGGACCTTTGTCTTTAGTCTGAACAGTTAAACAAGTTGAGCCTCTAAGGGTTAATCCATCCCGAAAAATGCAACCAAGACTCATAGTGCTTTTCCCTTTCAGGAATGAATCTGGGAATAACACCAGTTCACACTCCCTAGAGATTGGGCTAGCCTTTGGAGGGTTGCTTATCCTTCTTGCAGGAGCAATCATTTGCAGCATAAGCTGAATCTGGTTCACATGGTAACAAACTTGACCCACAGTGTGGAGACCCTTGCATAATATTGACAGCCTAAATAAGCATTCTTTGAGCTCTCTCTGCTTAGCAGCATGGCTACATGATGGTGATCTCTCCCCGAGTTGGGAAACCTCTCAAGGTTTCTACTTGTGACAGAGAGAGCTTTACCAGTGACTGATCTTTGGTAACAACCAATATTGTGCATAAAGTTGCAATATGATAACTTTGATTTTAATTCCTAGCTCAGACTTTTGTCTTGATAAATTTTCAATCAGAGTTCAAATGATTGTACTCTACAGTAAAAAAAAATGAACCTTGTCATGGGACTTTGTTACACCCCAGCTTTACAGCATCATATTAAAACTGCTTTTGCTAATACCTTTGACAGCAATTCTTTTAAGTGATCTAAATTCATGACAGATTGAATGGAGGAGGAGCAGGAAAAGGGATCTGAGGAAGAAAGTTGTTTATTTCTGTCCTCTTCAAAACCTGTGTAAATGTGGCCAGGTTGGTAAATTTTAGTTTGCACATGAGTAGAGATTTCCTAGTGGTGAAAGTGTCTGATGGTTCTGTGCACACAAATCAAGCTCTAGCCAACCCTTGCTGTTCCCTTCTCAGGATCTCTGAGCAGCACTGGACCTGCTAAACTTAATATGTAGGGTGACCTGAACCTGCTATTCATTGTGAAAAGTGGGACACTCTCTTCTGTCTGAGGAGGTGCTAGCTGGGAATCATTCAGTTTGAAGTTTGTTCTCTATACCAGCTGTTCAGATACCAATAACAGAGCTGCCACAAAATAAAGATTGTGTTTGGGCTACAAAACCTGATTAAGTGTTCATTTCTGGTTGACTGGCAGTGGGATGGATGTCATATCAGGCAGAGCAGGAGCTGCACAGCTATCAGTATTCTCTCTGCAGTGATTTCATCTGTCAAGCTGCATACAGCTTTTTGCTTTGGTTTTATACAGCCAAAATCTTTAATAGAAAAAACAATAAGGGATCCTGTGACCTGCCAGTTTCACTGATGTGTCCTTGGTTCTCTGTACCCCGATTCAGTGACTCATTGTGGCCATAACCTCAGTGTTTACGCCTCTTCTGACATGGTACAAAACAAACCTCCAGAATCTAGAATATGTTTTTCTTACCTCTAGAAGTACTTTGCTTTCAAACTTCTATTTTGTTTTCATTACCTTGCCATTGGGGCCATAAGTTATTTTGTGAAGAGTTGCAGCTCCACCTTTGAAACAAAACAACAACAACAAAAAACTAACAACAAACAAACAAAAAAAGGTGCATATTTTCACTGTCATTTTCTGATTATTAAGTTCTGCTCTGTTTTCTTTACTTTTCTGAATTATAGTAAATGATTCTGTGATTAACCTACACCTAATTTGAAAGACAAGGAGAAGCTATTTCACATAGCTCTTATTTTCCTTTTTATAAATTCTATTTTATTTTGATGGCTAATATCAGATGGGATATGATTATTCCATCTTTTTTTTACCAGTATTTGATTGAGTGCATAAACTCTTGTGCAGTATGAATCATATTGGATAAACTTGCTAACAACTGCTGCAGTATTCCTACTCAACCCAGAATAGCAAAACCTTAGCTATCATTTACTAGAAGTACATTTTAAAGTGAAAAACTTTAAGAGATTAGTGTTCAAATTCTTCACAGAAGAGCAAAATTTCGAGGATAGGATAGCAGAGAAAAGGTATTGCAGTTCATGTATAAAAAATGTCATGAAAGAAATGTCCGGGGCAACGGAGGCTCTTAAAAAATTGAGGTTGTGACCTGGAGTAAAATTAGCATGTTGGAATGTAGGAAACTCTGACAAAACACCTTCGAAAAAATAGATGTCTTGTAACTTGTTCCATCTGTTGCTCTCTACAACTACCTGGAAAGAAGTTATAGCAAGGTAGGGATTATCCTCTTGTCCCAGAGAATATGGCTTCAAGCAGAACAAAGGGAGGCTTAGGTTAGATGACAGGAAGAATTTCTTCATGGTAAGGGCTATAAAACATTGTAATGGGCTGTCCAGGGAAATGGTGGAGTCACCATCCCTGGAAGCTTTCAAGAAATAGCTGGATATGACATTCAGTGCCATGGTCTAGTTTAAAGAGTGGTGATTGATAAAAGATTGGACTCGATGAACTTGACTATCTGCTCCAACCTAACTGATCCTGTGTTTCTGTCAAAATTTAAAGAAATTAAAATGAAAAAAATTAAGAGAACTTGAGTACTTCTACACAGTGACTAATCCACCATGAAAATCTCAGTTTTTGTCAGGGGTATCCTTCCCTAGAGGGATACATTTTTCAGAGGGGTTACAGCACATATACCTCTACAGACAGATGAATCTGTGTGTTATATGATGTACTATGCATGAAAGCATGTAAAAAAAACCAATATGTGAAAATATGCACAGTGCTACTATAGTCCAGCCATCCTTCTGTTGCTTGATAAATGACTAATGGATAAACATTCAGCACCAGGTATTATGAGGAAGCAACCCTCCTTGAGGGCAACAGAATTCAAAATGGAAGCAACTCGCTAATTTTCAACAGTGAGATTCAATTAACATGCGGGACATAACTTCAATAGCAGCTGAGAGACAGAGGGTCTTTCTGAATAGATACAGGTTAGTTAAATTACAAGTTATTTAATGCTTTCTAGTCAACTGCATTTTTGTTTGTTTTGGTTTTGTCTAGGAGGGGAGGGGGACACTGGCAACTCTTTTGTCCAGGCTGGTCACTGATTTTCTCCCTGCTGTAAAAATCTACAAGGTTATTGCAGTAGTCCCATGTAGTCTGGCCATATTAAGGGAAACCTTAATTCTTTATTCAGAGCATAGATTTAGGGACAAGGTCTTGAATAAAAGAATGAGGCCCTGTCATTTTGAAGGGTGTACAACTCAACAGCAATGAGGCATCTCTTCCCTTACTGGTGAGGCAAAATGAAGCTTTTGTCACTGTAAAAGATATGTGACGAGTACAGTTGTATTTGCATTCAGAAATGGGGATCATTAAGGACCTTGAGCTGGACGCAGCCCTTTGTATATCATCAGGCTGAAATTTTGAGTCTCAGGCTTGTCATATTATTGAAACAAATGGGGTCATACAAAGTGACATGTTGTTGGGTGCTGGCAAGGTTTGGTCCCCAAGGACTTTATTCGCCTGTGCTAAAATCTGCTTATCAATCAACTGGGCATTCACATTTAATCCTGGTGCTGAAACATTCTTGCAGGTGAATCTTAATTTGTGAGCTCTTTGCATTCTCTTGTGAGTCAAGAAGTTAAACTAATTTGATATTGCACTCCCTTGATAATGAAAAAGGCTGACGAGAACAAGACAGAGTTTACAGTACTGTGTCTCATTAAATCATTTTGCATTTCAGTAGCAGGATGATTTATCTTTCAAGTGGTGTTTGTGATAAGGATGGATAAAACCTGTTAAAAAATCATAGTAAAAACACAAATGTTAATTTTTTTTATTACAATAAAATTCAAATTTCTGCTAAAAATTTTGGCTGAATGGTGCCAGAAGATGTACAAAAAGCCTCATATCCATTGATGAGACATAACATTGCCAATGGCCGGAATTTCCACTGCATCCCCTCATAATTTGGACTTGGAAGTCCTAGACTGATGCTAGTATCTCAGTTTTAATTTAAAACATAAGAATTCAATTCTAATCCAGTGGTTGTTGTGCAGAAAAGCTAAAGAACCTGAACCAGAAGAGGCAGCAAATAGAAATGTTTGCCCTTCAGGGCCAGGGGAAGCCAAGAGCATTTAATACTTCTCAAGAGAACTGGACTTATTCTGTCCATTTCAACCACATCTTTCACAAGTGTGGTATCCCCAGATGCACCCAAAGAAGAACGTCCTGGAGTTGGTTGCTGCCCCTGGAGCAACTTGGCAAATTATCTGAGCAACTTGGCAAACTATGTGCTATGGAGCCCCTTTCTTTGGAGGTGTCAGGAAAGAGTCAGGAAAGACTGGCTACAGGAAATGTCCTTGTTGGAATTGTAAGCTGCTCCTCACCACCATTTTCCCTCGTGATTGTTCCCTCATGACATGACAGAAGCAAATCAATTTATTCTAATTAATCCTACTCTTGATTGCTGCTGAACTGGTTGAAGAGAAAGCAGCTGTACACTGGATTCTTCTTTCTGATGGGCTGCAGAAAGTCCCTCTGGGTGTGAGGTGAACATCCCTGGGTTGTAATTTTATCATAAACCTGAACAATGATAGTTAATAATATATGAACACAATAAGATTACTTTTACGTCATGTGTAATTAAAATGGTGTGAGAATCAAGATTTTTTAGAAAAGGAACTGCTTGAAACCAACCCCAAAACAATCATTCATATGGGATTTTGATTTCCAGGTACAGCAATGCCCTCCTCTGTGCTAGAAGCCTTCTGGGTCATGTTCACATAATAGTCTACTTACTGCAATATACAATAATGCAATGTATGCTTAACATGGTAGAACTGTTATCTTTAGCTATAAACTCATAAATAAATTCTTTATCCAAACAAATATGCTGTTCTTGCCATCATGACAGCTTGCTACTCTAAAGAAAAATTTTATATGCTTATTAACATAATTGTCACATAACAGTGCTGCTCTTGACAAGAGCAGTACAAGCCATTCTTTTTCATAGCTTTTGAATAAAAAACCAATGTGCTTGAAGTACTTTTATAAAAATGAAGATTTTCCAGAATTCAATTCACATTGATCTTTAGTATTTGGTTTCTAGAGGGGGAATCTAAAGTCTAAGCAGTACCTAGTTCTGCATATGCTCATTAGAAAGATGCATGAATCAAACAGTTTAATTCATGCACGGGTAGAAACCCAAACTCATCAACATCTAAAATGATCATTTATAACTTCATGAAACAAATGTTTTAGGTTAAGGGTGAAGACAAAAGGGAGAAAAAGGAGCTGATTTCTTATCAGAAGAAGAGCAGAAACACTCTCATGATGCCAAGAGATGCACTAAATGTTATCCATAATGACAAAATGCAGGTCATATACACAGGTGTCTAAATCCAGGCTAATGCATATTTGGCCATGTGTATCCTCTGTGCATTGCTGCAGTGTTCATGAATCAAATAATGGCTGCATCTTTGGAAAATGCTGAATCCTAGAAATGCTAATGAGGCAGTATGCAGAAGTCATAACTGTTGCCACTGTCAAGGGGCCATGAAAATTATTATCTGTTAAGATATTGGAGGCAGAGCTACTCTACTATCCTCTAAATTCTCTTGGAACTTATCTGATTTACTAACTAGTCGTTGCATCAAGATTTTTAGTTTGTCATGGCAACCTGGGAAGAGAGAGGAGTAGGATGCCATCAGGCAGCAGTCATAATGCAAGCATAAGTTCAATGCCTCTAAAGTTAATGATGCAAACTCTTCATTGCAGCTGCGGGGCACACAGTGTGACTTGGGGGAGGTGCACAGATGCTGTAAATTACTTTGGATGCCAGTACCATGACCCTGGGCCAGCTGTGTATCAGACCAGACTGGTGGCATAAGTTACAATAATGTAACTGCTGCTGTGAGTGATCCTGAGTGGCTGTTGTGGCAGATGTAATGTCACTGTCATGCATAAGTCCCTTTTTTTTTCTTTTCCTTCCTTATTCTGGCTGTAGGGTTGAAGGCAACCTGGGACCTGCTGCATTTTTTCTGCCCCACTAGGGAATTATCCCGCCCTGAATAATCTTTCCCTTATAATCCAGTAAAATGCTGTAAGTCATCTTGAACACGAGTCAAGCCAAGGCAATATACTTTCCCTTGCTTTGCATATTTTTCTGTATTACATTATATTTTATTGTAATAGCATGGACACTCATTTTGCTTTAATTGTAAATCTTGGATCCAAGAAAATGCTTTTAACAATACCAAATGACTATTCAGCTGGGTAAAAATGGTAACTGAAAAGCAATGTTATTGACAAAATTATCTGTCAGGGCAACAGCATCCTCTCTGCAGCTTTCACAGTGTGATGTTATTAGTGCATGTGAAAGCTGCCTGGCTGCTCTGCTGCCTGCTTTTTAGTGATAAGTTTTATCTATTATGTTGCAGGAACTTCTGGTCAAAGCCTTGCGTATTTTGCAGTTTTCTGAATATATCTCAAGATCTTCAGGTTTTATCATCTGCAGATAATTGCTGCAAACAAACAGATATTATTCAAGTGGAAGAACAGGAAGAAACATCTGCAGCCAGGAGCACTGGCAAACAGAAGTTTAGAGGTAGCAAATGAATCATGTGAAACTAGGACAGACCTAGCAAGGAACAGACACTGTTCATCTGTGCAGTAAAACCCACTTACTTTAAGCCACAGCTGTAAAATTAATGGAGTTTTGGTAAGCTGCCACTCCCTGCGGATAATAGAAAGTTTTTGTGTCTTATGAATGTAAGACTTCTTACATTTTCCTTTCCTTATCCTGGTAACCTAGGTTTGCTGAAGTCCTTTTTACGCTGCCCTCTTCTCTTCTATTTTTTTTTTCTCCCATGGAATATGCCAAGACCTCTCATAAAGCAGTCACTATATTAGGAGACAGAACCTCACAAAGCCTGAGTAAATGTCAGCACCATGGAACAACTTTCACCCCTGAAAGGTCACAGACTGCAGTTCCAGCCTATTGTGGTCCAGTCAGCAAGAAACCAGCCAAGCATATCAGTTCAGCATAATGCCACATTATTACATTTATCTGGCCAGCATTAGATGTGCTGCAGCCTCACACTTTGTTTTCCTTGACTTTGAATGAATGAAGCAGCTTTTGTAGGCCATCCTAAAGCTGTTCATTCAAAGATTAGGAAAAGGCCATGTTGTCTGATGGGGGATTTAGACTGAGTGGAAACACCTAATACCAAACCCATGATCCTCAAACCCTCATCCAGCTTCTCCCTCATCTTCACCATTTACATTTGCTAAGTAACTAGAATAGAGCACTGCAATTACCTGGTAGCACTGTAGCTCTGGTGGGAACAGGGAGCTCCTGGGCCAAGCCTGCATCTGTCAAACTCTGCCTTTTTTCTTGTGTCCTCAGAAAGCATTTGCACAGAGCTGATTCTCATCTTAGACAATTCCACCTACAAAAAGCTGTTACTTGAGCGAACTTGTTTGATTGGTTTGCTTTGAGGGTAGAGGGAAATGTGTCAAAGAACTCTCCAAGTTGCAAATCCTAAATGGAAGCCTGTGCTTCCCAAAAGGTGCCTGGTACTGGTGGGCACCTACTAAGTGTAAACCCTTTCTTCAGGACCTCTTCCCCTTAGGCTGCTCTGTGCTTGGAATAGTGTTTCTTGTGGGTCTAGCTGTCCTGCACTGGGATGCCTAAAGGCTAGGTACAACACTGCTTAACAGTTTATTCCTAAATTTCCTAAATTCTTGTGGGACTCCTTGCTGTGCATACAGGAAATACTTTGGAAGTCTTAATTTTCTTATCTGTTTATCAAATTTGTCAACTTGTCAACTGAATTTGAAAAACACATGCCAGGGACAGGTGTTTACTTTGCTACAATTTGCACATACTTATATATATATATATATATATATGCACATATTTTTTTTGTTTAACCAGACAGCAACACTAGGAAGATAGCAGGGTTGTATGTTACTAGACCCTCCACATGCTTATTGATTACACATTACATTACAGCAGAGATTATATATAGATTCCATAGCATTTTTAATGATATTTTCATGACCATCATGACTGATCTTTTAGAAGACTAGTGATAAATTACTCATCTGATGATTGCTCAGTGCTAATGACTTCTTCTCCTTGGGTGATTATTCTGTAGGAGATTACTGTACAACCTTTGAAAGTTTCTAAAGCTGTGTTTTGTGTGGGTGAGCCAACACTCCATTGAAGGGGTCTGCATGTTACAACTTTGCTGTTTCCTAGGGCAGGCTGCTGATCTCTGCCTTCATTTTTCTGAACATTATCATAACATCTAATTTCTATTCTGCTTTAGGGTCATGCTAAGTTACCAATTTTAAACAGTTTCTGTGATGTTGACAGTTTTAATTTGTTCCACTTGGTATGTTAGCAGGCCTATTGTTTGTTCAAAGTAGATTTTTGTGTTTCTGAAAGAGACAGTTTCTGTATTTTCTCAATGCAATGCAATTTGTACCCATATTGCGGCTCCAGACATCTCCTTAAGGGCAAGTCTAATTGAAGTTGCTTGATTTCTGCTACCAATCAGAGTTTTTTCAAACTGGGTTTCTTTTCAACTGTAGTGCTTTAAGCTTGTCTTGTATTAGCAGCTCACTCAGGTGTAACATTTTCTCTGAATCTCTCTGCTTGACCACAGCCCTCTGGTTCACTTTAGTCACTCTTCCAACTAAAATTTAAAAAGCACCTGATGAGCTCTGAGACTGATTAATACTTATGAGAATTTACTGGTCCTTTCTGAAAATGATTGCATCTAAATTAAGCCACAAATCTAGCTCTGACTCACCTTTCAGCCAGCTCTGCCTTAGCTGGACTCCCAGCAGAGCAGGACAGGATTCAGGGTGGATGCAAGGACCACAGTCTAGAACTCTGTCATTCAGTAGTCATTTAAGGGTCCTTTCACTAGTCATTTAGGATAATATTTCAACAGTTCCTAAGCAAGTCACTTTACTGGACTTATGTCCCTTTTTTCTTGGGAGAAGAGGAATTTGTTGTTAGTTTCAACTGTGCAGTGTGTTATGCAGGGGGAAAGGTAAGCCTGTATGCCCTTGCATTGGAATGAATAGTTTGTAAAAGAGAGGAGGAAGATGGAAAATTTCATGGTTTGTGTTATTTGAGGCTTTTACTTGCCTCTTTGATTTCAGCAAAATGGTAATTTCTTGACATTCATGTATCTCTTCTATATCCAAGCATAAACAAAACTTTGATAAATTTGTTCTTGACATTCATGTATCTCTTCTATAGCATAAACAAAACTTTGATAAATTTTATTATCTCATCATTGACAATGTAATAATCTGTGGCTTTTTGGACCTTTGTGTAATGTACATTTTAAATATCTTTGTTTGTGATGAATTTATGTTAGGCTTTGGTTGTAGGTGTATATCAAAATGACTTTTTTTTCTTTCCAAGTAAATCACTAACCATGCAAAGCTTTCTTTTTCTCAGGAATCAATAAGCTCCTTTTTCCATTTGGTTTTCCAAGCACACATGAGACTTATCCTCCCTCCATTTCCTCTTTCAACATTTTAATATTTTGCATTTTAGTTGAATTTGGATGTGTCTTTACTGAACAGCTGTCAGGAAGAGACACATGAAAGCAGAGAGGCAAGAGAGACTGATGGTTGGACCAGGAAATATGCACCAGTGTCTTCAGCTTCCCTACCATGAGCAGTCTGCAGCTGGGGAAACCTCTGATCCTGGCTTCCCTTTTCTTCCCCCAAAGCCATTTATTTTTTTATTTTTCCCATTAGTAAAGGCACTTCATGAAGAATTCCCTTTTCTTCCCCCAAAGCCATTTTTTCCCGTTAGGAAAGGCACTTAATGAAGAATGCAGGCAAGGAAATTGGGTCACACAGAAGAAGGGGGAGGATGGAACCCAGGACAGAGATGATCAAGGTGGTTGTCAGAATTGTTGCTTGCAATCTCAGTGTGGTGGTATGTTCTAGCTGCAAAATCCTATCAGAACAAACCAATATTTGAATCTTACTACAAACTTTCAGTCCAATAGGTGGAGGATTTATGGGTCCTCTCTGTCATGCAGTTTCTGTATGCTGAACCTTGTCTTGGCTACTGAGTGCGTAAAGTAGTAGCAAATTGAAAGTTTTCCACAAATTGTACAAGATCTGTTATAGTTCTTGATTTGGAGACAGGAAAATAGAACAGAAAAAATTATTTATTTTGGGAACCAACATGAATGATGTAGTAACATTAGAAGAATTAAAGCATAACCACTGTCCAGTTTTATCTTCAGCTCATTTCTGCTTTGCTGTGTCACTTCATACAGAGACTCAAAAATTAATTTCTTTTGTGAAAAAAAAGTGAGGATATTAATTAAGACCTTTACTAGGTGAATATAGATGCTGTGAAGGCAAAGCCTTCACAAATATTTTAGGGAGGCTAAGCAGCAGCTAGATCATTGATGACGAATTATCTGATACTTAGACATTGTGGAAACAGTCTAGACCCAGGCCCAGAGCTAACACACACCCACACAATTCCATTGAAACCACACTCCCTGATAAAGTTCAGCATATTTCATATTAAGTAGTAATATACACTAGGTAGAGTATTTCAGAAATTACAGTATAGATAATATGAACAAAACTGCACTTCATAAATCAATATTTTTAGTTCTTAATAAAAAATTATATGCATAATCCATTTATTATATCCAACTGTTCACCATAAAGAATGTTCTCTTTTGAAAGTATTTTTAGACTGCAGTATTTTCATCCCATATGTAATGCTATAAAATTTTCCAATTAAATAAAATTATGTGCATAAAAACATAATTTTTACACAAGATTTAAGCTGACAATAGTAAAAAAGACAAAGACTGAGAAATGCTACTATTCTTTTTCCCTTTAAATATAAAGTTATGTAAGGAAAACTTTGCCCCACAGGGTTGATGTACTTTGAGTGCATTACTATGGGAAAGATAATTCCTCAATAGAAAATGAGTATTCAAAATAAGTTCCTGAGGATGCATTTGGATTCTGGTAAATTTTTTCTGATAAAATTCTATCTATCATGTTTTTATTCAAAATAATGATGCCTTGTTTCAATTTTAAGTTGTTCACTAAATCTGTGTGTGCTAGAAATGCATGGGACTGACGCAGTTTACTAAATCATGCTATGAAAGATTAGAATTGTTCTGTGTAAGCCTCAGGAGACCTGGGGTAGTTCATGAAGCTTTCATTTAGCATTTTCTACTGAATTTATCATCCATTAACTAATAAAATAGATGTACCAACAGACTGCCTGCTGTGTTAGAACCTCTCAAATCCATTATGATGTGAGGGAAAACTTTTGTACACTTATTTTCTTGACAGAAAAATTTTCAGGAGGTCCAGCTTTCTCATTTACATTAACTTCTAGCAGAGAAGAATACTTTCATAATGAATATTTTATATTTCAATACATTGTAGCTATTACTACAATACTACTACTGCCAATGTCATGAACAGTGAGAATAGAGAGTATCATTCCTCAAATGACACTGAAAAGTATAGATATTCTTTCTTCCATTCAGCAGATCTGAGTAAATCTTTACTAGAAAGGCTCTTTGCCACTAATACAAAGTTTACATATAGTACAGCTCTTTTAAGCCAACAAAACTATTTATGACACATTTATTCATTGCTCTGTGATAATGAGCAAGGCTTTATTGGGTCAGCACACCAAATTGCAATGTATATTTCTTTGTTTACTTTTAAGAGAGATTGGAATGAAGATATTATAGTCAGATATACTAATGATAATATAATTTATTAGCATTTACATCAGATGTTGACATTTTAAATCCATATTCCAAATTTATTAATTATGACCAGCAGCAGAGCATTATATTCAGCTTACTGCTGACTCCTAGAATTTATTGAAAAATGGTCTTGTTTCACCTTATGTATCAGAATCAGTTTGCAGAAAGCTTTTCTGCTGCAGAGATATCGCTATTAAATTTGTACCACAGATTAAAAGGAAAGGAAATGTTTAAAATGTCATTAAAATTGAGTAGTAAATCTTTCAGTTAAAAAAAAAGAGGAGGAGGAGAACTAATTTCTCTTTTCTCATCAAAGGTAGGCAACTAATTAGTCTCACTCCAATTAATACTTGGGTTATATAAAAGATGATTGATTCTGTCTAGGTTTTTTATCCTTTGAACATATGGCAACAAGGAACACAGAAAGTTTTAATCTGTCATATTTGTGCTTGTATCTTAAAGTGTGAATATATGGGCTATGCACAGGCAGTGGTCTGGTATTTTGGCTGCAGAGATAAGTGCATGCTATTCAATCATTTTTATTTCCACTGTTTACAGCTGATAAAGAACAGATCTTGGCCATGCAGAAAGCATGTTGATCACCTATATCGTGTACAGATGGCTTCTGAAAGTGTATCCAGATTGGTGATTCCAGAGCAGAGCTGAGAATATAACAAAAATGGTGACACGTAAAATTTAGTTTCATGGTAAGATGCAGAGCCTGGACACAAACTGGCCCTCCAAAAAAGCCATCTAGCTTGTCTCAATTTCCTACAGCCAGTCCCATGCTGCTTCCCACTCACTGCACCCCTGCTCCCCCCTTGTCCAGATCCTGTTTTCCCCCTTTTTTAAAATATGCTCTTTGAATTTCTACTCCCATGTACAAGCAGACCCTGCACAAGTTCAGCCATGGAAGGCTTTGGTACTCCGACCTTTCTCACACAGGAAAAGGTTCCATGTGCTCTGCCCAAGAAATTGATTGCCCAAGACGAGCTTGTCTGGAGTTATATGAAAGCAGACCCAAGGGAAATGGGTGGAGCAAAAGCCCTTGCTGAAGATGGCACTCAGGATGATCCAGAAGGGTAATGGTCAAGCTCAGAAGCCCAGGAACATGGGCTTTTTCACAATGCCTTGGACTGCTCATTCCTAGAGCTCATCCTGCCATGGGTAGGAGCAGTGCCAGAGAAAGTTATGCAGTAAAGCTGTTACTTGTGCTGTTTCTAACAGACCAGTTACGAGTCTCCCCATTTTGGGGAAAATTTTACTCCTCTTGTCATCCTCTCAGCCCCTCATTTCAGAGGTGGTGATTTAGAAAAGGAGTTTGCTAATCTGAGTACAAATTTACCTTAAAAAAAGTAAAAAAAAATTAAATATGGGCAGCTTGAACAGGTGAATATTTTAAGCTCTGTCATGTTTAATATGGGTGAAAATTTCTCCTGCTTGCAGAGCTTTTGCAGGAATAGAGGAAAGATCTTTGCCGAGAAAGATGCACAACTAAACTCTCTAATTAAATGAATGCTGATCTTAGCATACTGTCCTCTATCACTTTCAGTTGCTTTTTATGAGCTCTCTGCCTTGGTCTCTCTCTGCATCCTTTATATATTTACCTTCTTTTCTTCTTCTTTTTTATTTTTCTTTCTTTTTTTCTCCCTAACAAAAAAAGCATAAATGATGAGAGTATTTGGCAAGGACTGGGTAGATCAAGTGCAAATTTTTATATATGGAAGGGCTAGAAGATGAGGAGATGCAGACAAAGGCAAGTTTCTCAGTGTCACAGAACACTAGTCCACTGCAGACTGCTACAAGCACTGTGTCAACCACCTCAGTGGTTCTCTGCATTTCTGCTGTTCAGAAATACTTGCTGGCACAGCTCACAGCAGCACATACTGCAGCTATTTGCTGACTGCCTCTGTATTGGCTTGCTGCAAAGGGAAAATATTGCTGACATGTTGACTTACCTCAGCTAGACTTCTCTCTTCTGCATATTTTTCTCTTCCACATGTATGTGCCATGCAGAGGCAGTATAAAGGTAGGCTGTTATCAAAAAAGCTGCTCCTTGAGCCAGCAAAACTGCTATTAGGCACTATTACTAATTAGTGACCTCTTGCTCAATGCCATCTCCAATATCTAACCTGTGTCAAAATATTCTTTCTAGCACGATGATGTTAAGAGTGCACAGAAAATGAGGCAAAAGTAATTAACTCACCCTGAAAAAATAATACACTGACAATTTGAGCAGTATATAATTGATCAGTGTTACTTCTGTAAGCATTTTTTGGCCCTACCTTGTAAATTAAATCAATTCCTGATAAAGAAGTAGAAATCCAATATCATCACTTTTATATAATTTACTAGAGAATTATTTTTTCTGTAACAAAGCATATTTTCTGCACTGTTAAACAACATCCATCTTAATGGCATCTGCCTCTTTCAGGTTTGTATGTTTTCTTGACTGGGTGGCTTGCCTTCTTGAGGAAGGGAGTTCTTTGAATTTTGAAAATCAGAAAATCCCATCTCCACAAACTGCTCTCTATGATATTCACGATATGATATACATGTTAACAGAAGAATTATTAATTTTCAAACACAATTATTCATGTTTTTGCTTTCTCAGAGGCTTATAAACTAGCAGTAAATACTATATTGTTCTGGTCATGCCCCTGAATCTGGGAACAGAGTATTTCAGTGAACTGGATGTGAAACCACTGTCCTTTCTATTTTTCCAGCATTTCCAAAGTACTGCTTTTGCAAACTGCACCTTGAATGGCACCAACTGTGAGCAGTTTGTTGCTCTGTGATGAGGCACTTTGCTTTCTTGGACTGAAAGGGAGCTTCAGGAGCCAGATCCTCAGCTGGTGTGAATTTATGAATATATGAATAGTGTAGAAGTAAATACATTGCCATTTAGGCTGCCTGCTGATGTTCTCTTTCATTTCCTTAGAGTGATGTGTGTCATCCCACTCACATAAACCTAAGCATGGCTGATGTTATTCAAGATGTTATTTGCAAAGCAGAAGGGCTTTGCTCTCTGTAAGGAAAAAGGAGCAGTGGTCCTCCATCCACTTCATTCTCTCCTCCACTAAAAAGCTGTTCACAGGCTATTAGTTCAAGAAAATCACCACAGAATTTACTTCTAAAGTAGAAAGCAATAAGCTCCTACTCTAGGACACATAAGCAAACAGCAAAAAATGGAATTATGTTAGCTTACTCTGTTTTTAAGGGTATATTGTTAACCTTTGACCAAGATTTGATTTTCCTTGCACTGGTTTCTATTGAAAATAGCTTGTGTTCCTGGTGCCCACCAATTAAGTTCAGGCTTCATTGTTTATCATACATAGCCCTGTACTGGCCCTTGGACACAGAAGTCCAAGGTATTTGCAGCAGCTTTGCTCATCATCCTAAATTGGGAGGAGCTGCTGACTCCCTTGAAGAGAGAGAGGTCCTGGGTAACAAGGTCTAGGTGACCCTGCTTGCACACTGGGTGACCTTCTAAAGCCTCTTCCAACCTCAAATATTGTGCGTTTGTAAACAATGCATTCAATGACAGGGACAAATGCGTGACACCATTTAACAGAACAAAACACCACCACCTTTGTGTCTTCTTGTTGCTAGGGATGTAGAAATGTTCCAAAGACTAAAGTGACAGCAATCACAACATGCATTTATATCACAGGTGTAGAAAAAAGTGTCTACAATTGATTATATTTTCCTTTCTGAAGGCTGAATTAAAAGAATATCCAACAGTATAAAAAAGCCTTGGGTTACAAGTAGTGATTGTACATAAAAGATAAATGTGGTAAAAATAAAACCAGCTTTTTTACATCTTGTTTTTTCTTCGGAGCCTTTTGTTTGTGTAGCTAATAACACATTGAAAAGGTATTAGAAGTTTAATGGAGTTTACCATCAGTTAGATTCAGACTTTTTATTCGTAAAGGATAGTTAAAATAATTTGAATTATTCTCTTCACTAAACGTGTCTAAAATTAAAGAAAGCATACGAACATTCTTTCAAGGCTCCATTCAGATATAATATTTGTTCAATGAAACAGAACCCTTGCTTTAAAAAAACCACAACCCTAATTCTTTTGGATTATGCAGTATTTCTATTGGTATAGTTAGGGGAATAATTGTTTTAATTTTTAAACTGATTGGTAGATACTCTGCATCTATGTCAATTGCTTGATGGAGCATACCCCCTGGAGCTAACTAAAAGAGAGAAAATAAACCACAAGAAGCTTATTTTCATCTCAATTGTTTTAAAAGGGTTTGGACTCTGGTAAAAAAAACACAGTAAAATTTAACACATAAACCTACTACATAAATGGGCCACAGAAAAACCAGGTGTCCATAGAACAGAACTTGTAACAGTATCAAACATAAATCTGGAGATTTGTAGAGGTATGGAAAATACAGTCCTATTTTAACAAAACCCCAATAATAATGTCTACCTTCTACGAAACTCTTGAAAGAAGAAAATCCTTGCAATATGTCATGTTATAAAGAAAAACTGTTTTTCTGCTGTAATACATTCATATTGCAATACAGAGAAATCAAATGCATGAAATGGACACTATGTGCAAATAGGGCACAGAACAGAAGAACTTAAACTGCAGAATTGAAAATTTGGAGGCAGCAGAGAGACAGGAAAAGCTGAAAGTGTAGAAGATTGTGAGAGAATCCCAGCTAACCCTGGACATCAATAGGTGTCATGCGCTCTAGGTTCTTGTACCCACTGGGGCAAAGAAAACCTTTAAAGAATATTTGAAGGAACATAATACAGGTGTGAGGATGACTTTTGAGCCATTTCCTACTCTGATTTCAATGAATCATGGCAAGCTCAACTCTCAGCCCAGTGTTTTCCTCTCTTCTAGGACTGTGAACCAATATCACAGCAAAATGCTGTTCATGCTCCTCAGTATTTCTCGCTGTTGTACCAAAATCATGTGGTTGCCAGGTATTCCCACAGATCACTAATTTTCCTGAGGGTTTAATTTCAGAAATATATTTGTTCCTATGTAGCTGTATACACAAATGTATACTGCACATTCTTGTCCCTGCAGCTTATCCTTTAAACAACCAGGCAGATTTTTTAAAAGTTGCAAGCCCCAAATTTCCAGCATGTACAAATCTGCTGTGATTCTCTCTGTGGGGGGCTCTTACGGTTCCTGTGGTACCAGTGGGTTCCACAAATTTACCTTTCTTTGGTCTCGCTGTCATGCTCTGTAGGCTCCAAATGTGGTCTTCTCATCACTCTAGTTTGTGATCCAGCTAGCCCTTTTGCCTGGTGCCAGTGCCCACCTTGGCTGCTCTGTGGGTATCTGTCATCAAACAAACCTTTTCATGCTCAATTTGCAGTACAGCAACAAAACAGAAGGACTGCTGAAAGGTTTACAGGACAACCGCTCTTCCCTATTTGTCCCCTTGTGTTTGTTCATTCCCAGCTAAATGAATAATAGAAGCAAATTCTCTCTGTCACAAGAGCAGGCTCTTAAAGTTCCTTTCCTAGTTCTGTGGTTTCAAAGTCTGCACTCGTGTAATTTTTATGGGATGTCTAAATTGTGAGATTAAGTAGAGATAAAACAAACTGCTTGGAAGCGGTTTGGCAGCACAGCACATCACTAAATGAGGGCTAATTTGCTCAAATGAGAAGGAGAGTATGTTAGTACACAGATGCAATATGTGTTGTGGATTATCTGTGAGCTTAATTTTACCACAGCTCATCTGCTTTTTAATCTTTTAATCAAATTTAGACAAGAACAGTAATATTGGCATTACTTATTTTGTAAATACTAGTTTTACAAAGATAGGCATATCAAAAAATATGCAAGTCCTCACAATCTCCTTAGCCTAAACAGAAATGATGACATGATGAGCAAACATGTGCATGCTGTTTGGCACTTGCAGGCAGAGTCTGTTGAAACAAATTATTTATTTAGAGTCACTTATCCCACAGCATCAAATTAAACAGGCAAACCAAGTCACTATACCTCATAGCTGCAATACAGAACTACTCAGTATTTCCACAATGCGTTTAAATATATTATGACCTTTCATGGTTTATTCTGTCTGCTCTAAGCAACATCTGAGATTTAGTGTTATTTTTGTGGTAGAATGTAATTTTTTTCTAGTAGTATTTTGGATAAACATATGTCTGTCTTTTTAGCTTTATTAAGACAGTTGGACAGGTCTGGTTATGAATTATTTATTCTCTAGCACTTTTTGTTTATAGTCCTTATTGCAGTTATATATTACCCTCTTCATGCACTTAACTGCTTTTGTGTTTTTGCCTTGTGACAAAGCCCTGTGAAATACTTTTGTTGACATTAATTAGAGAGAGAGCTGAGTAAGTTTGGATGTTTATGATAAAATATTCAGAAGACAATGGGAACTTGGCCTTAAGTGCTGTAGTTTTTAAACATCCACATCTTAGGATGACCAGATGTTCTCATTCCTAATGGAGTGTTCATTATTTGTTACTGCCACTTTTTTGATTTGACTAGCTGTTTTATTGAATGTATTTCCAAATCGGCAGCTGTCAATAAGCCTTAAAAGAGTTATCTCTGTGGAAGGAATATTAACATTTTTGAAGACAGTAGGTCTTGGAACCTTTGAGACCTCACTGTTTTTCAGCAATATTTCTGTCTCTTAGGAATACTGTGTAAACTTGAGGACCAGAGTATTGTACTTCTGAAATCCAATGAAATACAAGTGACAAACAATAACAACAGTGACTTCCCTGAAAATGCACTGCAAAACAAAGAAGGCAAACTTTTCCATTCACAGTACTTCAGTAAAAAGAGTTCTTGAGCATTACCAAGGCTGCAATGCATATTAATTTTTGCACTCAAGCAAAAGGTCAGCTTTAAGCCCAAACCCACAGGCAATCTCCAAGAGCTTCTGAGCTTAACCCATGCGTGCAGTTCAGGGAGATGATGCAAAGACCATGGTAGAGAGCAAGGCTTTGCCTCCAAGCCATCCAGCCCCACTCCTTAAATTCTAAGCACTACAATGCTAAGTGACAAACAGCAGATCTCTTGTTCCTGGTTTCTTGCCCATTATGGACCATGATTATTTGACTGGTTAAAAGTAGAATGCTAATCCTTAGAATGGTATTGTGGGAAGAAAAGGGGCCAATGTTTATAGAAAATATGTATACATAAATTAAGCTGTAATTCATTTAACATCTCTCTACTGCTTCTGTGCGTCAGGATTAGCTAGATATCTACCAAGCACGATCTTTCCAGTTGGTTGCGTGTGCTAACATGCACTACACTGTCAAAAGGCAATACAAGTTGGAGTTTTTATAGTCTTTAGAATAAATTTCCTATACTGAGACAGACACTAAAAATAGCTCCGCATAAAATAGCAGCATTTCCTAACAGTGAAAGGCAATACAAGTTGGAGTTTTTATACAGTCTTTAGAATAAATTTCCTGTACTGAGACAGACACTAAAGGTAGCTCTGCATAAAATAGCAACATCTCCTAACAGTATTACTGATACTTTTCCCAACAAACTGTAGTGATCACACAGTCAAATCACTGACCAAGTGCCTCTGTAGCACACTTGGGAGATCTGAGGTTTCAAATATCTAGATTCATATCAGGAGCCTCTGGTCTGTGGCAGACTGGTCTCCACTGATGGCCAAGGCCCTGTGCAGCCACTCCTCTCCCTCCCTCCCTCCCTCCCTCCACTCAATGGGACAGAGGAGCAAATGGGTAAAAGAAGTGAGAAAATCCACGTGTTGAGATAGTGACAGGGACATAATTTACATTGGTAAACCCTTGTGGGGAAAAAAACCCAAACAACCTTGACTTAGGAAAATTAATTTCATTTGTTGCCAATTGATATGAATTCTTAATTATTAATTTAGGTATTGAAAATTAGCAATGAGACAAAAAAGCGAACATTAAAGCAGTGAGGGAAAACACACAACTCTTCCTTCCCCAGGTTCAAGAGACACCTCCTCTTTTCCCCGTTGTTATGGCAGCAGGCACTCTCTGTTCCTCCCATGACAGAATAGGGCTTGCAGGAGGGTCTATAGTCCAGGTATTTTAGGGCCTTTTTGCCACTTCATACTTAACCTTTTTAGGGTGTTTTTGCCTTATGACAAAGACCTTTGAAGTACTTTTGCTGGCATTAATTACAGAAAGAGCTAAAGAAGTTTGGGTGTTTATGATAAATCTGCGCTGCCCTGGAGGTCTTCCATTGCAGCAGTGCCTTTGGGAATACCTGCTCCTTCCCTTTTTCCTCCTGTTCCCATCGCACAGGGCTGTTTCTCTGACTTTCCCCCCTCAATCCTCACTACCTCTGTATCATTTTTGCCCTTTTTTAGATACACTTTGCCAGAAGGGCTCCCACCCCATCCCTGGGGCTTAGCTGTGTCCTGTAGTGGGTTGGTTGGAATCTCTGGCTCAAGGCAGTCCTGGCCTCCCCTCACAGAGCTCCCCTGCACCCTCTGCTGCTGCTACAGCCTGGGCATGCAATATACACACACATGTACATGCACACAAAGTTATCTTAAAAGTTAGCGGGGGAGTCACCTGTTTGCATTTCAGTTGAGGACACTGAGTTGCTGAGTATTGCATGAATGAACTTCTAGTCCAGTTTTAAAAATAGAAATGCATAGCAGTTGAATGCTTTGGTGTTTACCAGTCATCTTGAAATCACTCTACTACAGCTAGCAGGTGAAGTTGTGTCTCAGTGCACTGAGATCAGAGCTGAACTTCAGAGTGAATGTTATCAAATGGCATTGCACCCTTCCAAGCTTGAAGCCAGTGCTTTAAAAGTGTATTAACTCTGGTATAAGGTAAGTTTTAAACATGAGGAAATTCAGATATGCTGAGCAACTTGTCTCCTACTTATTGTGTTGTTTCTTGACAGTCCTTCCTCTAGTCTTTCCAGTCTAGCTTTTACCAATGGCTTTTTAAAAAAAAAATACCAAGATGTATGTGGATTTTTAGGAAAATACTCTTTCCATCATCTCAGAGCCTTGGATGTTAACCCCTGCTGCTGGCAATATTCAGTCAGTCAATCTGTCATCTTCTCTGAAAATAGAGTAGATAAGCTATATATAATTGTTCTTATTGGCTAAAAAGAGAAAGATTCAAGGAAATATTAGAGACTGATGGACTAAAGACTACTAAAATGGTATGACATGTTCGTGGAAGCACAGAAGCACAGAACAATTGAGGTTGGAAAGGTCTGCTGGAGAAAATCCACTCCAAGCTCAAGCAGGGCCAAAGCAGGTTATCCAGGACCATGTCCAGCTGGGTTTAAGAATCGAGACTCGGTGACTTCCTTGGCCAACCTGTTCTGCTGTTTGACCATCCTTGCAGTAAAAAGGAGTTTTGCTGTGCCTGGATGTATTCTCAGGTGTTTCAGTTTCTGCCCATTGCTTTTCTTTCTGCCACTGGAAGTTATTGAGAAGAGTTTTTGCTCCTTCTCATCAGGTATTTATGAACAATGATAAGATCTCTCCTGAGTTCCCAGATCCCTCTGGGATCCCTCTCAGCATTCCCAGATCACAAAGTCTCTCCCTATATGTCAGATGGTCCTAGTATGACAGATGTTTCAATCATTTAATCACCTTCATGACTCTGAGGTGTATTTAGCCTATCATGTCCAAACCTTTCGTTGTTTGTTTCCCACCCCTGCTCAATCAAACATCTCAATATTTCATGCAGACCTGCTGTCTTTTCTTGATTTTCTGTTTCACTGAGCCTTAGTAAAGAAATTCAGTGTTTAAAAATATTGTTATAACCCTATAGTAAGAACTGGTTTTGGATGCATTACACTTATTTATTATTTATATTGTGTGGTATAATGCGGTAACAATGTCAAAATAATAAAAAATTTTGACCTTAGAAATAACAGAAGTTCTATCAGATGAATTAAAGGCTTGTCTATTGCAAATCTCTTAATTTTTTTTTTATTTTTTTCAAATAACAAAAGTCTACACTTGGTTTATCATTTTAGCATTTATTTATATAACATTTTCTTTAAGATCATGAAGCAATTTACCAGGCAAGTGCAGCCATGACAAAACTATTGATGGAAAAATAAGCAATGAGGACTGCATATTCTCATGCAGAAATAGAAATACCAGGGTAAGTGTTCGGATGCCCCAAAAAAGGCACTTAAATGCTGAAAAATAAGTTAGTACAGGTAAGAAATGAAGGCAGTCTGCAGGGGAAGAATGTAATCTTGGAAAATAAGGCTTTAAGAGACTCAGAATATCCAGCTCTTCATGTCTTCCACAGTGTAATGCTGGGGGCAAGAAGAAGTAATGTGATCCCAGTATAGGTAAAGAGTAGATATAGGGTCATGAGCTTGCCTCTAGCTGCACTGCTGTACAGACTGAAATGATAATCCATTGCATCTGCCTCTGTAATTCAAGGAGGGTGTATTGAGACAGCTTGAAGGAAGGCACTCAAAGTGATCTATGAATTGCAAAACAATGTGAGACTTACAGCACTCAACCCTTCGAGCTTGCTGAAAAGCAGCTTGAAAGATCATTTCACACATAAGTGAATCTGATGGGTGGAAACTTTATAACATTCTTAGAAAAAGTCGGAACAGGATTCAGTGGCTGGTGGTTAATGTTAGAAAAAAGTAGCCTTAAGGTAAGATGAATTTTACTTGCTGTGCAGATAATTAAACATTGGGGAGGTGCTGGACTCACCACAGTTCAGAGAAATAGAAATTAGTTTGGAGAATAAAAAAAGGAAAAAAAAAAGAAAGAAAAAACTTCACTTTTTGAGAGCATTCATATTGCCCAAAGAAGTGTAACTCAGCATTAGGACACTTGGTATTAGAGAACACCACTTCTAATATTTTCTCCAGGATCCATAGGAAAGTTTTCCTCTAGGCACAATCAAGGAAGTTTTTTGTTTGTTTGTTTATGTTTTGTGTCTTTTAGTTTTCCTTTTTTTTTGTTTTGTGGAATTTTTTTGTATGTTGAGATTGGGGGATTTTTCTGTTTGCTTTTGTGTGGTATTTAAGTTGTTTAGGTTTTTTTTTTCTGTTTTTGGAGGTTTTTAAACTTTATTTTTATTTTATTTTGCTCACTCTTACGTCAGAGGTGACCAAGACAGCGTAAGGCAGTGCCCTGCGGCCAACCATGTCACTTGGCTGGGGAATAAAACAATCATTTGTGTTAAGAAAAATGCAGACAGAGCAACTGTCTCCTGACTAGAAGAGGAAAGAAGTATTTTTGCCATTCATATTCACAGGGCTGCTGAATTCCTTCTTTTTTTCCTCCTTGGCAACCCCAAGCAGAGAGTATCCTGCAGAATTATTGAAGTGTATATCCTTTATTTCATTCTCTGCTACTGTGGGGCTCTGAAGTGATACTGAGCTTCTCTGCTTCATTGCAGTGCTGTGCAACAGTCTCAGTCTCTATGAAGTGAAATGCTTTAACATAAAACATTTGGGATTTTTTTTTGTGCTAATAAAAGGGTTGCTGGGTGAAAAATAAATGGTCTGTGTTATCGAGGAAATCAGTCTGGATGAAGATCCCTGAAGCCTCAAACTCCATGGAGCGATGGAAGGTTAATCAAGGCACTACATAAAAGCACAATAAGACCCATTCCTTTAAAATGGTTATGACTCATGGGATCCAAATATAAATTCTGAGTAACTCTTGTTCCTCCTCTCCCATTAGAGGGCAATGTTTATGTAGGCAAAATTTCCATTAAAGCCATCATCATCCATTTGCATATATATTCAGGGGATTAAAAACTAGTGTTGAGTTTATCTGTTTAAATCATCAATCCGTGTCTGCTTAATGTTTCCTCAAATGATATTGGAATAAAGGAGCTTGTATAAGAACAGGCATCAGTGATATTAATAATGACTTCTCCCACACCAGTAGATACAATTGTAGAGAAAGTTGTGTTTGGGTGTTTGTCAATGAGCTGGGAGTTCTCTGTAAGTCAAAAATGCCAATAAGTTTAGGAGCTGATGTTTCTAATTAAATGTTTACTTTGTTTGCCTTGGGCTTTGAAAAGAGATAAGAAGCTGCTTCATGCTGATAAACAAATATGCCTACAACACAAGGGGACGATGAGATCACTAACTGCTTTGCAATATGTGGAATTATTACTTTTTCACTTCATTTAAATAAGAATTATAATACTTAACAGAATGTCTGTTTATACAGGTCTAGGGCATGCTCAAGGTTACACTGATGAAAATGGAAATCAAAGTTGATAAGATGGTCTGTTTGTTGCTTGGCAAGTTGTGACAGATAATCACTACCATATTTTCAGATGTGTGACCTGTAAATACTTTGTAAATCCCTCAGTTTCATGAGTGCTACAGGTGATGTATGTGTACAGGTCTTGTAAAGACCTCAGCTGAGAAGTCCCTTGTTTTAAAGGCTTGCTCTCTTCTCATTAGTACTACCTTTTCATGTAAATTTCCTCATTTTACTTCCTTATTGCAGTCTTCTATGGGTTGTCTTGAGGACTTATTTACAAGAGTATAGACTTTATGTCTATATGCTGAAGTATTTCCTTTACAGCAAAATTGAAAACTGGAAACATTCCAGTGCTACTTTGTGTTTTTGACTGTATTTGGCATTGATTTTGGAGAGCTAAAGCTTACAGTCCCCAAGTGAAATTATGTAAGACTTGCAAACACCCAGGGTCTTTTTTTGTTGAGAAGTGTGGTTCAGAAATGGGAAAGAAAATAAGAACAAAAGTCAAACACTGAATAAAAACCATAACTTTGTTATTTTATTTATGTTGCTTTAGGCAATCACTAATGTTTTTTTCGGCTCAGTTTGATCCAAGAAACTATTTCTCTTGAATAATTTGCACATTATAAAGCTACACAGAAAATAGAATATGTAAGTGGAGCATATTATTTTGCTTCCTATCTTTCTCCATGCCTACAGATGACCTGTTTGGGGAGGGAAGTTTTAAAGCATGTGAATTTATCTATAAGGCTGGTAACTGAACATCAGAAAAAAGAATCAATTCATTTCATTTGTTTCCTTTCCTTCTCTAGAGAAAGGTTATGGTATCAAGGTGTGATGAAAGAATATATCAGGAAAAATATAAAACAAGTGGAATTTGATGCTACCCTTCTACTCTGCTCTCATGACACCCCATCTGAAGTGGTGTGTCCAGCTCTGGGGCCCCCACACAAGAGCAGCATGAACCTGTTAAAGCAGCTCCAGAGGAGGCCACAAATATGACCAGAGGGCTGGAGCATCTCTCCTATGAGGACAGGCTGAGAGAGCTGGGGCTGCTTTACCTGGGGAAGACAAGGTTCTGAGGGGACCTTAGAGCAGCCTTTAGTGCTTGGTCAGTACCTAAAGGGACCTACAAGAGAGCTGGAGAGAGACTTTTTACAAACACATGTAGTGACAGGACAAGGGGGGCATGGCTTTAAACCGAAAGAGGGTAGGTTTAGATTAGTTGTTTGGAAGAAATTTACTGTGGGAGTGATGAGGCACTTGCACAGGTTGCCCAGAGAAGTTGTGCATGCCTAATCCCTGTCACAGTTAGCTTGGAGGGGTTATGAGCAACCTGTCCTAATGGAAAGTGACCTTGCCTATGGTAGGGTGGCTGGAGCTAGATGATTTCTTAGACCCTTTCCAACACAAAAATGGTTCAGGCTGAATTTTCAGAGCGTATTTCAACTCACACCAATAGTATCTTGCTCTTTACACAATAGATTTGCAGTTACCAGTTTCTTTTGAAGTTCTTCCAAATCAATATATTACCCTTCTCAGCTTCTGTGTTCCTGCCCATACTCTACATGACAGTATTTGAACCATGAGAAAATGGCCTTTTTTAGGTAGAAAAACATTGCTGTTTTTCCACTGAATTGCATTTTCTGCAAGGCTGTGCAAATGTGGTAACAATATTTGCCAGACAATAAGACCATACAACAATAAGCATGACTTTGTAAGGAATAAAATTCCTGTTAGATGGATGATGTGTCTCCTTTTCTGTGCTCACAACATTATTCCTGGATTTTATACTAACCCTATGTAGCATCAAATGCAGATTCAGAAATGAGATACAGAGCAAGAAACTTGGACCAGACTGAGGTTCAGGCCAACATTACTGACATTGTTGTCAAACCTAGCTCTTTTTGGTAACACACTTAAGCAAACTTATCTCTGCCATATTTCCCTGCATATTGACCATGAGTCCTTACAGTCAGATACCTCCTGAGATGCTTAATCCTTCTCTGAGACCATTAGAAAATAACAGCTAGCTAAACAAACATAAATCCTTCTGAAAGGCATAAAAGTTGTACAGTTTAACCACATCTCTTTTTGCTACTTTGCTAGTAAACATGATAATGTCAAGGAATATTTCTGCATTCTGGAACTTCATTCTGTGAGCTGCCAGAGCAGCTCATGATGTGCTTTTAGATCTCACACTTTCTCAAAAAACTTTTTGGCATGGTTGAGGATTAGCATGGGCCATGGACCACTCTCACTAGACAACTTGCACTCAGCTATCTTATATATTGGAGGATAATTTAATAGAATATATCAAGTGTTTTGCCTAGACAGGTCATTTTGAAGATTGCTGCTTGGCAAGTCCTGTGTACTGGTAAAGTCATGATCTTAAATGTTCTCTGGGTCTCTCCCTGCCGTCTGCAAAGACTACTCAGCCAGGGGCTCTAATATTCTTCTTCCAAGATAAATTCTTATTCAGTGAAAAAGAAACCAAAGAGACAATTACTAGCTATTTGGACGCTCCAAACACAAAGCCAGACTCCCCTAAGCAGGGTAAATCTGGCTGCTAGTCCTTATATTGCCTTCCTCTAGAAGCAAGGCAAAGCCATTCATTACCTCTCTGCTGGTTTTTTGGTTGTTCAAATCAGATGAATGAAATAAATTCCTGTTTTATCCTATAAACATAATCACTGAGAACTTTTTAACAGCTTCCTCCTTATTTCAGTTTCTTTGCTATAGATGCACATCTGGTACCAAGAAAACTTGGGAATATCTGGATTTAAAAATAATTTTGCTTAGTTTACACACAGATGTGGGCTTTCTTTTATTGTTCCAAGACTTTTCTTGTCAAATATCAAGGGTTTATTGCAAACCAAAGGTATTAAATTCATTCTAAAATGTTTAAATAATGGTGACAAAGTATTTGTTTTGCTCACTGTACTTAAAAGTTGTTGAAGTGTTTTCACCCGTGACACATAAAAATGCCTTGGGCAAAAAGAAAAATGACTTTATGAAAGTTTGAAATTTGGTAAATTTGAGTGGACATATAAACAAATAATTTTCTAATATAAACCCATGTAGCCATAGGTAACGAGGCTGCTGCATAATGCAGTTTCAGTAATAGGTGAAATTATCAAAGAGATTATATTTTGCTAATTTTTAAGCTAATCTTAGTCTAGATGGATCCTAAGCAATAGAGGCTCATATCTGTTTTAAGACATTGCAGACAGAAGAAGGTGCTTTCATTGCTAGTAGAATGACTAGAAGCCATCAGCAGGGTCTAATTATGAAAAGATAGATGTTATTATGGACATCATCGTTGTGATGCTTCTTTCCAGGAAAGGTAAAGAAGTATTAATAATGTCAAAGGCACTCTTAAAATGAATTCAGTAAAGATGATTGTAGAATTCTGAGATGGTAAAAAAAGGATGAAGAATATATTTTATGAAAAGAAGGTTATAAGGAAAAATTACTCATGTTTCAACAGTATTGAAACTTGAAAGTGTTGTTTAACACTGCTGATTTTTCCCTCCAGGCCACATAGAGAAGAAGGCAGTGATTTAGCTCAGTCAGCATCCTCTGGGTTCATCATCTGTGAAGAAGGATTAAAGGACTCATGAGTAGAGTCTTCCCAAACAACTCTTCTTACACAAGCTGCTTACTAAGTGCAGGCTTTCTAACATGAAGAAGAATATTGTTGTTGCAGCGAATGCCAAAATAGAATTCACAACTTACAAACAATGTATACCTACACATAAAAAGAAACTGATAACTACACAGCAAAGACATTAATTTGATGGAACAAATCCAGATGAGAGCTACTAAATTGATCAGAGGGCTGGAGCACCTCTCCTATGAAGACAGGCTGAAGGGACAGGGCTGTTCAGCTCGGAGAAGGAGAGGTTTGTGCAGACCTTAGAGCACTTGCCTGTACCTAAATGGGGCCTGAAAGAGAGCAGGAGAGGAATTTTTCACAAGGGTGTGTAGTGACAGCACAATGGGGAATAGCCTTAAACTGAAGGAGGGTGGAAGGAAAGCTTAGATTAGATACTAGGAAGAAATTCTTTACTATGCAGGTTGTGAAGAACTGGAAAAGGTTTCCCACACAGGTGGGAACTCCCATCCCTGGGCATGTTAAAACTAGGCTGGATAAGGCAGGCTCTGAGTAGCCTGGTCTCATGGAAGGTTCCCATCTATGGTGGGGTGATTAGAACTAGATGGTCTTTAAGGTACCTTCCAGCCCAAACTATTCTATGGTTCTGTAAACTACAGGAAACTGGAAAATTACCAATATGCAGAACTGAGACATGTCCATGGTAATTTTTCTCCTCAGAGTAAGAGATGATCCTGCCCTGTGTTCCTTTAAATGCTCTTAAGCCAAAACTACAACTCTTAGAACTTACAGTCGCTCCTTTCTCCATATAACCAGCATTACTTGTCAATGCTGGGGAAGGTCTGAAAAAAGAGAATCTGATTTGGATTTGTGGACTCTGAATGTACAGTGTGGATAACCAAAAGGCAGAGCACATGGCAACTCCTCTGTGCTGTGGAGAGAAAAGGAATGTGCACAGGAGGTGTCAGATACCATGTGTGGGGTGAGTCAGATTAGACTCTAGGATCTTTATGGTTCTGTCTAGCTGCACACATTTTTTTCCTACCTGTGGTATCAAAGAGTTACAATGCTAGAAAATTTCTTTTGCTCAGAAAACTAAAGCCAGGCATTTAATCTGCAGCATCAAGCAGGCTTTCTGGATGCTTGGCTGGGGTGTCAATCTGCCTGGAGCCCTTTCCACTCCCGACAATGAGGGTGAGACTTCCTTTAGTGATATTATTGAGAATCCTCTGAAGTTTAAGGAGATTTTAATATTTTTCACAGCTGTGTGCCTTTCTTTTTGACAAGACTTCAGGTGCTTCTGGTTGTAACTTGATGTTCCAGGTAAATGAGAGGGCTAGTCATCTTATTATGTGAAAGCAAGAATATGCTGGTGTGTAACCAACAGACACAGAATATGTTTGGGATTTAATGACTGTGGTCTTTTTCCTGCTTGAGAATGTGCTGGGAGGCCAGCTTGAATCTGGGCATTGCTGAGTTTGGCTCTTCTGCAGCATAAACACTATTGTGCTGATCTTGAGAACAGGCAAGAACCATGCAGTCAGGAATTAAGGTCCTGAAGCACAGCCAAGACTGTTCTTATGAGTCCAAGTGCGCCCTACAAGGCTGATAAACACTTCTGCAAAGCTGCAGAGTTTGCCAGAAAGGGTCTACATCTTCTCACTGTGCCACAGCCTTTTCTCAGCTCAGGTCAAATCTCAGAATTTAAAGTATCAATTTTTTTCTTTTAAATCTCCTGTTTTCACTCCTCCAACAAAATAAATTAAAAATGCATCCAAAACTAATTATAAGAAAAAGAAAGAATTTAATCTGGTCTGCAAGAAAATGTGTTTCATGTTGTTTTCAGGGTTGTGTAAAATTTTATTAACTGTATGGGAATTTTGTCCTTATATTTTGTGTTTCAAACAAAAGAAATTGTTTTTTTTCCCAAAATAAAAGTTTAATTTGCTGCTTTTCTCAAAATTATATGTACTTTTTAAAAGGTATGCTTCCTAATTTTGATATACAGTTATAGCTGTTAGCAATCAATTTCTGACTTTATTTTAACCTTTACTAAGGATAATATCTTTTGTAAGGATATTCTCTGCAGACACCAAGAATGTAAACCATTTGCTTTTGTATGTGAATGTCTTGCTTCTGAAATCCTTCTCCTTACTTCATCTTTTCATTAAATAGAGGAGACTGTTCAGTTCCAGTCCCAAACTGTAAGTACTGTTTTGTATTTCAGTGGAGTCAAAATTAGCTGTGCAATTTCTATATTCTGTTTACAGCTAGGTACACACATTTAGAATCAGAAATAGCAGTAATAGCTCAAGGTACAACTGTAAATTAACTGCAGATCCATATTTATTTTAATTATGTTTACTGAAATTACTGTAATGACAGGAAATTAACATGTGTGTTTACATAATACAGGAATTAAAACTGATCACAAGGTTCTGAATGTTGACATTTGTCACTCTCTGAAAATGGCTTGGAGTTTTTGGGCTTTTTTCTTCTTTGCACAAAAAGCATAAATTACAGACTGACCTGGAATGCTCCATATGACAGACTAGCATATGACCATTTCATCAATAATGTCTGTATCACTTGTTCAATAAGGGGAGAAGAGAAAAAAAATGGATCATCTGATGGTTTGATAAATTGGAACGTTACTAATTCAATGGCTTTTCAGTTCTAAACTCCCTGTCAGAGCTGTCTGAGAGAAGAGGAAATTTCCTCCAAGCCAGTGTATAGATTGCAGTCCAAGGCACCATTGGCAGTATTCTGCTGGAGATTATTCTGAAGCTACTGCAGTAGTCTAGTAACTAACTAAAGCTCATTAAATTAAAGCTCATTACCTAAAGCTCATTTGTGAATAAGCTAGATTTCTCTTTTTTTTTTCTTTTTTTCTTCTTTTTTTTAAATGTATTTTGGAAAGAATCTCTAATGTCCCCCTATCACTATAACTAAAGAAAAATCAAAACCAAACTCTGAACAATGCAACCAAGACTACTAAAAATGTTTAAACCAAAAACTGCTTGCTATGTAATTCAGTTAATGTTTGGCACTTTATTGTGCACTTGGGAGAGATTTTTATTAGTGCATGTGACAGGAGGCAATGGTGACTACTGATCAATCATCATGTAATTAGAACACCAAAGTTGAATGTTGATTAGGTTTCTCTTCTTTTAAAATCCTTAATGAACCTATTTTCAAATTTTAATATTCTTTTGTAACCAGATCATTCCCTTATGCCCTGACAATCTCTAGTAAAGTGATAGGAAATAGATTATTATATGTGAGAAAATATAATATTATTTTTCATAATTGCATCCATTTTCCTTCAAAAGGTTCCTATTAGGAAAAGATAAAGACCATTTTTAAGTAAAAATTACTTTGCATATTAAAACAGTCATGAGATATTTTAACAGTCAGATTATTGTATAATATGTGTGTATTATGTCCTTTTCCCAGAATTTGAGGAAGTTTAGAAGAAAAAGAAATTGTTTTTGTATTGTGCCTATTGGTCTAATATTTATTCATAAATATTTCTCCTATGTTTTTATTCAGGCATCAGTCAAGACGTTTCTGGATAACAGAATCATGGGATGGGTCAGGTCAGAAGGAACCGTAAGAATCATCCAGTTTCAAGCCCCCTGCAATGGGCAGGGACACCTTCCACTAGACCAGATTACTCAAAAGCCCCGTCCAACCTGGTGTTGAAGAGAAGAGCTTGAACACGTTGGAGCAACAGTAGGCGTTGACTATATCATTGCTCTGAATTTACTTATATCACCTAAATCTATGACTAGAGTACCTTGTGGTCCCTTGTAGATTGCTTTCTCTTGCCTAAGGCCTGGAATCTTAGAAAAGTATATAACAGCTTGCTTCTCTCAAAAGAAAAGCATGATTTTATTGTATGTTCTTTTATTTGGATTTATAATTGCCCACATTGAGCCACACCATCAAAACCAGCATCTCTGCACATGTGAGGATGAAGGTTTACAGCAGCAGACCATCTCCACCCACTGGGAGGCTGACTAACAATGCAACAGGTGAGACACAGCACATCCTGCCCACCGCTGAGAAGCAGGGATCTGTGGGTCACTGAATCAGAGAACTATTTGGGTTTTAAGTCCAAAATATTGGACACAACTTACATGTCTTAGATTAATGTTAAAACATATGGTAGTAATTATGTTAGAGCAAAAAAATCCCCTCATTGTCAGCAATATTTATTTTATTTGAAAAAAATGAAGAGAGATGCAAAATACTTTATATCTTATAATTCATATTTATTAAAAAATTCCTCTGTAGCAGATAATGCTACGTGCTGTTATTCAAAGTCTGACACTTAAGATACTGGAAATATTCTTGTTCAATATTTAAATTTAAACACTTGGACTTTTTTTTACCCAGCTATTCAAGTGAAAGAACATGTTTATAGTTACTATTGAATTATAGTATCAATTTATAGTTGTTAGGAGCTTTCTTTCTAGATCAGACATCTCTTCATCTGAATAATTTTTTGATAAAGGTTAGGTTTCCTTAAGTTCAATTCCACTTTGGTCATTGTAGCAGAGAATCACATCTCATTGCATGACTTTAATGTCTTTCCAAAGATTTCTTTCATATTAACATAAAAGCTCTAGGTTTTTTTTGACAAGCATTTTAGGATTTTTATGATAAATGAAGTAATTGTAAAAGTTATTTAAATGTGCCTTTCAAAGTTTTTCTCCTTTGGGATATTAAATAGGTTATAAAACAATGTAAGAGTTTCTGGTTGGCCTTATAACAGGTAGAATAAACAAATAACAATAATAATAACTCCACAAATAAAAAATCTCTGTCTTAAAAAATCTGGCAACGGAGAATTAAATCTAATATCGTGTGTCATAGCAAAAAAAAATTAAAAATAAATAGAAGGCCAAACATTTAATAAGAAATTTATTTTAGGTTCAATATAGTGCCTTGCATCAATACTAATGCTGGGAATTGCAGCACAATCAGATGCAGCAAATGCTGCAAAAAACCCCAAAGTCAGATATTGTTGCATTATTTTCAAGATTTTTTTTTAAATTGGTCCCACTTCTTTACTTGCTTAACTCTTGAGATCTCACTAGACAAATATTTTAACTGACAGTCAGGAACTTTTGCTGCTAAATGGTAAAGAACAGGAAGGAGAAGAGCTGTACTGACATGGTAGGTTTAACTAGTATTGCTATTCAGATAAAATTATATGCCCTTATCTGCAAGATTTTATAATACAATCTTAGAGCTTGCTGCTACATTAAAATGCTCCACAAAGCATAATGTGGGTAAATTTGCTTTCACTGAAGATGTGCAAATGTACTGGTCAGTGACCTGATTTAAAAGCCATTGGACTAAAATGAAAAATAGATCCAAATCAAATAGCATACCCAAGTTTTGAGTAATAGTATAGTCTCATTAAACTGAAATTAATAGTCCAAGCAGTTATTTACAAGAATTATATCTTTTTTCCCCCATAATTATAGTCAAAGCATTTAAGACTGAATGAAAGCAAAGTTAAAAACATAACATGGAGCAGTGTACTGTTTGCAAGGAATGCAGCTGGGTGGTGTTTGAAGTTTTGCACTGACACTAGATATTGATGTTCCTCTGTTTCTTAATCTTTTGCATCAGAATATTCCTGCACACTCAGAGGTTCTGAGGCAGGTAACAGCTATTGACTGAGAAGAGGAGTATTTAAATATCTTTGTTCCTAGCATTGATTTGAGGAATGCTGCACGTAAGCATGTTGTGCGATCAGAGGACAGGACAGATACAATCAAATGACTGGTGCTGAGAGCCTGACTTCCACACTGCTCTTTTGAAAGTTTTATTCTGCAGCAGCTCAAGAGTGCTCCTGTGGACTGCAAGCACATTAGCAACTGGAAAATATTATGTGTGCTCAGGAAATTTAGTTCCATCCAAAAGTAATTGAGTTTATATGCTCCAGGACTTCTCTCAGAACATGAAAAAAAGTATAGCAAGCGGAGGAAATGGAGAAATTGGGTTTGAAAGCTTGTTCAGTCTCTTAGATAAAAAAATCTATTCCATCCTAGAGATGATGATTGTTAATATAATGGTGATAGTCTCTTAGAGATATAATGAGGTGAGTTTTTCAGGGATCAAAAGGCTTGTTCTCTCTCAATCTACTTTGTTTTCCTTTAGCCTTTATTTTACATGTAGCTGACTGGAACTATTCAGAAAAAAAATACTTATGAAATGTCTTCCTGTTAACCACACTTTTACTGAAAATATGAAACAAAGTGTCACAACTGAAAAAATCTCCAATATCTAGCTGCAGTTTTCCTTACTTTGTTCTGGATTCTTACTGCTGTGAGCTACCATTACAACATAATTAGGAATTATGAAAATCAAAATTTTAACTTCTGAAAGGTTTGATTTTCATCTTCTGCATCCTGTGAGCTCAAACCTATTTATCATTCAGCCTCTTGCAGTGGTCAGTGCACATACAGCAGGATAGTCTGCTCTGGTGATGGCTTTTGTCTTCAGCATTTATTTAGCAGCGAAACATTCTAGTTTTTCCTTCTTTTACTGGGAGAATATGAGCCTAACATCACTAGACACCTCACACTAACATCAATAGACACCTCTAGCTCTGCCTTAATAGATATTCTTAACTTCAGGTCTGAATGTTTGCAGATTTTCAGGGTACAGGTGTTGAGTAAAGTGCCAGAGGTGGGGCCACCTGCCTTCTGCACTGTGCCCAGGTGCTGTCAAAGGCCCAGGGGAATTGGACTTTCCCCAGACCATGTGTCAATATCCAGTTACTGAAGTTCTTAGAAATGCCTCTGCCTGAATTAAGGTGCAAACGAGACCATATGTCAGTGACAATAGTATGGGTTTTATTTGATAGTACATATGAGATAGAGAGAGAGAGAGAGAGAGAGAAATAGAAAATAGGGGGGACAGAAAGAGAGTGACAGAATAAGGAAAATATCACCACTCTGTGGATCCCAACAATGCTCTGTTGATTCTTCCCAGCTTGTCTTCTTGGCAGTGATGATCCACCCCCAAAAAGCACAGAATTCAATGGGTTAATATATGCTCAGGCTAGGTAGGAAAACCCAGGCATCTCCCTGTGGGAGTGAGCTTGCCATTGTCTCCCACAACTCTGGGTTTGTTGAATCACATGCAGTCCTGTGGTGCGAGGCTTCAGGAATGACTCTGGGAGGGCACTTCAGAGGCTCTTTGCTGGATTATGACACACTCTCAGCTGCCACTCACATGAATGTCCCATGGATGTGACCTGTGGGGTTGGGGGTTCCACGGCTTGGCCAGTTTGTGTAAGGGAGGATGGGGGTTCACTTTCTCTAACCAGTGTTTACACCTGAAATCTTCTCCCCCCCTTCCTTCTGGGGGAAGTAAACCTGGCGTCTGTGGGCTACTGTAGACACTAGCATCTTATCTAGGTGGTTTAACTCAAAGTTCCAGTCAGTTATTTTCAGGGAGGCTTCTTTGGTTGCATCTGCTTTACACAGTTTTTGTTACAATGGGCAAAACTCTTTTATATCAATGTTTGAGGTATGAACTATTTCAGTCTCTGATACCGTGGAGATGATGCGCTTTCCTTGTCTCTAGCCTGAGCAGTCAATGGACCTGGGGCTGAGAAGGAAGTTCAGGGAGGCTCTACAGGAGTCAACTATGTGCATGTTTGTGGAGAGCTTTTGATTTCTTCGTTAGTTTTCACACAAAAGTGTTCTTACTATAAATACTAGCTTGATCTCACTGTGCTGCATATGAGTTCCCAGTGATAGAAAAATTTAGCCTTAATAAACTAAATCTAGTTTAATCGTGATTAAAATTAAAGGTCTGGGATAAACAATTAGATTAAATATTTTCTTTCTGCATCGAATTTCATGAAAGCAGAGGGAGAAGTTCAGCCTCTTACACAGACTTGTTTAGCAGCTATTTTAGACAGTGTTTCTGGAGTTGGTTTATTCATGTATTTGCTTGTTTTACTGTGAACAACTTTTCAATTTTCTTTAAAGAATATATTACTCACTTGGGAGATGGGGCATATTTTGCATTTACTCAAGTTTCTTTGCAATATTTCTATTTTTGTTTCTGTTTCTATGATTTCTATTCATATTTGTGTTTAATTTGGTTTCTAATTTACTTGGGTTTCCCTCCAATGCCTAAAGTTTTCTTCACCATTTTTTGAATGTCTGAACAGATCTTAGCAGAATTACTTCTCTTCTAGATACCACGTTACCATATGAGTAAATTTACTGAGTCAAAATTAAACTATGCATTTGACAGCCTGTTTAAAATTTCATTTTAAGTCTGCCCATAAATAATGACCATATTTCAAAAAGGGAGTATCTGGGATTTTTAAATGTCCCTTCTGTTATATTCTTTTAGATTTTCACTCCTTTTGATTCAGCTTGAATCTTTGATTTATGAGATATATATATTAAAATAATCTATGAGTTAGCCAAGTTCCCACTGGAATGCACAGATTGACAACATAATTTTACTGAAGGATATAAATCTCCAGTATCAGATAATATGCTGAAAGCATTTTATAAGTTGATGTCAACCATTTTGTGCCTTTATGTCAAATTTCTGTCTTACACTAGAAGAATACTGTGGAAGTACTTTGTCTTGGCAAAAAGTTAAGACAGCAAAGCTATCTTCCCATCATAAAAATGGAAGTGCAGCCAAATTTTGTTTCTTATCTGTCCCGACTTCACATTTGGATATGTGTTCTCTTTATTTTTTTCTTTAAAATCCTTTTAGAAGATAATATCTTTTCCCCTGTCATTCCTGAAATAAGACAGAAATATCCCTTTAAATATTGATGAACAAGTGATCATGATTTTGGAATGCTACATGTTGTGCTTTGTGGTAGCTCATGCACAAGGGCATTGACATCTGCTTAATCCTCTTTCCTTAATTTAAAATAATGTATGAGGTCTGGGAACTAAAGTTTGCACTATATAGCTCTCAAAACAAATGTCTAATTCAGAACCAAGGACGTTAGGCCTGACCCTAGAAAGGAGGAAATATACAAGTTTGTTTCTACTTATTCTGTAGAGGTGTCATTAAAATATTTTTGATTCAAAGCATTTCTCTGATCATCTGTAAACAAAAGTCAAAGGAAGAAAGAAGAACGGGCACACACAGACCTTCTGTCATGGCTAAGTCAGGTCACACAGAGCCCCTAGACCAGGAAAATGAAATGGTAGTAGTGAGAAACTCAGAAATAAAAAAGGCATAGGTGGTGTAAGGGTGTTTGTGAGGAGAAATGGTGCTTATGAAAAAAAGAAAAATATGGAACTCCAGAATAAGATGCATCTGGGGACAAGAAAGTCAATAGAAAGGAGTGAAGACTTACAAACTACATTACTAATGTAACAGGCCAGAGACCAACATTTGCTTCTGAGATCAAATAATATGGCCTGGCTTCCATTCATGTGCCCCAAATATTTTCCTCCAGATGAATTAATTTCAGACTGTCTCCCAAGAACAGTACTAGGAAATTTATCAGCCCAAACACTTTACAAACATACTAAATTCCACCATAAAACTGCTATTTACATTTCTTTATCTAAAAAAAAGATGTTCCAGAATCTTTCAATTTAATCTTATAGATGGAAAAAAAAAATCCATCGATTTTCAGCATTCATTCATGGTTATGTCAGACTAATTTGCTTTGATTGTCAAAGTTAGAATTTATTTGCTTCCTTGTTCCTTGCTCCCCCTATCATATTCCAACACAGTAGCCATATTCCAGTCTTCACTTGCTGAATTAAACCATTCTAATTTCTTTGAAAAAAATGTATTAAAGTGTGATTTCTTAAAAGAACCTAAAAGAATCCTCTTTCTTTTCATGTTTAAGCAGTGTAAAACTCCAGTGAAATCCTGCTGCATGTCTGCAATCTCTTGCCATATTGAGTACAAATAAGTATTGGTTCCAACAAAGATATTTTTTGTGCTTATCTCATGTTTTAACTTTTTGTCTTTTTGATTCTGAGCAGTGTTATGAAAACTATGAACCAAATGCATTGTACTGTGTGAGGGATGTGGAAAATTCCCCTGAAAAGACATGCAAAGCCACAGGTATGTTCAAAGACCCAGAGTCTTGAATCACAGACAAATGAAGGCACCTAACTACTTTTTATTATTGTCAAGGACATAGGCATCAGCTTTGAAAGAAGCACATCAGACTAAGAGAGATGGAAAAAGAGCATATAAATGTAGTTAAAATAGATTGGAAAAAGGAATAAGGTACATGTGCTCAGGTCAAATGTGAAAAGATCATGTATTCTCCTTTCCTTTTCCCCTTGGAAAGCAAGTGGCTCAAATTCTTGATGCTGAATTGTTGATAACTGGCTGATGTCAAATTCTTTTATAAATTTTTCATTAACCCTTTCCAAGGGGAGGAATATTCTCATGGATTAGCTGTAAATTTTGAAGTTTTTGTGAATCCTGCCAACCTCTGGGCACTTGGAGAACAAACCAAATGTACTGATAGTCCTGACCAATACCTAAGATTGCTTATCCTTAAGAATCAGGAGAGATAACTTCAATTGGAAATGACAAGTAAAAAAAGTAATGCTAGTAGGAATACAAATGCATGGGTCTGAACAGAAATAAAAAAAGGAAAAGAAAAAAAAATGGCAAGACATAAATCACAGCCTCTAGGATTTTGGACACAGAACATAAAGTTTATGGAGAAAATGTCCAGCAGTAGCTAAGTATTTGTTTGAAATAACATTCCTTCCACCACCTATACAAACACTAGTATATGTAAAATACGATAGCAAAAGTTTCATCCTAGCTGAGATAAGCATTTTAATTATTTCCACTCCATCTTAAATTGTTCACAATCTGGCCTGTGAGCCTGTGATTACCTAAGGAATCCATGTTTTCCCTCTTTGAGTACAGCCTGCATGGTGATTGTTCAACTGCATTACTTCTAAAAATGCACAAGAGATATATTAGCAAAATCATCCTCCTACCTATATATCACAATTCTCATTCTCCCTTTCTGTCTTAATTGCTCAAGCATCATTGCACTTTTGGTGTATTCTAAAGACAATTTATATCCCATGATATTAATATTCTTTTATTTTTATCTTCTAAAAAAATTCTACTTAGGCTCATTCTGTCCCATATTTATTTGTATGCAAATAACTGGATGGACTTTACTAATCTTCTATTAATGATCTTACATCCATTTTTATTAGTCTCCATAAATTCAAATTTAATCTCTTATTTAGCTAATTTCTATGTTGAGTGCACACTTGAGTTTTATCTTCATTTCTATCAACCCCTTTATGGTATTCTTCCTTTGCTTTATCCTGCTATGTTTGCCTTTTTGCACTGCGTCTGACTTGGAAAATGTTTTTAATTTTTTAAAACCAGTCCACTAACAAAGAGTCATCTTCTGTTCAAACTCTTTCAGTATATGACCCATTCAATACCAAGTAACCCCTTGTGAAATATGATGTTTCTTTCTGTTGTTGTATTAAGATTCGTAAATAAAAGGCATACTGGATGATTTCCCTTTCCATCTCATGTTGTCTTTTTATTGCCACTAAAATTTTCCCCTTCTCCTACATTCATTAAACTAACAACACCTTTTCCTCTGAGGTATCCATCATTACAGGTCCTCAATTTCCTCTTTTATTCTAGAAGACAGAATAGACTAAGGTCCCCTAGGCTGACCTCAGGAAGAACAGCACGACATAGCATGTTTTGATATGGCTAAACTTCCCTGGCCCAACAGATTGCAAAAAGCATCATGGCCTTGTCTTTACTGCTTGCTGGGAAGTGCCTACTCTGCCTGAACTACTCTTGGGCATTTTAAAGGAGGAAATCTTGGGCTGAGTGGAAATTCTTTCAAGAAATGCACTGATAAATGATACGTATATGTTAGCCTGGCCTGTTATCTAGAAAAGTTTGCTGCTTGCCACTGGCTGTGTTATGGGATGTTGTGGAGAGGCTGCTGAGCCCTGTTCAAGCCTGCATCTGAAAATCCCCCATTTTTCTGTAAGGGCACGAGTGGGAACACCAGTGGCACCCTGGTGGGTATGGAAGTGACTACAGAGGCCTGAGGGTGATGGCTGGGGCTATAAAAGACTGATAGTGCTTTCCAGAATTCTGCTGGTGAGGGCAAAGGGTATAAGGAGGAGGGCAGTGATTCAATGTGTTAACAATTGATTGCAGAGCTGGTGCTGGGAGCAGAATTTGGTTTTCTATCACCATGATCTGTTAGAAGATCAAAATCTGCTTAGGAGAGAAGCATTTGGGATCCACCTGACTAACCATGGCAAAAGTATATTTGCCAGCAGGATGGCTGACCTGGTAAAGAGGGGTTTAAGTTGGAATTTCAGAAGAAATTAAGTTACCAGAAGGTCTGCTGGGGATAGTGAAGGACACTTTTGATGCTCAAAGAGCCTGGAGCAATGTGGAAAAAAAGGGAAAGTAAATACAATGAAACACAGCTGAAGCAGGGTTACCTCAAGAATTTGCATGTAAGCAAGGAGGTGAGTACAAGGTGCAAGAATCAGCATGAGTTCAAGGAGAAGTAATGCTTGACCAAGCTGATAACCTTGCATGATGAATGAGTGTCTTGGTATTTGAGGGGTAGCAGTGAATATAATCTACTTTGATTTCAGTAACTTTTTCAACCTTGTCTCCTGTGAGATAGATTCTTATAGAGAAACTGATGAGGTATGAGCTGGCTGAGCAGACAGTTAGGTGGAATTAGAGCTGGTTGAATGACTGGACTCTAGTTGGAGGCCATAACCAGTAGGGTACCACAGTGGTCAATACTGAGTGAAATTCTCTTTAATATTTTTATTAATGACATGGGAAACATAACTGAGTGCATGCTGATCAAGTTCACAGATGGTACAAAATTGAGAGGAGTGGCTGATAAATTAGGTGTCTGTGCTGCCTTTCACCTGGGTAGGCTGAAGAATTGGGCAGATAGGAACGTCATGAAACTAGACAAAAGGAAATACCAATTATTTCATCTGAGGAGGAATAACTTGGCAATGTCTGTAAATGCCTGAAGGGAGGATGCAAAGAGGACAGAGCCAGACTCTTTTAAGGGGTGTCCAAGTACAGGATGAGAGGCAATGAGCACAAACTGAAATTCAGGAGGTTCAATCTGAAACATGGTAAAATATTTTTACTCTGAAAGTAACTGAACTCTGGCACAAGTTTCTCAGGAGGACATTGTAGATTCTTTGTCCTCAGAGATGTTCCAAGTTGATGGCATACAGACCCAAGAATACTGCTTTGGCTGACCCTGTTTTTGAATGAGGGCATTGGAGAAAAAGCTCTCCAAACTGTATTTTACCTGCCCACTAAATTGAAAAAAAAAGTGACATTTTTGATCAGGACCTGCAATTTTAAAGATGATCTTTTTGTCAAGTCCATTAACAGTCTTCGTTGTTTATTAAGCTCCTTGTATTATCTTTGTTGGCAGCATTATTTAAAATAAAGAGAAAAAAGCAAACAAAATAAAACTAGTCCTCTTCAAGTCAGCAATTTCCATAAGAGCTCTGTTTTTTTCAGAACTCCAGTTGTGTCTGAGTTTGAGGTAACCAGTTTGTATTCTTTCTCAGGGACAATATCTCCATGTATACTTATCTCTGTAAAGCACACCTATTTTTATACTTTATTATTGAATTTGTTAATGTTTCATAGTGTTGGAGGAGAGAAGTACTTTGGGATTGCTGTCTTCCTTTTGCAACCTAACTCCCTGAAGTTTGGATGATTTTGAGTAGAAAGGATAGCCTTTCTGTTTGTTACAGAATCAGCTGGAGCCTGGGCTGTTCACAAATGCAGTGAAGGTAGAAGGAGTTGTGCTCTCCTTACCTTCAGGCAGCATCTGTGGCCTCCCAGCAAAATTACAGTGTAGATGTAGCCATAGCACCTGGGAGTGGGATGTTTTGTCCCACCTATTTCTTTCACATAAATATGATAAATGCACCACTGAAAACTTAGTTCAGAGATCTGAGCATAAATCAGAGCAGCAAAACAAGCCAGAAGGAACAATCCCTCAGAAATCAGAACCCCCCTGTATTTTTACAAGAAACAAATCTACTTAATGGATAGGCAGACAGCAAGGAGACTCCCCAGTGATCAAAAAACATTCGGAAAATATAGAAGTAGTTCAGGACACTTCATATGAAGGAAAGCCTTTCCTCTGTAAAGGAGGCAAAGAATGACAGAAGGCCAAATAAGCAGATATATCAGGGTGTGGAGCTCTCTCTGAGTGGCCCAACTGGTGTTACTGTAGCTTGAGGTCCCTGGAACTTCCCTCCCAAAAGAAATGAACAGAACAGAAGAAGAGAGAATGGAGGGGATGCTGTCTCTTCTGTGTCTGTCAGAGTGATTGCAACTAAACCAAATAGAGATCAGTAGGAAGAAAGGACAACCAAAAAAAGGGATCATGTGCAGTTAAGATAAAAGACATCTGTATATCTTGAAACAAGAAATTAATACGGATATGTGAACTTGTAACAGTGCTGATTATCATTAGAAAGGTAGATCTAATTGTCAGGTCTTGATTTTTGAGTCAACAGGGCATAATTTCTAAATAAGAATGTTGCTCACTACTTGTGGTATCAATATAAAAACCATGCAAAAATCTGATGTGAAGGGAAGTGAAGAATACCAACACAGAACAGTGTTCTGGCAAATCATATGGAATGTTTGCTTAAGAAAAAATTACAGAGATTAGAGTGACGAATTTGAAATTTTGTCATTTCTATTTCTTTTGTTGTCAGAACATCATTGACCAGGGATAAAGTTTTGCTTAGCACACTACATCCTTGTTGCAGAATATGAGTCTTAAAATGATCTCAGTTATATTCTCTTAATTACATAGTTTCATTTTCTATAACAGGTTAAATGTTTATATAATTGAATCAAATTATTTCCCATGGGATATTCTGTGCATGCACATATAGATTATGTGTATCAATATGCCTCTCATTTCTACAAAGAATAACCATATCTTTTTAGGAATGTTGAAATTTAAAGTAGAGAGGACTTAAATCTGTGGGTAAGGATTTCTGGCTGTCTTAGGCATTAACTTTAACTATAGTGTATATAGGCATATAAAGAACATGTTTAACTTTTTCAGTTTATTAAGTGATGATGCAAGAATCCTAGAAACATATATCAAAATGAATCCCTTATCCATATCAGTAATTTTAAGGATTGGGGATTTCATATTTTCAATAATAAACTTTCTAAAATACCACTAGCTCCTCCTCCAGTAACAAAACATTAACATGATTTTATTTCATTGTTATCTTAGGAAAACTTTAATAAATGCATCTTAAACTGTTTGCAATTGAAATTCTATATGTGCTGTGATTAATAATTTTGCATGCTACTTTGGTCACATTTTACTGCTTGATGAAAATGATGATTTAATTATGATAAATTGATGAGGCATGCATTTAAAAAAACTCCCCAGACTTGGGTTTTTTTTTCCTTAAATTCTTGATTGGACCAAGGTCACTGTTGAAAGGAAAGGTTTTTTTGTGAGTAATTTATAGCATAGTTATTCTGGTTTGAATATTCAGGTTTCCTCTAATTTTGAGCCTTTTCAAACGTTGAAATCTTATATGTATTGTGCCTTTTTTAGTACTCAGTTTTACAGCATAAAGAGTATGTCATTAGAAACCACAAAGCTTTTTGGAAATCAACTATATTAGAGCAATGGGAATTGTTCTACTCTTTACCATTGTGAAAACATATGCTGCTCCTGTGGACCTAACCAACTCTTGGTCCCTTACAGTGATAAAGATTCTGTTAAGTCAATATGAGGTCAGGGAGAAAGGTTAGGCAAAAAAGCAATATTTACTGATGTTCCAGCTTTGCGCTTCCTCAGGGGAAAAATGGCAGCAGAGCTGATGGTAAGTTTTGCCCATGGATATTCTAAATATCTCTTGGAGTCAAAAAATAATGTAAGACTTTTAACTTCCTATTTTAAAAAGAGAGTAAGAGAAAATTATAAGTGCTTTTCAGAACTGTTTTGAAGAAAGAAAACTAGAGCAGCATCCTTTTTGAGAATAGCTAATAAATTGATCAGGAAGATTGAATAGATGAAAAGAAAGCTAAACGTGGCAAAAATTTGAGTTTAACATCTCTCTTATTTTCCCTTTTGTCCTCACACTGGTTCCTGATCAGTGTGTCCTTGGTGTTCCACCACTTCATTTAACTACTATTTTCTCATGTCATTGAATCTGCATATTTCACACTTTCCTCAACACAGTGGAATATTTTCTTAAGTACTTGTGAAGGCTGTCTCTTTTCACTTCAAATCTGCTTTTTCTGTTCAGTTCTACCATCTGTTTACCTAAATAATTATTTTCCAGCTACTTTAAAACTCCTTAGTTCCATCTGTTTTTTCCTTACCATTGACTCAGCCTTCAAACCTTCCTCTGTCTTCTCCTTCCCTCCCTGTCTCTTTCTCTCTCTCTCTCTCTCTCCCTTCATCCCTCTCTCTTTTCCTCTTCCCCATGTAGGACCCTGCCAGTTTCTTGCAAGATGATATTATTGAAATGCACCACAACTTCCTTCTCAACTTTTTGTTGCCTCCTTGTTTTCTTCCCGACATTCAGTTCTCCTTTCTCCCTGATGATCTGCATACTTTCTAGCAGTTGTCTCCCTCAACTTTGCTCTTGTTATTGTGACCTCTCTTTAACTCTCAAACTCTTCCACATGACTCTTACTTTTGCATTTTCTTTCCACATAATTTCTCACTACTTTCTGAATCTTTTATTTAACAATGTAAAAAGGGCAGCCTTTGCTCTGTGAAAGATATCCCACCTTCATCTTGAATGTATTCTCATTTGTTGTACTATCTTGTTAATCCCTTTTACTTCAAGCTCATTAAATGCAGACTGGTTTTCCCCATTTATTTATGGTCAATTTATCCTTTACATTGAAGGGTACTATTTTTGTTAATATCTTTAGTGACATTTTAGCAAAACCTTAGACTTTCACAATATTTCTTCATCATCTTTGACCTCTAAACTGCCTTTTATTTTGCTTGAAATAATTTTCTGTCTTTGCTTCTGGAACTGCTCTCACTGTGTCTCTCTTTTTACCTGTCTAATCATTCTGTTGATAGATCATTTAGAAACCCCTCCATATCTCTGTTTCCTGTAGTTTTACCATAGGTCATGTCCTCCATTCTTTAGATTTATGTTTCTACACTAGTAAATCTTCCTTTCTGTGAAAACTAAAGCTAAATAAAACTACAGCCTCATCCAAAAGGCTAGGAGTTTCTTGTGTTTAAATGCATTGATTCTGGGGAAACAAAACCTCCAGCAACACATAAAGAAGTTTCTAGAGACTGAATGAAACATATAATCACTTGATTAAACCTAGCAGCAAATGAGATTTTATTACGCTTGATTTTCTCTTTTTTGCTTAGGTTTCAAAGAATAATACTTCATTAAAAATCTTGAGTTACCCATAACACCACTCTTTTAAATTGCCAGAAGGAAGAAGGAGAAAGCTTACCATAGCTGCCAGTTGACTTGATACTCTTGGTGAATGATTTTCAAACCCCATTCATATCCTAACACAAAATGTGGGGAGTTGAGCTCTTCTGGACTCTTATTCAGAGGTATGCAGAGCTTTAAATGAGAAGGAATAGAGTCAGTTTTGTGCCACACTCGTGCTACTGCAGTCAGAGGGCTGTTCAGACCTCACCGATATTCTGGCAGCTTCTCCAAGAGTGTAATTATGTAAAAATTAGCAGAGGACTGGACTGATAGCCAGTTTTACTGTCTGAACATAACTTTCTGGTTTTATATAGAACAATGTATAATGGTCAATATCAAGAGCACTTGAGAAAGCTTGTAAGGAAAGAGGATCAAGAAGAAAAATAAAGGCAACAAAATTAAAACCATCTAATAGAGCAGATGAATAGAATTCCTCAAAGAGAAGTAAAAGATATGCTGGAAAATGGGTACTCAGGCCCATTGGTGTGATTCTTGGGAATGGTCCTGTGCAAGGTCAGAAGTTGGACTCAATGATCCTTGTAAGTGCCTTCCAACTCAGCTTATTCTACAATTCTGTAGCAAAAAGAACCTGAAAAATGAAAAGTCTAGAAGAGAAAACTGTTCTGGCACGTGGATGGAATGAAATTTTGCTCAAAAGTGGAAAGACTCATCCTGGACCCACCCCTCTATCCCAAAGCTTTCCCTGAAATCAGAGTACTAATGCATGTCCCCATGGCTTGAGTTGCAAGCAATAAGACACAGAATTACAAAAAGAAACTCATGCTGGGATAGGAAAATATCACAATTTTGGTCATAAACTTTACATAGTGATGAAAGGAGATTATGACATAATTTTTAGGTTACACATCATAATCTTCTTTCAGGTGTCATAAACAATTAATGTCTTAGTATTTACAACCACTTTAACAATCAGAGATCAGGACTCTTTTGTTTGTGTTAAGTGTGATAACTGATATCTCAGCGCCTAAAAATAAGCTGGATGCCTCTAAAAAGACTCTGAAACATATAGCTTATTTACAAAAAATTGAGAGTACAGGAAGCAGGTGTGAGGCTACTATATACTGCGACAGAGCACCATAGTAGCTTAGCTTAGACATGTAAATATATTTGCTCTTTTTTTTCCTGCTGATTAAAAAAAAGAAAGTGAAATTAAGTAATGGAAAAATAAAGTTGTTTGCACAGGAAGTCCTTATCTCACACAGTTTAAAGATGCATTAAATTTTGTTTGACTACTTTGAAACAACATTTTTTTCAGAATATGACAGACTAAATAAATATTTTATTGTCCAGTCTCTTCCTCCCTAAATCACAAGTCACTAGGGGTTGTTTTGGTCAGACGAAGTCTATTGCTAATATTGATTTAACCAAATTAACAACAGGCCGTCAAAAATGATGTCCTCAATTTGTGTTCCAATCACAGTAAATAGAGGACTATCCAGAACAGGGTAAAATACATAGATATTTAATTTTAATCATTTTTTGTCAAGTAATAGAGGAAAGAAATAGTATTGATGTAAGCTTTTAACTACAAGTGTGTGTCTGCCTTTGATTTAAACTATATTGCAGTATTATTAAGTCAAATTTATTTACGACATCAGACGTTTATGTTGTAGGCCCAAAATTTTACTATACCACAGGTTTTAGTCTGCCTTCTGAAAGAATGAAGTATAAGTTAGGATGGTCACAAAACAGTTAATTGTTAACTTCTGCCTATAAGCAACACTAGAATATTTATGACTGACTTTATGGGAAACCATAAATTCTAGACATGTCTTAATGTGACCTAAGTTACATTTTTATTGAATCTTCTTTTGCGAATTGACCCTTTTTAGCAATATTAGAACTCCTGACAAACATGTAATGGCATGACACTTTCTGCTTGTCTGTAACAGAAACTGATCAAAGAGTCTGCAACAATGCAGCTTTGTTACTCTTTTACCATATGATTGAATACAATATGTGCATATGAAGGTATTTCTGAACACCTGGAGGAATGTCTCAAACAGACAGTGAAATCAGATGCCAGAGGGTGTATCATTCCTTCCCATATAATTTATTTTTCCCTGATGTCTGAGAGCTACTCAGGGAACCTGGTTGAAAAAGAAATCCAAATGAAAAATTAGATTTCTGGGGAGCTGTTTCAGCTTTCTTTATGCATCCCAGAATTTTTAGTTGAGCACAGATCTTGAAATGTGTATGTGTACTGTCTAATTTTGAATCAATGTAACTAATAAAATTATGTAATTTCTAGTTTTACAAATTCTCAAAATAATCTTCATGTTAACTGCTACACTATTTTACTTGTATTTAAATGTGATAAAGAGATACTGGAATATTCTTCTTTCTGCCTCTTTTCTATTCTACTACTTATACTAAGGCATTTTACAAGTAATGATCCCCAAACAAGTCAGTGTTGCAGTTTCTGGTTTTATTCCTATTACTTGTAGTCTATCATCTTGGTGTTCCATCCCAGTGCACAGAGAAAATAAATCACTGGTCAGGCAAACAGAGCTGAGAACAAGCCAATGCACCTGCCTAGATCTAGGGCTGAGGCTTGAGTCCTGGGCAAACTTTGTGTAGACACAACAGGAATCCCCTGAAATATTTCTAAACTTGGATACACAGGTTGAGTTTAAAATAAATTTCTAGTATAGAAAACAATGCACACCTCAGTGAGTAGACCCTCTTCCAAGTTCTCTATTTTTACTTAAATTTCCTACAGAATCATATATTTTCTGGCTTAAAAAACTGATCTTTCAGTATTTGTTTATTATTCTAATGAATCACTGCTCCTATAGATGAAAAAAAATACATTTTCATTCTTTATTCACCCAAGAATTATATCAGGAAGTTGGCTTTGACCCAGTTTTTGTCCTGTTACATCACTTCTAATGAAACCTGCTCAGATACACATTTATTCTTAAGCATGCCTGTGTGCCCCATTGTCCTAGTGATGTGAGATCTCTCCTTTCTCTTGAGATCCTCGTGCCTGCTCACTTTTAACAAGACTCAGAAATATCTACTTCGTGCCAGGATGGAATCATTCACCCTGCAAAGTATTGTGTGGCTATCATAGTTTCTTTTATGAGGGATATGTAATTCAGGTGAAAGAAAGGAGTATTTATAATCACAAAGAAGAGGCAAATAAAATAGACACCATAATTTAGTGAACAGGTAACATTTCACGTCTTTCAACTCAAGAGTTTTAAGCAAGATTCTTAATATACTAACTGAAAGAATGGAAAACTAATAAATAAGCATAACTTGCCAGTTACTCTGTTCTCTACTGCTTGTCACAGAGACAACTCACAAAACTCATATATTCCCTGTGAGTCAAGAAAAAATTTCCACTGGATTTCTAGGAAGAGCCTGATACATTTTCCTGCCTAAGAAAATATCTATCTCATTGTGTTTTGTTTTTTTTCACTTTTGATATGTTTCTATTTTAAGATTTTCCTTAATGATTAGCATCTGTTGTTGTTGGTTCGTTGTTTGTTTTTTTCTGTTTGGTTGGTTGGTTGGGGTTTTTTTTTGTTAAAAAAAATATTCCCATGTTGTGGCTGTTGTTCTTGCTATTATATATGAAATTTCTTTGCTGCCACAACAGAATCTCTGCATGGTCTGAGAAGGAATTGTTTTACACATGGTGTTGCAGACAGACTAATTATAATTCCAGTAGCAAAGCCTGGGATCCACACAATTTACTGTGTGTGCTACATGGCTTTAGAGCCTAAATATCTGCCTTTATAGAGTGGGAGCTATTCATTAAAATTCAGCCATTTATCTTATCATACATTTTATATTAAATACCATGACAACCACAGGAACTTTTTCATGTTCTGTTGATAGATTTTATTAAAAAGTGACTCACTGCCATTAATGAGCCCTTAATTCATCAGCTGAATGAATTGAGATTTAAAATGTTTACTTTGCTCTTATAATTTATAATATTTTGTGATCCACATTTGATGCCTACTTACTCATCTAAATGGAACTGAACATGACAAATTTGATCTCTAATTTAATGCTTATGCTACCTAGCTGACTAAGTTTTCATCACATGAAATGATCTGGCTTTCTAGAAAGACCTGACCAGTTAAAAAAGAAGTCAGAACTCACTCAGAATCAATGGACATATTCACTCCTGCCTAAGCAGATGTCCTGGCTGGCAGCACAGGCACAGGTCCCTTTCAGCTCTAGAGGTTTTATCCCACCAATCTGGCTTCCTCCCCTTTTTGTGGATGAAAGCTGCCAAACAGAACAGGGCTGAAAGTAGATATACCTATTTATACCTTTTAGTGTACCTAGGAGGGGGCAACATGTTGTTTCCAAGTACAAAGTAGCTTTACAGAAGCAAAGACTGTTGTCCAGTCTTTCTTTTTGCTGTTTGTGTCTCTGGCAGACTAGGTCTGGAGAGAGGGGGTTGCTGCTGCAGTTGTACCATGTGGATACCCCCAACCTTAGGAGAATAGGATCAAAGTAATACAGAGTCAGGAAAGGTGGGAAAGCTGGGAGAGGAACTTAAACTTCTGAAAGGATAAATGCTGGCGACCGCTCAAAATTTGTAATCAGACTAATGAAAGAAGGATGGAAAGGGACATGTTTTGCAAATGGGGGAAGAGTCCTTTTGCCACTGAGCAGGGTACACAGGAATGGTAGGAAATGGGGGAGTTTGGTGGGAGGGATGATGAATTTACCTTTCAGTGTGTGGGTGAATGTGAGTCATTGTCACACACCGTGCAGATCAGCAGAGTAATTCCAAATACTACTCATGTTGTCCCAAATATGAGTTCTTTTACCCAGTGTGCAAGAGCCAATCAACTTAATGAGTTTAGATACTTGACTTTATTAAAGTTCTGCAGAATAGGGTGCCAAGCACCAAACACAGCTGATATCTTTTAGGAAACAAGCTCAGTTTTTTATACAAAGAGATAACAAAGAAAGAATGATGCAGAAACAGGTGATTAGTCACTCATACTTACATAATAAAATTCCTAATGCGCATGTGGTGGTCTTGGCACAGCTCATTATTCCATCACCTACATATACAAATTTCTGTGGGGGTGTGTTTTTTAGCAATATAATTACCTAAGATAACTTGAGGTTATATTTCCATCCTATCAGGTACCACCAAGTTATTACTTAACCTTATTCTCTGTTAGAGTTTCTGCTTCTACCTATGCAGAACAATTATTTGTCAACAAAATAAGGATTTATAGTATTCTGTTTGTGGGGACTCTTCACTTCCTCTGGCACACTGTTGTCATGGTTTCAAGATCAACCTATAGTTGCTGTTAAATTTTGTGGCTATTTATCTGTGCCATGTATGTGTGCCATGACAGATAGTGGATATAACAAAATATTCTTTTAAAGAATATCTTATATGTATTAACAGTTTAGTAGTTTATGCTTATCTGATTGAAAATTTTGGATCTTTTAAAATTGGTAAGACTACTCACCAATTAGAGAGACTTTGAATATCATGAAAATACTCTTATTCCTAGGATGAAAAAAATTCATCATTTTCATTGGTCACATTATATGCATAAAATAGAAACTTTGCTACACATTGATCAAAACTTAAAAATCACAGTTAAAATAAAATTTCATTAGTAGTGTTAAATTACACAAATCAATCTTATGAAACAATTACTGGCCCCTAAATATAATTACAAAATTAATTTGGGGGGCTTATTGTTTCTTTTTTCACATTTGAACAATAGTGGCTGAAATTTGAACTCAGTGAATGATGGATATAAAGTTTGTATAGTCAAAGAAAAGAAGCACTTTGTTCAGTAGCTTCTTTTAGGAGAAAGAAGAGCTAGTTAGAAGATAAGTTTTGCTAGTGCATTATTCCATCATGACCATGACTCCATAGTGTTTTCAAGGAACCATGTAAAACCAATATCTTAGTAGATTAGTGTTAAAATGAAACAGTGAGCATCTCTATAAATATACTATCACAGTAAACCCATAGAGTGCATTTAATACAGTTCACAGGAGGAGAACAAGCTGCTTTCACAGTATCTCAAAAAATAGCTCAGAGAGATGAATAGACAGTGATAAGACTCAAAGAAGGCATTTTCTCATACACTCCAAAGCCTGAAGTCTGATATGACTTCAGTCTCAAATCACTACCTGCTCTTGCTGCCTGTCAGAATAGACTGACTTGGAGTATGCTGAGAAAAATATTCCCCTTCACTACCATTTTCATTCCACTGCACTGAGCAACACTCTTAGTAGAAAAGCTACTAAAGTACATGGGAACTCTTTTCAAGGATCACTTCAACAGAAAATAACTTATTCACACCTAATCAGTGGCATAATATTTAAATAAAGCATATCACAATCATCTGGAAAATATATATGTAGATTTTTGATTTTGGCAACCTACCATTTCCTGCAGTCATTTATCAATATTCATTTTGAGCTGAACTGAGCTTTGTAAAATGCCTTGGCAAGCGTGCAGCAGGTGACTGTATAGGAAATACAACTATGCTTGTATCTAGACCAGGAAGACTGTTCTCCTAGGTTATTGAAGACTGGGAAGCTGATTCATGCTGGTCTGAACAAAAGCTCCATTTCATTTCTGCTTCGAGGTTGTTAGCCTTCGGCAGGAGGCAGGGATAGCCTGTAAGTGCTGCAAACCATTTTGGGAAGCATCTACCTTGGAATCAGAATCACAGAATGTGTAAGATTGGAAGGAATGCCAGTGGGTCATCTAATCCAACCCCCTGCTCAAGCTGGGCCGTCCTAGTGCACATGGCACAGGATTGTATCCAGAAAGTTTTTGAATATCTCCGGTGAGGGAGACTCCAAAATCTCTCTGTGCAGTCTGTTCAAGTGCTCAATCAACCATGCAGGAAATGTGTCCTCATGTTCAGGTGGAACTCCCTGTCCATCAGTTTCTGCCCATTGCCTCTTGCTCTGTTGTCCTGCTGCTTGCCACCATGCCTCTGGTCCTGTTTCTTGGCCTCCATTTGATCCAGGTCTTTCATAGAGAAGATAAGCACTCTTTTTAGGCCCTTGTTCAGGTGATAAAGCCTTTTTTTTTTTTTAGCCTGTGTTCTTATTTTGACTTTTACCAAATATTGTCCCTGTTAGACACTCTCATATGTTCATACATTTTTGGGAGATGAAGGCTCTACCTCAAAGCATCATTATAATTTAAGTAAAATCTAGGCTTTTGTTCTTTCAAATTGAGAAATTTAGAATAAAAAAAATGTTTTCTGTTAGAAATAATTGAAAAGTGAGTTCTCTTTTCTAACATGCAGAGGCATACCATACCTGCTCAAGGAAGTTCTGGAAGCCTGAGATATTTTAATTTGAAGAATATGTAAAAGGTTAATTAAAAGGCTGCAAATTGCTTAAGAGGTATTATTTAGAGGTGTGTTTTATTTCAGTGCAAATCAGTAATGGCAGTTATTGGATAATATTATTGGATTTTCATTGATAATAATATTGGATTTAAGAGATAAGGACTCAGATGAAGCACCATAATCACCCTGAGCATCATCATAACTATCCTTGAACTAACCTTTATCCTAATCCAGAGATGTAGGACCACTGGAATACTTCCCTGCCTGGTCATCTAACAAGCATTTAGCCAGCTAAAAGATGCAGGGTATAGTTTCTTATCCTATAAATCATCCAGTAAGCACTAGATAATGCTGATTTTCTGTCATGGGACAAACTTAAAACCAAATAATCCCTTGTCTAATTGACCTGTTTGCTACTATGGCTCTCAGTGGTATAGTCAGCTGCAAAAAAATAATTTTACCTAATGGTGGTCATTTGAAGGAAACTGTGTAGCAGTTCTCATCCACCTCTAAATTTGTTTTGAAGTAAAACAGGTCTGATTTTTAAATTATTATAATATATTATTACTTTGTGTATAATTAGAGGAAAATAGATCTTGATGTATGATGGAGTGATATAAAGGAGAGAGTTTTGAAATTGTGTATTTCAAATAGAAGCAAAATTCCTACATACACTGTTTTGATGTGATATTTCTAGTTAATATGGCCCCTTACCATAGCCTGCCATTTTGTGTATTCTAATGTTTCATTAAGCAGTATTTCTAAAAACTTCTGAAATTATGAAAGAGTGTAATCACATGAGTTATTACATTACTTCACCATTTTAATGAAGAGGAACACAATCTTTCTGAGACGTGGAAATTAAGAATTTTCTTTTTGTTGTTCCACTTTACCACAGACATCCAGGTGTTATCCCCCTACATGTTTGTTACCTCTCTTGTCCCTTAACAGTAGGACAAAGATTATTTTGGTGCAATAACTTTGTAAAACTAGCAAAAAATACTGTAGGCATCACATATTTAAGATTATCCATATTATATCTTTAATATGGACAAAGTTAGAGAACTGGTAGATTTCAACAGCTCAGTGTTTGAACTTGGTCAAAGAAAATTCCCCACTGCATTTGGGTGACATGGCTGCATAGAGTCAGAATCAACAAACACCATAGGCTTAAGAAATTTCAATAATTTGCAGAGTTGCACAATCTGCAATATTTTCTGCTGAATTTGACCATGAGTTTTCCTTTTCCATCTGGGATGCGGAAAAAGAATTATGCACCTGCTAGAACAGTTCAAAATATTTGAATGCAATGTAAATAAAGCCTTTTGAATGTTTGTTGAGGGAACAGTAGAACTATATGGATGGATAAAGTTGCAAATAAGAAAAATCTCAAAAGCTCAAATAATTTGAAATTTGAAAGGCCCTCTAGACACCTAGTTACTTCAGTACATGCTTGAATATTTACGGAATATTGGTTTTTACCACGTGTCTGCCCAGTCACATGTATAATACTACCACTACTATAACACACAATACTCCTACTGCACTATACAACACTACTAAAACAGTGCAGCTCTTACCACTCCTGCTGCTGCTTCTGTATGAAGGGAATACTAATACTACTGCCCTGCCATCAGGAATTTTTGAAGGTTAAATGCTTGTACATTATGGACGGTAAAGATATTGTGGCAATAACATAAATACAGATGGCAATCATGCCTACAATATAAATGATGGAGACTTGACTATGTAATTCAAACATTTAGGTTGTCTCACAAAGTGCCTAACAAATAATGACAGTCATTTTTGCCATTTAGATTCTCTCGATATTTAAGAAATTTATCTTAAAAAATCAGAGAAAAATAATGGATATTTTTAACAATTTTGAGAAGCAGATGGCAAAAATCTCCATACCATCTGAGACAAATCATCACCACATTTTTGCCCGGACTCCTAGTTTTCTTTATTATAAATGTTGGGATGTACATCTACGAGTCAGTTGTGTCTGTACAGAAAGTATGTTTTGTGCTGGAGAAGTAACACATGCAACTGAGGAGAAAAGGCCTTGACTTTGGTTTGCCTGGTGAGATATTTTTTCGTTGTATAATCCATGGCTCAGATAAACCCCGACCTTGTTTCATCTTTGATGAGGACTCAGAGATAATGAAACATACTATAATTAGTAAACTACAGAGTAAGGTCTCATTGTTAATAAATCTCATTAATAAAAGCAAAAATTTATGTTCAGATTGTTGCATTATAGATGCTGTCTGCAGTAAGAGAGCCCCATGGACCCTTAAACTCAAGCTGTATGAGAAGGTCAGATTTTGTTGACATTCAGGAACTGATAAAATCCTGTCTGGAATCTATCACCCTAGTCTGTCTCCATACTGTACAACAAAAGAAAAAAATGTTTCCAGCTCTGTAAGACACTGAAACAACCACTCCATCACCTCTGGATTTGTATGGGGAACCACAAGAGAAGCTATTACACAGTTTGAAAAATAAGAAATTTCCTAAAGACCTTCCAACTAGCAATCAGCTGGGTTCATTTCAGCAATTCTAGAGAACCTTCTTAAAACAAAAAGGTAGAAATAGTGATGTGGAAAGAGGAGGACATGACAGCCAGTTCTCCAAGCAGGGACATGCTTCCCCACTTCCAGAATATAATATTCCTCCTCATCCCTTTGTGGCAGCAGCTGTGGAATGGACAAGCCAAAGGAAGAACACAGATGCTGTGAAGCATAAGAATGAAGATGTTTAGAGAAGGAGAGCAAAAGCAAAAGATGGGAATGAGGACAAGAGGAGGACAATTTTGGGTCTCATGCCTTGTCTTCAAAACTGGAATATGTCTAACCTCCAGAATTCCTGATCTTCAGTGGCAGAATGAACATTTCTCTCTACTCCCAGAAACCTACTTCTTAATATCTTTTCCTCTGAAAGAAAAATTAAATTGTGTAAATGAAGAATTAAGGGTAGTGGGTGGATGAAAATGTAATAAACGGCAAATCCATTGTTACAATTATGCTATAGAGAAACAGTCTGTTCCAATTTAAACATGTGTGTCTATGATATATGGAGGAGTAATTTCTATTTTAGTAAACACAAGAAACATTTTATGCACAATATAAATAAATATCATGCAGAGAATTGCTAGGATAATTAATAATCAAATTGTCAGAGATGAGTATACACTGGACATTATCCTTGAACAGTCATACAATTAGTACAGAAAATTTTCTTTGAAGTATTTATTGAGCAGCTACACCAAAAATTTGTCTTTATGCTCTCAACTCAAATAATCAAAGACAATATTGTTTTTAGGAATTTATGATATAGTTCATATGTGATGCAATAATCAGTTGTCTATAATACCCAATTCTGCAGTGAGCTGTAGTAACTAAGTGAAAATTAGGCATGCCATCGAATAAAGTATGTAAAGAATCTTCTTAACTATGTACTGACTTTCACTGTACATTGACATATCAGGCTATTTTTCTCAGTACAAGTTGTTCTTGAATCTCATCTTCATCAGTTGAAGCAGAAAATGATGCAGAGAGAATTGATACAGTTACATATTTGTGGCTTGCTTTAAGCAGGTGATTCTGAAATAAGTTTTGCTCAGTTTAGCATAGCTGTTTGCATCAAAATTTAACAGTCAATAAACACATACTTTTCTTGCAGCAGTGACAAAAGTGTCTCCTGCATATGCTGCTTGGCATTTCAGTGGATGGCTAGAATTTAGTTTCTATCAAATGACACATCATTCATTTCTGAATTTTTTCCTAACACAGATAACGAGGTTTTACAGGCCTCCAGTGCCCTGCCTGTGTGTGGTAAAATAGAACTCTTAGCTTTTCCTTTGCACTTCAATTATCTATATTGTGTTACTGCATTGTGTCTTGTGCTCCTATTTAATATTGCAGTGCATAATTAAAAAGTAATTCAGGGAAAATATTTCTTAGCAAAAGTCCACTTACGTATTTACTTCCTCAAAGAGGAAAAACAAACTGGATTATATAACAGCGTCTTTGTTCTCAACAATTCAAGATTCCTTTGGGTCATTGGTTCATTTTCCCGAAAGCTAAGGATTTCAAGAGTTTAAATATCGGTTTGTAGCTCTTAGCTACATTTTAATTACAGTACCCTGCCTTTTCATCTAATATCTTTTCACTGTGAAGACATTTCCCATATCCTTCCCAGCTTCTTGATGGAGTCCTGCAGTGCTCCTCGGGTAATTGCATTGTAGGGCTTGGAGCTGGAATAGGCTGGGACATAGTTTAGGTAATTGTAGAGCAGTCAGCCCAGAAGAAACGAATCTTCTAAAATTTCTTCTGCTGATGGGTAAAGAGCATATAATTTTGACATGTGCGCCTCTTTAATAACTTCCCAAGTTTGTAGCTGGTTTTATTATTTGTTAGCATATTTTGAGAAGTACACGAATTCTGTTTAATTCTTCCATAGAGAAATTGCTGGTTTGCTGTCATTCATAATTTCATTTTTAATGGAGTTTAGAGATTGATTAAGAGTATTCTGTTTTCAAATATTGTCTTGGAATGTGATGCAAAGTTCAAGAGCTCATTGTAATAGAGCATAGGGAGCACATGTAACAGAAAGATAATGCCTACTGTGAGGAATTCATAATTTGAATTTAAGTCAGTGAAATAAACAGTGCAGGAAGCATGGGGTAACAGATAGAATAATGAGGAAATGGCCTCAAGCAGTGCCAGCAGAGCTGCAAGTTGGACATTAGGAAATATTTTTTCACTGAAAGAGTTGCCAAGGACAGGAATGGGCTTTCTAGGGCAGTGCTGGATTTGCCATCCCTGGAGGTGTTCAGGAAGTGACTGGATGCGGCACTTATTGTTGTGGTTTATCTGGCATGGTGGCGTTCTGTCAAAGGTTGGCCTCAATGAGTTTGTGTGAGAGCCTGGAGACATTGCTGGCTCCAAACATGTCAAGTGCATGTGTGGGTGAGGGGCAGCCTGGGTCTTGCTCTGGTGAGGTGATGAACTGCCCCTTACAACCCACCCTTTCCCCAGCCTGTATCTCAGCCCTGCAGTGGCTGCCAATCCCTGGCTGGCACATGGGAGGCAATCCTCCACCCCTGCCTCTAGAGCCCCTAACCCAGCTCCTAAGTGTCCAAATGACTGCAAAGCTCACCTGGGGAAGGGCCCAAGGCAGGTATTCAAAGCAGAACAGGAGGAAGCGCATGTCTTGACCCTACCTCCTCTTAGAATTTCTGAACATTGCTGGAACCAGAAATGATAGCTATGAGTTCTGTGATTAACCATTCAACTCTGACAAGAATGCACGTGTGCCTGCTCTCCTGGGCTCACGTTTGAAATATCCTCTTTGGACAAATTAACATTTGTAAGCAAGGCATGGCTTTTTTTTTTTTTTTTTTTTATCATTCTATCATTCTCTTTCTTCTTCTAATTCCTTCTTAGAATTTTTAAGTAACTTAAAATTGAATGGGCTGAGTTAATGCTTTGAGAAGTGTTTCATGTTGATTGAATGTTGTTCTAAACCTTTTGCTAAAGTTTTCTGATTTTCTGAGGTTTCCAGTAGTCTTTTTTGTTGTTTTGGCCTCTTGAGAATATCTTGTCAGTATTTCTCCTGTGACTATAACTCCGAGTACTTGAAACACTAAGCCCTTTTAAAAACCTTGTTGAGTGAGTTTCTAGAAGGTATTTTACAACCTTCATGATTCCATGTTTCTGTGTTCAACAGGGTTGTAAACCAAAGAGGAATTCATGCCTGTTGAGTAGGCTGGGCCTGACTGGATGACAGGGACCCACCAAAGCCCTTTTTTTATTCCCCTTGTGTAACAAGGTAAGGATAGGGAGATCATTTGACAGTTATAGTGATGGAGAAAACAGACTTGACCTTGGGGAAAGTAATTGATTTTACCTATCAAAATCAGAGTAGGATAATGGGAAGTTAAACCTAATCTTAAAACACCTTCAACCTTCCTTCCCTATTCCCATTTCTTTACCTTCTCCCCTGCCATCATTTCAGTGGGAGCGGAAATGGGTGTCACATACTGTTTCTGTCACTGCTTCCTCCTCAAGAGAAAGAATACTTTCCCTGCTCTAATGTGGCATCCCTCCCATGGGAGCTAGTACTCCACAAATGTCTCCAAAATGAGTCCTTTCCAAGGGCTGCAGTCCTTCAGAAACAGATTGCTCCAGTGTGGGTCCCTTGTGGAGTCACCAGTCCTTCCAGGAAACCTGCACCAGCATGGACTCCTCTATCCACAAGGCCATGGATCCTGACAAGAACCTGCTTTCCACAGAGTAATAGCTTTTTTTTGGGCATCCACCTACTCCAGCATGGGGTCCTCCAGGGTCTGTAGGTGTCTGCTCCACCATGGATCCCCATTGTCTGCAGGGGCACAGCTGCCCTCACCATAGGCTGCTGGGTTGGTACCTGGCACCTCCTCACTGACCTCAGTGTTTTTCTCACATATACTCACTTCTCTCTGGCTGCATTTTCCTTCTGCTCAGTAAATTTTTCCCCTTCTCAAATATGTTATCCCAGAGGCACTACCACTGCCATTGATGGGCTCACCTTTGGCCAGACACGTCTATCTTGGAGTCATCTGGCATTGGCTCTCCTGGATGTAGGGGAAGCTTCTGGCAGTTTCTCACAGAAACCACTGCTGAAATGTTCCCTTTGTCCCCCACCCTGCTGCTACTGAAAGTTTGCAGTGCAAACCAAATACGCCTGGAGGAAAAGCAAGACAAATAGTGTCAAGATATGTTTGTCACGTAAATGTGTACCCACACAACTTCAAAAAGAATGCCTCGAGTCCAAGATTTGCACTGTATACATTCTAATCTTGATTTTCTAACCAAATTATGTTCTTGTGTTTTGGCCTCAAAGGAGCACTTTGAAAAGAGCAGACAGTAAACTGCTTCCTTTATAATTCTGGACTCTAACAGAAGCGTCAATTGAAGGTGATGAGAACATATTATACTCTCATAATATAAGCCCCAAGAAGCATTTTGTAGCAAACCATAAGTCAGCTAGTAGAGAAGGCAGTGGAGATATTTTAGTTTTTCTGAATTTATTGCCATACATCCTAACAGACATAGCATGCCTTCATAAAACATAATTATGCACACTAATAAGCACTAATATAAATTAATTGTATATGTCCACCCAGGATTCCAGCATTGCTTATGGAACTGTGACAATGCGGACCTTGAAAGTTAGGAAAATGCAATGATATTAACAGTTCTAAAAATTCCCCCAAAATAGACTGGTCTCTTGAGAGTGGGGCCATTGCTGGCATATTAATTTAGCAGGAGCAAGTAGAAAATATGCCTTACTCTATCACTGATATTCATCCCAGCAACCAAGGGCTACTAAAACATGACTGTTGGTACCTGTAGGAGGGAGAGGCACTTCCAAAAGGAGAATAATCCCATTTTAAGATAGCTAATTAATCCCTGGAATGAATCACCCTTTAAAAAGGCTAAAAATAAGAGAAAGAGAGAAATTACTCAGTTAGGACCATGTGCATTGTGTAGTAAAAAACACAATAAAATTTGACATTAAGTGTGAAAAAAATCAGAAGTAAGAGATCACTTCTGTTTAGAAAGATTGCAAATAGTTGTGAGATAGTATCCTAACATTTCCTCTTTCAAATCTTAATTTTCTTTTCATTTAGGCTTGTACCTCTCGAAATGGAAAAAACAACAACAAAAAAAATTCATCAGTAAAGCATAAATGAAATAGGCTTATTTTCTGTTCAGTGTGGCCCAGTGCATCAGTGTTCTGAATACTTGAAGTGCTTGTTCATACAACAGTCATCATGTATTAGTGGGACCACTTCTGTCACTAAATGTTGATGGAATTGGTTTCAATTTCTTTGAAATATGTTTACTTCATTTATCACCACTTGTTCAGGCCTCTATAAAATTATCTAAGGAAAACCAAAATAAAGGTGTAATTTATTTATAATGTTTCCTCAGCAGTAAATTCCTCGTCTTAGTAAAACTAATTTCAGCCTTTTTCTCATCTGTCCAATATATTTTACTGCAAAAAGATTTCCCAAAATCCCCTAGAACTTACACAATAACGTTGACAAAACAAAGTGGAAAAAGCATTAACTTTGAAGTGCATGATGCAGCAAAGGAGAGCTGCTGATTCATCTCTCTTGTTGTAAACTCTATTATTGGCCACTGTTTCAGAAAGGCCATCTCCATCTAGTTGTACCACCAATATAGTTTTAATTCCTGACCAAATCAAGATACTAGTATGTCTTTTTTTTTTTCTAACCTAGAATGAATCCTGCATTTGGCCTATCAACTTCACTACATTCTTATGAAAAATAATTCACATTTTTCATGCAACTTTTAAATTTTAATTATTTTTTTCCACCTGGCTTATCTTGCTGTTTTATTCAATTTCCAGTAATGTGTTCATTTTGTGTGTCCTGAAAATAATCTTTCTTATTTTAATAACTAAGTTTTCTATTTTTTCTTTATTTGTGCTATTTGAATAAACATTTCTCATCTGGAGACCATGATAAATGTTGCTATAAAAGGGGAGCAAATTGCATCCCCATGCACCAAATAATAGTGCTAATCATCTCAGCAGCTATTCACATGATTTAAAGATCCAAAAAGCCAATAGAATCATTTATTTACAACTAGAAGGTGCTAAATCAAGAGTTACCCTTAGCATTTATCAATGAAAGAAACCACATAGGAGGAACCAATTGCAACATTTGGCACAAAAATTCAGCTTCATGATTAATATACAGCTAGCAAATGTTCTGGAGGATTGCAGAGACCACTCCATAACACAACCACATTATGAAATAGTTAAAATGGTGAGGCGAGATACACACAATGACCAGGAATAATGGCAGGAACTGAGCAAACAAAGCTGATTTTTGCCTGTGTTGTCTCAGTGCTATCTTCCTTGTGGGTAATGTACAGACTCAAGCTGTTTCATTTAGGTCTGACCATGTGCTATGGCTCCCTGAGCTCTTATGCAGAAGAATTTGTATGCTGGATCACCTGTAAAAGGGAAATAAAATGCATATGATCAACAGGGAAAGTAAGAGAAGACATCACATGGTCAAACTTTTTCTCTGCCTCTTTTTCTCAAGGTTGAGTTCATCTATCCCCTCAGAAGAGTCCAGGGTTTCAGAAGGTGTTTGAAATCTTTAACATGTTTCATCATGATGCTACTGAATTGAAAGACAAAACTTCCAAACAATACTAAAGAGGTAACATAAAGAGCAGTCCTTCAGTGAAAACTTCCATGTGCTCAAAATATAGCTGTGTCCACATCTGGCATCAGATTTTCACAAATTTGATAAGTTTAATCAGTTAGCATATCTAGCAAGCACATCCAGTAGGAGAGCTGATGCCTGGTAACCCACCCAAGCCTGTCTAAGGGGGCTTAGCCCAATATTTTGTTATGTCTCCCAAGTGCTGGTGCAAAACAGGGTGTCCTCGTTAGAAATTCTTTTCTTGAAAATAAGACTAAACACAATTTCAAGAAGGTGACATAAAGTGTGAGGAAGGGTAATCTACTATTCTAAAGTGTAAGAAAATGCTAGAAACTATATATATATATATATATATATAAAAATTTACAAAGCTACAAATATATAAAAATATATGTACAAACCTAAAAATCCTTAGACATCATTACAGGTAAATAAATGTCTCATTTAGGAAGGTGAAAGAAGAAACTGTTTAATTTTATCTCAGAAAAATAGACTACCTCATAGCCTGTCCAGATAAATTTTCTCTTCAGGTACAACCTAAACAAGCAAAATAAGTCAAACTTTCATGATGATGAAAATCAGAATGAATCTCAGTGATTTGTCTACCTTGGAACTCTGTAAAATAAAACCAACTCATGTTTTGATCAGGAAGAATTCTGTAACCTTTACATTTCTGAACTGTAAATGCAGGATATTCTCAGGTACTGTAATTTCACTCATGCAGGATCCTATTTAAGTTAGTTTCCACAAATCATCTAATTTTTCACCCTCTTGGGTTGAAACAAATTCAAGGATGTCACTTTTTCCATTAATATATCAAGTATCTGGGCCTTTTCTACTAATCTTCTCTTCTGTTTAAAAAACTCATAACTATGTAGTTTGTTAATATTAAATGTTTTTAATGGTCTATCTTAATTAAAATATGGAGTTTAAAATCATCCTCAGATAGAAAAGTTGGCTAAAGCCAAAGAAATAATTGGAATGGTATAGATTACATTATATAAATCAATCAGAAATTAAAATTGTGCTTTATTCTGTGAATAAGTTATTTTTAATATAAAGATTTAAAAATCATATTTGCATCATCCTTGAAGAATTTACCTTTAAACCAAGGAGTCTATGATACTGTGATGCTGTAAAGAGAGTAATGCTCGCAGAAATACTTTGTTGGAATGAAATTGAACAAAATTATAATTCTAATGCCATCTTGTTTGAATCCTCATGTTTCACAAATGGATGACACACAGACAATTTTAGATTCAAGCAATAAGATTAAAAAAGGAAAAAAAAGAAAGAAAAGGAAAAAAAAGAAAGAAAAGTAAAAAGAAAAAGTAAAAAAATAAAATTGTTTTGTAGGGGGATAGAACACAAGTAAATAAAGGTAGTATAGAAAATAACCTTACCCCCTAAAGAGTTGCAGCTGAGCTAATTATTAAGGATTAGGAGCAGGCCTGATGTTAACAGGCTGCCGCTGTAGCCAGTCAGAAGAGTGTTATAAAAGAGTGGATTGGTTGGCTGAGGGGGACTGGAGTTAGTTAGCTACTGCAAGGACAGGGAAGAGTCAGTGCCTAGAGGAGCTGCCTACAAGAAACATCAAGGAGGTACAAAACTCTAGCAATATGGAACCCTTGTAATGTAATGACAGTAGAACTCTTGCACTATAATGATGACATTGTTTTGATGGGGAAGAACATAACCTTACATCACCACAACCTGGTGTGGGCTATTCTATAACTAATATTCCTGAAAGCAAAGCTTTTGATATATGTGCACATGAAATACAATGAGAAGAAAGACATTAGAAGTACCAACAGCCACACTGACAACATGGCAGGATATTTTTAAAGAGATTTTCACTGAGTCTTCAAATCCTTTACAGTGAGCAGAAGGAAGTTGTGCGTATATACAAAGTTATGTATTTTCTTGCATGTGAGAATTGATGAAGCCTTCCTACATTTTTGCTAGGAGTGAGTAATACAAAAGCTATGGTTCAAACAGGCTTCTTTGTAAATATCTGTCAATTAAAGTTGTGGGGTAAATGCCTGCACAGTATCTCTTATTTAAAGAAAGCAACGCTCTAGTTTGGTGAGACTTTAACATGCCTTGTTAGGAAATGAAGCAGGCATTTATAACAACCAATATTTTGACCTCTAAGGGTCTATTACTTTTTCTCAACTTGTAGATTTAGCTGGAAGTAATTGATGAACTATTTTATTTCAGGGTCATACATGAAGGAAATAGCTCATGTTAGTACCTTTCCATTAAGAGGTCTGTTCTAGGAATCTGAATTGAAAACATTATGCATGTTTTATATGCACTTTATACTGTTGAATTTTATAAACCAAAATGTATATAAGCAGTAATGCAAAGTACATGCCACACAGTGAGATGAATGTAAAGGCCATTCTAATTTTTTTTTTCTGTGTGCACTCTTTTTTGCTCCCTGAGTAGCTCATTTTGCCTATCGCACAGAATAGTACACGAATTGCAGTATATTTCTAATGGTGCCTAAATTAAACCTTTGAATTTTTCAGCGCTTTTCTCCTTGAACACAATATATGAGAGAGTTTTCAATAATCCTATTACTTGGTACGGAAATAGGCTAGGGCTAGTGGAGTGTCTGGTGCTTTCAGCTTCCCATTAGTGACTGCAGTTCCTGCATATAAATTTGCAGAGTAATTTAGTTGCAGTTACATTTATCAAACAAGAAGTAGAAACATTGTACACCTTCCAAGAAATCAGATTTTAAAGCGATTATCACCTATACATGTTATTATTTACTAAAATCTGCTTCTCATCAAAAGTTAATATATAAAATCTTGTGCTTCTTTAATTATTTTCTAAGGAAGAAAAATGAGAATACCTCAGATGAAGCAGAACTGTTATTCATTACTTTATTTGAATTTACATGGCTGCATATACAAATTAGATTGTGCTAATACTTTTTATTCCAATGGTATTTAAATGACTTTTTTTTGAATTACAGAGTCTAATTTATATCTGGAATTTGACAAGTATCAAGCACTTTAAAACTCTCTCATCCTATCTCTCAGATACAGACCTAATTTCTTAGCAAGGAGATGTAAAGTAAGAGATCTCAATTATAGGTAAGCGTATGTTTGAGCAGAAGAATGAGAAAACGGAATCTAATCCTCCTATTTTTAGAGTTAAGTATCCAAGAAAGGAACAACTTGTGCATTTGGAAATGATGCTGCTAGCTTGGGAGGAAGCATTGCAACTTGGTGAAACCTTCTGGGGGGATCTTATTCAATCCATTTATTAAGATAAAAACCACAATGATTATTTCTATTAAGATAAAACATTGGGGGGAAAAAAGAATGCTTCACACATAATGAACACCTTGCTGAAAAAATGTTTAGAATTTTTTCCTATATGTGGGTTTTGCTAAAGCATTCAAAGTGTACTTCATGGGGCTCTTAGAGGGTACCCCACAGAGCTTGTGACCAACAACTGGTCTGTTCCCAAGGGAATGGGCTCAGTGGAGTACAAGGTACACAGCTCTGATAGAGGGAAAATGGAAAGCAGGTGGTCAAATATGGGGGAATCCTGTGTCCCTGAGATAGATAAGGGGCAAGGACATTCATTTCAGAATGTACCAAAAATTCAGAATGTCTTGAAAAACAGGAAAAAACTCTTCAGGAATGTTTTAATAGTGTGACTTGTTCCCACCTCTGCAAAAAAAAAGAAAGAGAGTCAGAACTGAACAAGCTTTGTATTGATCTACTGCATACCATTCAATGCCCTGCATAGACATGCATGTGGTAACATTTTTTGAAATGTGTCCAGATTAGATTTTGGAAAATAACCTGAGTCTCGACCATTTGTAGCAGACAAGCCTTAGTCAGTAGCCGAAATACCACCCATGTGCTCTCTCACACAGCCTCAGTGGGACAAAGAAGGGAGATGGCAATGATAAAAGTCCATGTGGAGAGAAAGACAGGAAGATCTCCTATGAGTAACACCACTGGCAAAACAGATTCTACCTGGGGAAAAAGAACTTAATCTATTACAAATAAAAATAAATATTTTATTAGTGGCATGAGTAGAGTGAAACAAAAATACAAACATTAAAGCAATATCTTTCCTGATGCTGCAACATCTTTCCTGTACGATGATGACAATGCCGCCGATGACAATGACATTTCCCCTCACTCCTTTCTTACGTGTATTTTCCCTGACTTTCCCTGACCTTGGCCGTGGCTCAGCTGTGCCCTGCACTGGGTGGGTTGGCCCCAGCTGCATCCAGCATGGAGAAGTCCCAGCCTCTCCTCACAGAGACCCCCTTCAGCCCCCACACCTGGGTACCTGCACCCCCTGCAAAACTGACTCAGGTACGTGAAATAAGGGCAGCTTCAGTCTTTGCTAGCTGTGGTGCAATCACAGGCACTTCATAGATTTTGAATGCTCATAATTAAAAATATCGAATTAGAAAGGCTAGCTGAAATATGTAACAAGTATTGCAGATATTTCAGCAGATAGGTGTGCCTGAAGAACATTTTTTTCTCACATACACTTACACATCCAACAGGACACATCTATTCCTGTGTAGTGTTTCAGCCGGGGTACAATTACTGGTTTTGTTGAATTGCTGGGGAGTCAGACAAAGTAGGGCCCTTGTGTGGTTAGTGATTTTCTTCAGCTCTAGATGCTGTGGCACTATTAAGTCCCTCCTTGACTTCCTTCCAGGCAAGTACAGCATTGTTCACATCCCCTTTAACAGGATCATGATGACTGTTTTTCTCTCCTGATTATAGTGTTTCAAACTTATATTAGTCTCTGAATTACTTTGAGTTCTGCAGAATCTGGGAAATATTGGATTGGAACCTCTGCCTAGAGAAATAACAGGGTGGGAGTAGGTGATAGACCTGTATTACTCCTCTCTTTGCTTCTAACATGGGAAATACTGGGGTCTTTCACTGCTTTTGACACAGGAAATATTGGGATCACTCATCAAAGCTTTCCAGTTGTCAGATAGGGATAAACAGAAGTTTCATCCATCTGTCCAGAACCCCTGACAACATCTCCACTTCTCACTGTTTCTCTGCTACTCACAAACTACTTTTAAACTCAATCTGAACTTTGAGAAACAGAAATTATTTTAACAAATATATCTCCCCTGCCCTACAACCTCTATAGTTTAATCAGTCTGAGGAGTTTTAAGAGAGATTCTGTTGTACTTTGAATTAATTGCCTAGTCTCAGTTTAGTTTCAGGCAGGGATGCAAAAGACCCCCTTTTATGGACACAGAGATGATTTTGATGCAGGATAATCATCCAATAAATGGATATCAGCCACTCTTCTATTTTTTTTTTCCAAAACATAGTTCTGAAAGCTTAAAACCTTTTATCAATCAGGTAGATAAATCTCATAGCTTCAAACTGGGCTAATTAACATAACAGGTTTGGTTGGTCTTTGGGATAAAAAGCAAAGTATCTGCCTGTCTTATTAAAATTGGGAACCTAGACACTAAGAAATTCTTAATTACTCAAAAAAGTATCTCACAGACTGATTGCCAGTTGATTGTCAGCCCATAAAAGTACTACATTAACTGGCAGAATGAAACAAAATCTCTCTAATAAGACTGACCTTCATACACTATTTGAAAGTGACATTAGCACCAGGATGAACAAATCCTTGGAGAAAAAGTCTCAAGGGAAAAGTGATTCTGCAGGTAAACAATAATGAGAATTTTTTTTCAGTGAATAGCCACCAAATTGGATCAAATGGTTGCTTATTTAAACTCTTGCTGCAATAAGCAAAAATAGTATGCACAAACGAAGGAGATCTGACATATAAACAACTAACCCAGACTGCCTTTATACGGAGTACTGGAATTAATTTATTCCTCTTTGCATGTCTGTTTAGCTGGACTCATTGGTGTCACCCTCCTTTAGTCATTTTTAATCACAGTGTCCTCAGTAGTACCACCTGTAGGGAGTGTTCTGTTTCCATGATTTCAATGTGCTAATTCTCGTGTGCAGAAGGAACTGAAGTACAAACACACATGCGCCAACACTCCAAAACCACCTGTGGTCTGAACAGAGATAGTTTGCAATTAGTTGGGAAGCATAGATATGTGGTAAATCATTGAAAAGACACAGCATTTTAACTGCAGTCTGTTTAAATCCTGAGCAAGCAGGCAATTTTATTAATTCTTTTTCAAGAGTGTAGAAACAGAACAAGTATGACTTAGGGAAGTTGTTCTATGCTGCACCTTTTGTACCTAGTTCAATGAAGTCTGAGTCACATCACTAAGATCCCTAAGTCATCATTATTCAGTTAGGTAAATTAAGCTTATGTTCCAATTTCCATCCCTGGTGGGCAGAGTTGCAGAAGTTTGTAATAACTACTGCTGATGAAATAGTTCAGTCTTTTGAGGATGTCAGTTCCCATTTTGTTCCCAGAGGACAACTTTATCAAAAATTAATATGAGTTAAAACTTAAGGCAAAAATAAGGTTTTTCTAGAGACTTTCTGGACAGAAGGTATAAAAAGCATGTTAAAAGGTTATGTGAGGAAGAATTCTGACAGATTCCTCCTGTATATCCAGAATTATCTGAGAGGAATAAAAACTCATTTGTAAAACCATCGAAATGTTGTCAGAGTGTCTGGCAATGATTAGAGGCTAAACAGGTGATTCCCAGACATCTAAAAGCTGGTTACAGTGACCTGTTATCACTTGAGAAGAATAACCTTGCCTCAAGAAGGTAAATACAGCTCTTCCTTTAAGTTTTGCTCTTTTTTATCAGTCTGACAGGATATTTTACTTCGTGTTAATATATTTAAACAAAGCTAAAGATAAGATTGCAGAAATAGGGTGAAAATCACCTGAACTTGTAGAGTCAGAGATGCCAGCAACTTCTGGAAAATTTTAACTGTTCTGTATCACAAAAAATGGCTGCCAAAATCTTTACACAGAAGGTATAACTGGCAAACCTTGGTTATCCAAAAGCATTTATGGGGAACACAGCTCAGATAAGGAAGATGGTATCTGGTGTTCTATTGGCCTGAACTGGAAAAAGTAGCATTAGACCTCTGGGTTGGAGAGGTAGTGATGCTACAGAATAATGAAATTATCAAAAACATAGAATAAGAGGAAGGTAATGAACAGGCACCTGGAGAATATTAGCTAATAAAAGATCAGGCAGATATTGGAGTCTGATTAACTAGGACACACGGGATTACAATCACCCCTAGAGTTTGGTAAGGCAAGTGAAGCAGATGAGAATTAGGAGAAACACTTTCCAAATCAGACGTTATCTCTAAAAGCCCTAGATCATCCTGACAGTGATTGGTAGGTAACATTTTCTTATATAACCTAAAACCTGAAACAAAGGCAAAACATTTATCAAATAAAGAAAGAACATGACTTAAATGAGATACAAAAATTAGGTTGTGAGTATTGCTAAGGTAAATAATAAGGGAAAGTGGAAAAATTACAGTGTCACATCAAATAAGACATGGAACAAGAACCACAGATCATTCAGAGATATTGTCTCAGTGTGTATCCCTAAGGATGAGGTGCAAAGTACCCAATGAGTGTGGAACTTGCAGAGTCCTGTAACTAGATACATTCTACAAAGGCATTATTGATTTATCATACTGATTTTTCAGTCTATTGAAATCCATCTGCGCCAGAGATCTTAGCTGCAGAATAGTTGTGACCATACAGTTTACTTAGCAGGCACTTCTCATCTAGATTTATAAATTCTGAGATTCTGAGGGAAGCTTGTGATTGTAAAGTTCGGCTCCTATGTCATCAAGCTTAATGATCCATGTATTTAGGGAGACTTTAATGGGCTCAAATTGCTAAAGCAGAGTTGTGAAGGACAGTGATTGTTAAAGAACAGTATAGCAATGCCTTTAACCTCAGAACAAATAAAGCCCAGTGCAGCAGAGCACCATCAGTCACCATGGTGTGTCACACAGGAACGCAGGTGCTACAAGGGGTAGTCTGTTTGCTGAACAGCAGCACCAGTTTTGTCACCACAGGATATAGACACTTACACACAAAGTACTTCACTGCATTATGAGATGATGTTGTGTCCTTCCCAGAGGGAGGAAATTGTGTGATAAAATGAATGACTGTGAAGGATCCTTCTGTGACGAAGGAAACTCTTGCTTTTCAGCTCACATTTAGCCTAACTTAGGCATGATTTCAACCCTCAAATAATTTAACCCCCCAATTAAGGGAAAAGTTCCCAGTGGTCTTACTCTTCCAATACTGGCGTGATTCATTGTTGAGGAATTACTGCTTACTTCCAGATTCCTTTACAAGAGGCATTCCTATACTACAGCTTTTCTTTCATTAGAAATATCCAGCCAAGGCTCTAATTAGGCCCATGCACATCTGTGAAAGAAAAATCTTTGAAAGGGAGAAAAATCTTACCCTCTGACACAAATCTATGAGAAGACAAAAAATATTTTGAAGATTGTTATAAAAGTTATTTCTTTTTGAGGTAGCTCAGTAAGAATTGAAATGGAAAGTGATTTTCTATGAAAGGGTTAGAGCAAGAAAGACATTTCTATCAAAGAAAAGGTTACTGAGAACATATTTCTAAGCAGCCCCAGGAAATTTTAAAGTGAGAAGTTAAATCCCAACAAAATTGGTAACCAATTTAGCCCTTGCTGAGTATTTTGACTAGGGGATAGACAAAAACTTTTTTTTTTTCCAGGCAGACTCCACTGGGCTGTGTGTCAGTAAGAAAACAGAATTCCCTGTGTGGTGCTTTAGTCACAGCCCCTCATCAAAAGCCTCTGGCAAGCAAGCTGCTCCCCAGACTCAAACATGACTCGAAGAACAGGGAATAAAAGAACAGCACACTGTGAAGAAAGCCATGACAGTACTTCTTTTGGGTGTTAAGGCTTAGCACTAAGCATTCAACACCCATTAGGCCAAACCAATCTTGTTCTGAAATCTTGTAAGATCACTTATTGAAACTATCAGGAAATCTTTTTGTTAGGAAAGTGTCTGTTCCAGAAACAGGAATGGTGTGAACAAGCTCATTTACAGCCAAGAAAAGCTCCACTTAATAGCTTTCTGTTTCTGAAATGTTTGCAGCAGTCTCATTGTTGTGCCATACCATGGGGGAGGGACCATCTTTCAGTTTGTTTCAAGGGTGTAATCAGTCCAGTGTGTTCCCAGTAACAGGGGCTGCACTGTGATCAAAAGAAAAGAGGGGTGTGGTTGTAATGTAATGCTTCTGGTCTGTTAAAAGAACAGCATGAAGACTGCCCTAATGTGTTTCAGCATACTTACCCTTCCTGTAGGACAAACAGCCAAAACCTGCCTGCTTAAATTGATGCTGGAGAGTAAGGTTTCTCTTCCTTTGATACCTGGCTATGTGCCTCCAGCATGAAAAAGCAGTTGTGCTTCCAGAACTAAGTCCTGTGTACAGTCAAGACATAGCTGTGTGTACAACCAGTTCCTGGAGTGAGGTGAATTCTCAGGTCTCCTAGCATAAGCATACCCAGAACATATTACTGTCTTAACCTGTTCTTTTCCTGCTTTCTATTGCCCAGGCTTTTTATTTGGTTGGGCAGTGTGAGGAGCAGAAAAAGCCAGAAAGGACTCTAGTACTGCTCAGCAATAATAAAACCATCCCTGCTGTGATTGGCACAAATCCAAAATAGCCCCCTCCCTGCTAGACACTATGAAGATTAACTCCATCTGAGCCAAAAGCAGCATGGGAGTAAGTATGGAAGGAATTATATAGCACCTGCAAAATATATTGTTCTTGGAATAATGAGGAAGAGCAATAGATCCTACACAGACATTGACAGAGAGAATACATATGCTTTTTCATTATTGGCAGGTTGCAACACATGAAAATCCTCAGATACGAGCAATAGTTTGAACTTTTGATTTGAATGTTTGGATTTAGTTTCACTGAGAAGACAATGATCTTTTTAGCAAAAAATATGCTAGACTGAAGAAGAGTTTTTTAACCCATTTGCACTATCAGCTGTTTACACATTCCAGGATGGGCATTTTCATCTATGAATGCTATGTAATTTTAAACTTGCATGTGCTGAGCAGACAACATAATCTCACCTGTGTTCCAAGGACACGTAAATTTTAGATCCTGTGATGCCACTTACTGGTTGTAAAGTATTGCATTATACCATTGTAAACCTGACACCCTGATAACTCATCTAGAAAGGGAGCCATAGAGTGGACTGTATGTACCAAATACATGTCTGATTTTCAGGAGAATCCAGAGCATGTGGTGAAATGTGAAGACAAGAATCTTCCCTGGATTTTATCATGTGGAGAAGTAAAGTCATAATGAACCCCTTGAACCTGAGAAACCATAAGTATTTCTAGATCTAGTCATATAGATGTTGCCATGTGTTTTCAATCTCATTCAAGCTGGCTTATACCTCTTAAATGGCATCTTAATACTTTATGTCTACAGTTGACTTCCTGAATCCTTCGACATAAAGGATCTTCATGTAAGACAATGATTTTAGTCCAACCACTGCTGACATTTATTTTTTAAAACTGTGATAAGAAGAAAGGTACTGTCAACCCATGTAAAGCTTTTTAGTCAGGATGATGCAAAACAGTCTCCTCATTATCAAGTGTGGGTATATGATAGACCACAGCCAAATGAGAGAAACAAAATCAATGGCCATTGGATAATCAAGAAGATTACATAACCAGTATTTAAAACTGAGAAGAAATGCAGTATAAAAGGATAACCTCAATGGTAAGAAGTAGAGGACTGAAACAAGGGGGTGAATGCAGTATTGACTAGGATGAGATTCTGAGAGTGAATGGAATTAAACATTATAAACAGTGAAGGCAAATCCCAGCAGTAGAAATGCCTCAGGCAGAGACATCTTGAGCTGGAGAAGAGAGGTATCACAGAGAATTACAGCTGCAGTACCTGGAAAATCTACAGTTAGGATTAAAGATGTGATTTAGGTTTGTGTTATTCTTTCTATGAGGCTAAAATAAGAAAGATATTTTTCTGCTGTAAGTGGAATTAGTTGGGAGAGGTCTTAAACAATACAGTTTTCAAATTAAAAGGAAAGTCACCTAGTGGTTTGATGAAATAGAAAGTATAATTTCAAAGCATATTTGTTGATACACCATATTCAAATAAACTCTCTATGTACCAGAGAAATCAGGAATTCTAATTTCAGTGAAAAGGTAGACTGGGGAACTTACTCAGATCAGTCTAAAGGCCAACTCTTAGGCTTTAGCTAATAGAGGCATATGTAAGCCCCCCAGGAGGGGGACTCTGTACTGGAAAGACTGTACATTGTCTTCCTGTACTGGTGGACCTTGACACATTCCAAGTTACGAATTTAAGCAAATATGAATAAATTACCCTAGAGCTGTTTAAACATCCTTTGATAATACATCTTACTTTGGCTGAATTGGAGTAGAGAATGCTGGTACAAGAGAATTGCTTGGCAGAATTGAGCAGCTTGGTAGCATGTAGAAGAGAGGAGCAGGGCAGCTCCTCTGAGAAAATGTATGATTGGGGGCACCAAATCCCATTTTCTGTGAGCTCTGTTAGAGAAAGGACCTTCTTCTCTGACAGAAGATAATTAGACAGGACCTGATTAGAGAATGAGTATTTTCCACAGCAGCTGCAGTTTTCAGGCCACAAGTTTGCTTGCAAGTTTTTGTGTATTGGAGGCTGAAAATACCAGAGAAGGTGTGTGAACAGTGAAAAAAGTGGATGTGAACAGAAGATCTCAACTCTTACAGTGTTGGAAGCACCGTGAAGTCATGCTGGATAATTTAAAACCCCCCAAATTTGTTAATGCTTTCTTTAGACTTTAGGCAAACAAATCACATTTGCCTTCTGTTCCTCCTTTAAACAGGCACAACCAGGCTTGCTCCTGACTGTTGACTGTCACAATAGACTTGTGGTTGTTGCAAGCCATGCGCCATGAGAGAAATTGCAGCAAGTCACTAGACAATGTTATACACTTTAAATAATCAGATTTTGAGAAAATGTATGGTTCTCATGCTGCCTTTACTCCTCTGATTAAAAAAAAGAATGAGGCTGTGACCTATTAATGTCTTGGTTTTTCTTTTCTCTATTTGCTTTCATAAGCCTTGGAAAATCTTCACTATGGAATCCCGCTTCACTAGAGTTTTGACTTTAAGAAGTGAAAGAATTTATTCATTATGGCATGAGAGTATGAAAGGCAGAGATTAGAAAAAAGCGCATCATCCCTTTTTTAGATATCATTTTATTGAAGAAAATTTGAACAGCTGGCGTATTTGAAGAGAAAATATTACATTTCTTATAAAAATAAATTTTACCCCAGGCAAACACTGTACTGTTTGATAATCACCATTTTGATGAGCATTATAGAAAGAATATTTAATGTGGAGTTTAAATACAATAGATTCATTTAGTAAAATTTAAAAATGTCTTTATTCATTTAAAATATTAAAAGGGGATTAAGACGTTCATACTTTCTCTTTTATTTTAGCAGAAAGTGGTCCATTTAGACTTTTTTATTTCTCTGGAGTCATATTTCAAGCAGATAATTAGTTGCAGTATTTTTGGCATTTAACCTGTGATAAATACAGTAAAACCAACAGTCTTTGATTATTAAACCACTGCCAGGCAATGTTTCATTTGAATAAAGTGAAATAAGACATAAAAATCATAAAAAAAAACATAAAAGAGAGACCTGATATTGGCTGAGGACAGGTAGAAAATGTTCAGAAGTAGTGATACTTGGCCCTGATTCTCTTTCTTTAGAACAGGATAACTGATCAAAAGCACTGTGGTAATACAAATAACAGCTAAAAGTGATAAAAACAAAAAAATCATAAGCTCATTATAATGAATATAAAGACAGATATGCTGGATCAGTTCAAAGTGCTTTTAACCCAGTATTCTTTCTTCCATGGTTGCCCAAAACAGGTGCCTAGAAAAGGATGTAAGGACAGCAATTTGCACTCTAATCTCCAATTTTCAGTCTATAGCAATTTTCCACATAGAGCTTGTGTCCAGGTGTTTTATTGCCCAAGGAAGTGATGCCCAGAAAATTACCTCACTAAAAGGGGTAGAGAAATAGAGCATACGGTGTGAATGGACATGTTGGAGAGGTTGTTGGCTTTGTTCTATGGTTGAAGGAGGGCACTAAAATGTGATGTGATTGTTGTACTTAATGGGGAGCTAGAAAAAGATATCAGTTTTCTCAGAGATGCATAGTGCATAGGCAGTAAGTAATGAACAATGATCACAACTTGCAGTGAAAGAAATTTCAAGTAGATGCATTGAAAATATTCTTGCTGTAAATAGTTGCTGAGTACAGAACAGCTTTGTGAGAGTGGTTGTGGGATCTTCATGCTTAGACCTGAGAAATTTGGAAGTTTACTTTACTGTTAACGGAAAGTTGGCATAGATGATCTCCATGATTCAACATCAACTGTTCAATGATTCTGTAGATTTGTGGCTGTCTGAGTTGAATTTGGTTTCCACATTGAACCACAATGGATTATTGTACTGAATTTGCACAGTTTCCTCTGAATCAGTGTGAACCTTCCACATCCAAAAAACATCTTGGCAAGCACTTCCACTTCCTTGGAGAATCACCCTTTTGGCTGTTTTTTAACTTTTCTAATGGCTTAATTTGGTTTCCTGTGTT
>NW_005054413.1:2318669-2341850 GCF_000277835.1 Geospiza fortis | reverse complement strand
ATCTTGTGATAGTACAGACTTGTATTCTTTTTTTTTTTAGATTTGAAGACTCAGTGTAGTCACAGTATTTTAAATAACAGTCATCCTAATACAGTTATCAGATACCTGTGTCTCTATTAAATATCTTTATGATAGTACTAGACATGGTGTTGTATAAGCCACTACTTATTTTAAATCAAAAGAACTTTGCTGGATTCTCAACAAGAATAAAACCAGGACTGCATTGCACCTTAGTATTGGTTGCTTTTTACATTCATCTTGAAATTAAAGTCCAGGTCTTCATTTTCACACTTTAATGCCAAAATGTGAAAAATTCTGAGTTTTGTGTTAGCTTTTGGTCAGCCTTCATTGGATTGCAGCTGTTATGCAGTACCTTAACCTGCTGGTAGTTGCAGCAAGGTTAATACTAGAGTGGTAGCATATAGATAAAGGGAACAGTTCTAAATCTAAACTGTTCTAAAATTAAATCAGTTCTAAATCTGAAAGAGAAGCTGTTGAATAATGAGAACTTAATTAATCTGATACTATGATCTTTACTACATAGACAAAATATTTTTCTTCCTTTGCAAGAGGTCCTGGTTCAGTACCATTGATTCCAGTGACAAGATACACAGCCTATCTTTCCTGCCTATCAACAAATTCATGGCAAGGCTACTTGAGCTTAATGGGTTTTCTGCAGTAACACCGAATAGAATTTTCAATTAATTTCAGAAAGAAATTTTATTTGTATTTTTATCTTACATGCAACTTCAAGTCATTAGTCATTTAAACTGACTGCATCTTTTTTCATTGGTTTATTTTATTCCTTTACAGATTGTTGGATCAGTACTGGTTCATTAAAATATACCTTTATTGCTGTCTTCGAATTTCTAGACTTTACCATTGCAAGATTAGTGTAATTTGCCTGCAAGGAAAACAGCATTGCTATTACATTTTCCCAATAGACATTTAATGTCGTACTGAATTTGCAAGACTCATTTCTTCTTATTCCAAGCTTCCATGAAAACAGTTCACCAATCTCTGCAGAGACACAAAAGTCCAGACTTCTTCCTCCTAGGTTAATCTATTTAAGAGAAAGAAATACATTTAAGGACTTAGTCACCCTAAATTCTTGTAGGCAATAGAAGGTAGTGTCTCCTCTCTCCAGAAGATGTAGCTCTTCCAAGATCTGCATTTAATTCCAGAAGTGACATGGAGTCAGGCTGGGCTAGGGTTATCTTGTCTGTGTTTTTCTTTTCTGTGCAAGAAAATGAACAGCCACTGCACAGAGATTGGGGTTCTGAGTTCTTTCCAGAAACCTCTATACAAAACCAGCAAAGTGTTATGATGAAGAAGTACACTCTTGAAATTTGAAACAAACCAGCACATTATTTTGGCTCATTATTTTCCTGAACTTCTACAGGCATGTTAGGTAGACTTCATCCAACTACAAAATATACTTATCTACAACTGGGCCTGTCACCTTAGGCTTCCTTTATATTTAATGGGAAGAAATAGTAATTTTTGTTATGTGACTCCTCATGAAGATGGGTTTTTATGATGAATAATTAACTAGATTAATGCCACTTGTCTTATCTTGCACGTTCCTTCTGAATTAGTGGGGATAGAGCATAGCTGGAGATGTGAAACTAGTCAAAATGGACTATTGGCCTCAGCTGTTGCAGGAGTTCTTTGTTTAAAAACACTATCTGTTGCTTACTCTTTAAAGATTAATGGATTTGTCCAGATTTAGGGATGGAAATCAATTCCTGGCAGATCAGAATGGCCTGCTTCTCACAAGTCTTATGCAGAAAATCAAATCTGCAGCTATTGTCATATGTGTCTTGCAGAGGAGTTAGTTTATGAGCCTTGGAACCAGATACTGTAACATTGATTTCTTGGAAATTGGGGTATAAGTATCTTCCAGTCTCTGCATATAATACACAAATTTATATGCTGAATTATACATCCAACTAATAAATGCATTTAGTTGTAAAACTAGCTACCATAATCCTATGATACAACAGCATATATATCTCCATTTTGATAGATTAATGAAAGACAAGTATTAAAGAGCTTTTACAAGACAAAGTTTTAAATATTTTAGAAAGTTTTAAAGAGATGTGGGGAAAAGTACTGAATTTAATTTAAATTAATATATGCTAACTGTAATTCCAGTTCCAAAATAAAAGACATGATTTAGACAAGTGACAACTTCCCTCTCTAGCTCAATATTTAGCACAATCATTTGCATTTCACTAAGATGACCATCTCTTTCCAAGAAAATTTTATAAAAAGAAGATATATGATAGATTTTCCCATTTGTCCTTGGAGCAGAGAACATTCTGGAGTTAAACGTTCAGTAGGTCCTTAACAAAGAAGTGAAAACAGTGGTCATTATCAGGTATTTCTTTATACCTATCCCTGAACTAAAATCTTGTTATAAAATGTAAATCCATTGGGCTTTAGATTTTTTCTACAGTCTTATGTTATACATTGGAGTAATCTGCAACATACATACATACACAAACACACACGCACACATATACATATATATATATATATATGGACTGTTTAAAATAAATACAATCTCCTTATAATAAAATTGTACTTATTAGCTGATAAATACGACAAAAACCTCTCCGTCATGCTGCAAAAATATCTACCCTCTTTGAGTGGTTGATCATAAAAATGAAGCATGATAAAATTAGAGCAGAGATGCAATTAGAAGCAGTTGTTTGCATATGAAACATTTCCAGTTTCCATTGAGTTATTGCTTGCTTTTATACTGGTGTCTTCTTAAAAAAGGCAGTCACAACACTGAAAATTGAACTAAAATCCAGTCCTAATTATCCATTGCTCAATAGGGGAACTTGTTTGGGGTCCCATATTTTGAGATAAAGATGTAGAAACTATTTGCATTTAAGAAGATTTTGTATTTTCACACTTGATGCCTAGGGAATATGTTCACTAGTCAATGAGGGGGAGAATCACTTCCATGGCACCCCTTCATGTTAATAACAGTAGCTAGTATGAAATCCCTTTGCATTAGTAGTTCAAAAGACTAATTAATGCTCCCATCATAATTAACTTAATTTTTACCACCCACATATTTCACAGCCACTGACTCAACTGAATTCTCATTATGGGCTGGCTATTTCTTTTCACCTTACTTGGATCATATTAAGCAAGTAGATGATTTATCCCCAGTGGAATTAAGAAAGCACTTAAAGTATATGTTGATAAAATGATCTGAGAAAAAAACCCAAACTATTGAAATTTCAATTTAAAACCAACATTTTGTGCATGTTCATTACCTAATGATCAAACACCAAGGATGTAATCTCTTGGCTTGATTGCTTTCCTGTCAGTGTAGCTTGCCTGACTTCAACAGTGCGGACTCTTTTATATATCAGTACAAATCAAAGTAGAAACATGTTAATAGCATTTACATTTTTAATTTTATCTTGTGCTTGGCCATGTTGCAGGTGCCATAAAATGTTAATTTTCAGCTTCTCTCAAAGGTAACTACCAATTTCAATTCATAATCTACTGATGCAGGAAAACTGAAAAGCAGAATAGAAAAGACACAAGATACAAATCTATTTTTATGTTGTAAACAACATGATTACTCTTCCCTTTTCCATGACAGATTCAATAAATGTTGATTGAATTATCTAGGATTAGCTGAAGTGGACGTGAACAAAATAAGCAATAACAATCCACAATAAGAATCAATGGAAATGATTTATTTCCTGGAGATCAAATCAAATAACAGGGAGGATCAAATTAGCTAGTGATCACATTAAGTGGAAATCTTTGTACTAGTATGCTCTTTCCTCTGAGCTGCTGTCAATAGTCTCATAAATACACAGTGGCAAAAAATCTTTTTCCTTTGTTTATTTCCACTGAATCTGAAGCACTGCATACCCCTGCAGACAGTGAGACACACAACTACCAAGCCAGAACCACCAAATATGGATGACTTCTGAACTACTTATACACTCCCCCCAAGAATTTTTTTTTTTTTTATGACTAGAAAACCCTCTTATTCTCTACTTCACACTTACAAATCCACTCTTTTCCAGGTCTAGAAAGGAAATAATAACCATTTTGGAATACTCTGAAATCTGACACATCTGAGATCACTTCAGAAGTGCTCAAATCTGAAATTCAAGAACAAAATTATTACAAAAACTGCAACTATACCACTGTAACAAACTGATTTTATATTCCCTCAGAACTAACTGTAGATATCCATTTGGATCCCTGGAGTGTTATCCAGCCAAGTCTCAGTTATCCATGTGAAGCCAGGGTTCTGATTGTAATTCAGAATCAGCTTGTGGTTAATTCTAACTTTGAAAGATATTCAGTTACACAAAGAGAAGAGCCAGGCTGCAAAATCTTGTGATATTTGATATTCAAAAGGCTTAACTAATGAAATAAACAATAAAATCTTAACACTGCTGTCAGTCTGATACCTCCTTCTCCTCCATCTTTAGTCTTGACATCATAAACTTTGAGTAAATTCTGAATTACTTTTAAGTTGTCTGGACATCTAACACCTGGTTAGTTTAGACTTATGCACAGAAGTGAGATAAGCCTCACAGTTTGCCCAGATAAATTTCTAGAGCAGAATACAGATACAGACATGCATCGAGGCACAGATATTAACTCCACAGACCAACACTGATAGCTTCCCTTAAGGAGGTTTCACAAAACATTCCCATAACCAAACCTGTAGTCCTCTCTCTAGTCCCTCAAAAATAGCAGACTTTGGTGTGGATGCAGCAAGACTGGGTTGAATGCAGGAAAAGTGATTTGAAGCAGGCTGCTTATTGGGGAAGAGACATGGGCAGAGAAATGCTGGATCTGGAGGGAACAAGCATAGGAAAGGAGAGAGAGGGGAATGAAAGGGGCAGACACATGTAAGCATTATTAGATTATACATTCACCAGACATTTTGCTGTGGATACGCACAGATCTCTGCTCTGTGTGCATTTCTGTACAAGAAGCCTGCAGGCCTCAAGACAGATGAACTGGCAAGCAGTTCAGGCAGTCTGGGAGATACAGAGGAGAACACAGCCCTGTGGGCCAGCTCCTGTAGAGAATGATGCGTTTCTGTGAGACAGCAGCACATGTCCATCTGGATTAGCCAGGAGCTGTGGCATGAGATCTGGGGACTGGCTGCAGGGAAGTCTGGGCCTGCCACACAGTGTCCTGTGTAAGGGTGCGTGTGTGGAGGACATGAGATCTGCTAGAAGTCTTGAATCTGGTTTGGTGGAAAATAAGAACAAGATGGGACCACTTGATCCCCTTTCATTTAGTTCCAATCCTGATTAGACTAGTTTAAACTTATGCGATTTCTCTTTGTGGCGTCAGTTCTAAAGGCACTATTTTCATGTTGGGATTGATCTGCTGCTTTGGTCCAGAGAGTGTAAACAGCACACAGAGTGTGTTTGTGTGTTCAGTCTCAGTGCCCAGGTGGCACCTGGGCACCAGGAGCTGCAGCACCTTCATGCCTAACACACCAGGGGTGAGCACTCTGGATCTTAAGACAGGTAAACTTTTTTCAATGGACTGTGAGGAGAAATCATGTTTGCCTCACTAGGCACATCATCATGCTGAGTCAGCAGGATCCTACACTTGGTTCAGCCACTATTTAGCATCCTACACAATTTAATTATGAAGAAAATACCTTTTGGGAAAGAGGTAGTATGGAGAGTGATGAAGAAAATATTGCTCGTTTTCCTGTAAATATTCCGCTGTTTAAAAATAAAAAAAATAGTTACTCCCCAGGTCATATGCAGTACTCATCATTTTTGAGGAGGGTGAAGAAAGCTTTGGAAGCAGCCTCAAAGCATTTTGGTGTGGTAGGAAAATTTGTGTCCCATTTTTGACATAAAGGACTGGGAATTAATTTTCAGACAGGAAAAGCATTGTGGAAAAATAACTAACCTAGTCTTTTAAGAAAATCATTCATAAAAAACTGATACAAAATAACTGATCTCCTGAACTGTAGTCTAACCACTTAGGCATAAAACTTGTTTTTCCTCTGCCATTCTTTGCTACTCTTGACAAAGAGCAATCAAATACAGTTGTGGTAAATATGCTATTGCAACATTTCCTTCTCTTTAAACATTCAGAGTCAAACATACCACTGTGTACATCATCAAAAGCTGATTTACACAGCTGAATTTCTAGCTCCTAAGGAGAAAAGCAGTAGGAAGAATATTCTAATTAGCATTCAAAAGTTGATCAAAATAGCAAATACGTTTCTGGAACAACTGATTTAAATAACTTGTAATTGAAGATACCCATTTCCAGAGCCTGAGGGGTTGTAATAAAACTGAGAACAAATTAAAGCAAAAGAAAACAAAGCTAGCCTTACACAGGCAACTAACTATTCAGATTCAGAATATCAGTAAATTGTTCTCTCTTCTGAACTCTCATTTATTGATAACTTTCTGGAAAAATCATTTTTTAGAAAGCATTTTTTTACAGCAGTTATCTACACAGCGAAGGTGATAAGGTAAGAGATTACATTTTGCTCTTACACTGGTCTGATATGCAAGATTTCCTTCTGTTCTTTCATCACTCCTTTCTATTTGATGCTGTGGCCATTTGCAGAGTATTTAACAGTCTTTAATCACATGGTCCTGAGGCCATGTTTTTCTAAGCAAGACTCATTGCATAGAGAGTGAGAAAACCTTGAAGGGAATAAAATTCTCTGACAGTATTCTTTTGCTTTTACAGTTTAATTCCTTCAACAGACTCTAGCTGTGATAAAATAGTCTCCTCACTTTCCTGAGCAAGCAAAGCATATGAAGACTCACCTGGGTAGGTTAGGGACACATGCTCCAAATTCTAGCTATTTCAGCTGTTAAAGAGGATTTTCTACACACACTCTGTAACAAGAAATTGGAATTTTCCGTTATTCGATGTGGAGACAGAACAAGAAATTACCTGAACCTTCATTCTAGACTTGAAGATGGCGTTTAAAGGATTATTGTGACTCTTTGTTCAAATGAACTTGTTTCACTATGTGTACCTCCTTTTCACAATGCCTTTCAAATGAATACTCAGGGCAGGATGCTTTTCTGGTATGAATATACAAAGAGAGGCAATCTGAGATTTATTCACAAAGAGTGGAGGGAAAATATCTCTCACTTTCAAAAATAAACAGAAAGTAGGAAATGTGGGAGATTGTGGGACGCAAAAGGCAGAGTCCACTTTCCACTTGTAATGCGCTTGATACAGAGGAAATTAAATGAGCCAGAGAAGATCTAACATATAAGCTGGAACTTCCTGTGCAAATGTATGAACTGCAAGTAAACTGATGCAGTTCCCTGAACTAATTTGCAAGGACTTACACTAAGGTCTTCAATTTCTACTCTGCAGTTGGCTGCTAAATACCGTGGTAGAAAATTTATTTCAGGGATGATAACTTAAAAAATATTTATAGGACACAGAATCAATATTTTAAACACATTTAAAATAATACCTTTCTGCTTACTCTCCCAGATATAGTCAAACCCCAGCTCTTTTCTTAAACTATACTTTTAAGAACAGTTACACTGAGAAAATAAATAATGCATATTTGTAATGCAAATAATACCATAATACAAAAGGGGACTTGATTAATCACACAATGTATTTGCTATGAATTATTAATTTAGACACCATTTAAATTAAGATTTAATAAGTGAGAAAAATTAGGCAGCTTCTCTTTGCTTTCTTCCTTTAATTTTCCTTCCAGAAGAGCTCTACTGCCTCAAAAGAATACAGGAAGTATTTGTGCAACAAACATAAAAGGAGTAGCAATAAGGCAGAAGTTTAAGGAAATTTTCATAGAGATACTTGTTACAAAATGTTGTGGTGAGTTTGTCATTCAGGTAGCTTCAGAAATATGTATTCCAAAGAGGCATCCAGATATTACAGCGCTGATGAGAAATTATCCATTTTGTTGGCCGGTGACCATTCGCTGTTGTCACACATTTTTTAAACATTGATCATACCACACATATTTTGCTGTAACCTCTTTTATAGCTTATCATTTTGCACTGAAGAGTTTATAAAGAAAACTGTGAAACTGGAATCATGAGCAAGCATTCCTTGAAAAACAATTTTCTGTCTTAGAACAGTGTGAGAAAATCTGCCAATCTACCCCAATAAATAATAGAGTTCCATGCCTGGGAATGTTCCGTAGAGCTCTCAAATCTACCAACAGAGATACAACTAAGGGAGACTGTAGAAAAGACTGTAACATTTGCTGCCTTCCTTGAGAAAGAAAAAAGAACAAAGAAACAACAGAACTGTGATAGACTCAAATATACATCAGCAAATGAAGGATGTGAAGGACAGGGTAACAGACAAGTCACACTCCTCTGACCTGAGATGTTAGGCTGATGCTGTTTGGTTTTTGCCTTTTTTCCTTTTATATGTGCTCTGTATTCTTTGCACATATATTTGTAGTTCTGTAAGCCTATTGTATTAGTGACTAGTTGTCCCAGTACTTTTCCATGGCCTTTCCCTAGGCAGCAAGACAAAACAATTCCAGAGCTCCAAGCCCCGGGAGGTACAAGGCCCCTATGCTGTCTTGGTTCTTCCTGGGAACCAAGGCTGAGATCAACTCTTCGAGATACATTCTCGTGGACAGCTAGTGCCAAGGGGGGACTCCAGAGAAGAGGCTTGACCTGGGGGGGGGGGGGGGATTGCATCACCACTTGTGCTCCTAATTGGTGCTTTTTATCAATTATGCTAATTTCCTAAAACCTATAAAAATGTACTCACCCCTGGGGCGGAGGGGTGAGCTTTTGAAGGCATCTTTCCATAACAGCTCCTGAAGGCCTTCAAATAAAGAGCTGCTCTTATATTACCTCCTTACTAAAATTATCTTGAGTTTCATTTCCAAGCTGGGAAAAAGGCAACAAGGCAACAGCCATTGTTTTTTAATCCAAATCAGTCCAGATCTTCTGGTGACCTGTGCAAGAATGCTCTCTTGCTGCTAAAATCTGTGTATTCAAATAAATCAAGACATGCTTTTTCTTGAATACCTTATTACCTAAACAGGCAGAGCTGAATAAAAGGGAGTAGACAGAAATTACTTTCTCCATTTTACAGGTGGAGAACTTAAAGTCACAAGGAAGTTCCATTTAGACTGAGTCTAAACAGAAATCAGAAACCTAACAACAAAAATCTCAGTTCTACACAAGCAACTTAATTAGAGGACCAAACTTTTCTTGAAGAGGAAACTCTTGCTACATCCATTGACTAAATTTGTTGCTATAAAATGAATTACAGCTATAATGCAATGATAAACCCACAAATCTTTCAACAGAACATGTATACATCCTTGCACTCTCCCCTCCACATGCCTGCATGATTTTAATAATAGAAACCTCAATGTGTAGCCCATTGTGTTAGAATTTTTTGAAAGCTGTCTTCCTGACCAAGTCTACCAAAAGCATTCAAGAGCATTTCACAAGTAAGACTTAGATTAGACTGCAATTTTCAAAACATGAAAAATAGTATTTCTCAGGAATCTGCGTTCATCCTCAACAAAGTGGCCTGCATATTAAGACACTTATCTAGCAGTCTGTGCTGGTTTTGGCTGGAATAGAGCTATTTTTTTTTTCACAGGGGCTGGTATGGGGCTGTGTGTTGGATTTGTTCTGAACACAGCGCTGAAATTCAGGGATGTTTTCTTTATTGCTGAGCAGTGCTCACCCAGAGCCAAGGCCTCTTCTGCATCTCACCCCAACTCACCAGCAAGGAGGCTGGGGGTACACAGAGCTGGGAGGGGACACTGCTGAGACTAATGATCCCAAATGACCCAAGGCACATCCCACAACAGATGGTGTCATGCTTGGTTTATAAAGCGGGGGGGGATAAGGGGGAGCTGTAGGAGCCTTGTTCTTGTGGAGATGGCTGAACACCTGCCCATGAGAAATGGTGAATTAATTCCTTGTTTCACTTTGCTTGCAAGTGTGAATTTTGCTTTACCTGTTAAACTGTTTATCTCAGGAGTTTTCTCTCTTTTGCCCTCCTAATTCTGTCCTACTGCAGGGGCAGTAGGTGAGGGGCAGGCTGTGTGGTGCCTGGCCACTGTCTGGTGTTACACCATGACACAGTCCATCATGCTTTCTACATAAAGAAAATCTTTGTTTATATTATAGGAAAGCTCATAGCACTTCTCAAGCCTGACTCACAAGGATAAGCTCATGAAAAGCAGAGTGCATTTTATCTGTCTAGAATTAATCTAGGTAGTTTCTTAGGTCTTGTTTAGTATAATATAGCATGACGTTATATAACCAGCATTAGATATGGGTTTTTCCCACTACTGCAAAGTAAAGTGAAGGACAGTATCAGATGTGCTTTCTCTGTTCAGCTCGAGGTCAGTGACTGTGACAATGTTTAAATTCTATTGCACTGTTTTCTCTAGAGGTTTGTAATTAGACCTTTGAAAGAAGCAGTGCCTTTTTATTACTAGTGGTCCAGAAATAGATTCAGAAGCAGAAAAATATGCAGTAGAATATCATTACATCTTCATATAAATTAACATTAAAATGTTCTGATTCATATCTCTGCAGGCTTTTGTCAATCAACAGTATTCATGTATTTCTGAGGAGAGCACAGGGTAGAATATTTCAGGGAGCAATGAAAGCATTACAGCTTATTTAAGGCATATGGTTTTAGAAAACCAATTTTTTCTTCTCTTGTTTATGGATTTTATAAGATTTGGCATTTGTTATTTTCAGATAAATATTAAGAAAGGATCATGACATTGCAATTTTTAAATTAAACTGAGCATTACAAAGCATTTATGTCAGTAGTATATTTAAAAAAAACCCAAATGATAATTTATTTAAATTTTGCCTCAGAATTTTTATTCAATACATTCATCTACACACAAGTTCTAGTTCCATTTGCCAGCTTCTCCACTAATCCATCTTTCAGCCTTTTTCAAAGATCTGATGGTAGTGGAAGATAGATCTCTGTTCAGCCAAAGTTCAGAAATATTATCTTCTCTTTTTAATATTTCTTCTAAGAATTCTTCAAAGAAAATTGATAGCTAATGAAAGCAAATCTCAGGGGAGTCAGTTGATAAAAAATGACCATTTAGTCAATCAAAAAGAAGTTAACTCAAAAAGGTATATATGCTTGCTTCTGCACATCAGCATTCTGCAGCTGTCAGGCTTGAGGAGTATAAATGGAGCAAAGTTAAGGGCATCTCTCCTTTACCTGGTATTCATAGATTGTCTCATGATAATGTGGGGGTGAAGATCACTGATTTTAGAAGAGTGAAAAGTAAAATCAGTTACAAGACCGAGACAATGTGTATGTTTGTGTGTATATATCTGACTGTATATTTGCAAATTACGAGACACAAGAAACCTCCCTGATGGAAAGGCTGTGGAACCACTAGGTGTCATTCTTGTTCCATGTTTCCTGTTGGCCATATGTCAAACAACTAGTCAATAGGGAGTTTCTAAAAAAATTAAGTTTTTATACCCCTAACATTTTATGTCTGGTAGTTTTATTATGTGCACTACTGTCCACTAGGGCTTATACTGCAATACATATTTTCTTTCATCCCACAGATTACTATTGTTCTGGTCAAAAGTCATCACCTTACTTAGCATTGGTGCTTTCAGGGGTTCTCTAAAACAAAAATGCTGTAATAAACAGTAGTCATGTTTGGCCTGACTGTGAGTGTCATTATCTGTGTATAAAATGTTAAGTGCTGGTGGCCTTAACACTTTTTAAAAAAGATTTCATTATACACTTCCAAATAGTGTTTGGGTAATTTGATAAAAGTAATGTGTAATTCAAGATGCATAGTCAGAATTTCCACTTTTTTTCCTAAGTAAATGGTTAAAGTTTTTTTTTTTTATATTTTAGTATATTATGCCATAATATTTAAACCTTAATTGAGTTGTTTTAAATCCAAGGGTTTGTCCCTTCATTTTCTTTAATTTTAGGATTTTCTGCTCTCCCATTCAGTCTATTTTAAGCCAGTCTCTAGGTATCTGTTTTTCCACTAGTTTCAATTGCCCTTGTTGGTTTACATCTAAGGTTCATCAACATTCAGTGTTTAAGCAGGACAGAATGGCTACCATGGAATTAGACAAATATGATAGGGTGTTAAAATGACATTGCAAGGATAACAACCATATCCTGGTATTAGATAAAAGCTGAATACTGTTTAGGGTGGCTTCTCTCCCTGTATATCCAAGCATAGCTGATAAAAAGGCTTAAGATACCTTTTAGACCTTCTGAAGTTTTTGGATGTTTAAAAATGTATTTCTGACACATCAATGATTAATTTTCTAAGGGAAATCACATCAGTATTTTATCCAGGTGAAACAATCTGCCTACATGTGTTCTGTTTACAGACTGTCGTGACATCCTTTAAGGTTTAAATTATCTATTTGATATTCTTAATAACGACATAAACATACATTTGATAACATCTAGCAAATTGAAGAACGTGCACTTTAGTTTAATAGTTCCCTTATAATTTTTGTACATTTAGATGCATGAATGGTAAGTTACTATAGATATTCACGCTGCAAAATGTTTTTGTATATGTTCTGAGCTCTTTTCTACTGCAGAAAAGGATAGCTGTTAGCCCTGGAATATCAAGGAGAGGGTTTGGCAGGGAGCAGAGAAAGGGAGAGAGTAAGCAAAACTCAAAACATGCTCCTTCAAAGTTAGTTCATTTAGATCTACTGTCTGTTTTTTAAAACAGTCATGAAATAAAGCTAGTTGGAATACAAAATGCTGAATAATACTGAGTGAAGGTATTGGTTTACTGGAAATAACTACCACAGAAAGAAATTAAGTTTTGTTTGTTGTTATTAGGAAAATGAAGGTTGTTATTAGAATAAGCACAAGTAGAACAAATTGTACACTAAGACTGACCATTCTTATCAGGTTTAAAGCACTTCATTACAACACTGAAGGGAATTCAAATTGTGGTCACTTAGCCTCATCTATTCTGTTACAATTATACCTTTCTTAGTCTACTTTAATTGGAATCTACACAACTCCACAAGAAAACAAGCCCATTCATATTCTAAGTGAACTTTGACGTGCATTTTAAGGTATTGTTTTTAAATGTATTAAAAAAAGGAGCCCAGAATAGACCTTAGGTCTGTCTTTGTGAACAGGTCCCCAGTCATGAGATTTCCTCATTAATAACACTGCTCCACTCAGAGAGCTGTTTATGGGTTTCCATTTTGTGAATGTTTGTTTGAACACATGGTGTATGTCAGACTTAAAATATAAAATTTTCATAATTTGCCATCTTTTCTTAATGACGGAGACACTATTTGAAAACAAGTATCTGAAAACTGAAACACAGGTGCAATTTAATTGTGTCACACATGTATGACAGCTTGACACAGACCATACATCTGTGATGTTGACAATTCGTACCTTCTCTTACTTAAGTCATCTTTGTAATTTGCCTTCAGGGCACCCATGTCAAGTAAAGGCTTTTTGTGGGAGGTGTATATGTCATAAGTACGGATGGGCTACTGCTTGATGCAGATGTTTCTATGGCTGCAGCTCCGTGTCTGTCATAAGTTCTGACACAAAGTACACTCACTGTTCTGTTTACCCCACTAAGTTTAGAAAAGATCAGTAATGTTGATGTAATTTGCTTCCAAGAAAACAGTGCATGGCAAAAGGAGAGCCATGTTTTTGTCTGTTTCTCTTGCCATATAGCTGCAGTTTTTTAAGCTGTAATGTGTGGTGCTCCATGAATTAATCTGCCTGCTTTTTGTACATATGAGGTTTCCTCATTCCATAGGAATTATATCCTATATTCTCTTAATGCGGATGAGCAACCTTCCATATAGACCTCTAAGTGGTAAAGCCTGAGTTAATTACATGCTCATTAACAAATAAAACTGGGTAATTGTGAGATAATTTCTTACACAATTAGTCAAAGGAAGCAGAAATTCAGACATCATCTCATGTCTCACCTGGTGGAGAAAAGTTACATCAACTACTGAAGTGCCTGTATCATTCTGAGATTTTTATGTGATGGCTAGGGTAAAGTTTTTGGTTTGTGGTCGTGTTTGAAGGTATGCTGTCAGCTCACATTTGCTCTTTAAAGACACATATATCCAGAAGCCTTTTCCAATGGGTACTTATCTGTATAAACCACATTCATCTCTGTGATACTTGACATTTTCTCAGCATTAAATAATTAAAATTGTGCCACATTTAGTCTAGCTAAGCAGAGCATAACATGGACAGCTGTTTGACTGAATTGTCTTCTTCGTAGTGTCCAAGGCAGTTACCTACAACTTGCAAACAAGTGGAAGGTTATTCTATTTCTGTAATAAATTTACTTTTGAGTCTCAAAGGAGTTAAACTAAAATTAAATTTTAGTAAGATACAAACCTACTGTCTTTCTTAAATAAGTTGTACAGACTGGCATGTACTTGCTTGTATAAGATGTGTAACATTAGCAAAAAGTTACTGGGACTTTTTGTGAATCTTTTTTGATGAACCAAATCTTTTGAGTATTTGAGATGTGATTTCCTGGAGGCAGATAGAGAAAAGGCAAAAGAAGGTTACAGAAGTGTTGATGATGTGTCATGGATGGAGACAGAAGGCAATTGTCTGTCAGGAAGAGACTCAAGCATGCGTAATTATGTCTTCACACCACTCCTAAAAGCTGAAATATTGCTAGAAACCAGACGACTGTGGATACATATGCTTACCCTGACTGTATTTCACGTTAGGTAATGAGGGACTACTTTATATACTCCCAGCTTTATGGACTCTGAACAGTCTGTGTTGTCATCTGTAGGACAATATGTAAAGTTAGAAATGAAAGAATGGAGTCACCTGATGAGTTTCAGGTGCTTTTGTCCTTTTAGCAAAATAGGGTAAAACTTTAATGGCATTTAATAATATCTCTAGCAAATAGGTTTCATATTTGAAGATACAAAAATAGGAATGTTTAGTTTCTGACATTTAGAGATGTTAACAATAAATACATGCTCCCCTAAATTTTGTCATTTTTTTTACACTCCTCTTTCAGCTTTTGTTTGACTTCAAGTTCCATCTCTTCAAATTCCTTTGCTGACTTTCTGCCTTTGCTGTGTCTAGAATTTAATTGCTGTAGTCTGGTCTCCATTTCTCATTGAGAGTAAGATGATAGTTGAGAAAGACCAACTACCAGCTATTCCTGCCAGATTTTTTCTGCTTCTGCCTCCAGTTATTCTTGCTATATGGCTTTGCATTAGGCTGTGGGTAGTGGTTCAGCAACTGTCATATCAGTGAAATCATGTTCAATTCTCTGGATCTGCAGCAAAGTAGGAAGAACTGTGGGAAAATATAGACCTTTTCTATGATTTGCCTAAATTAAAATGCATTTTGTAAGATGTAGTTCTTGCATGGAGACAGAAGTAGAAAAAAGGAAAAATATTATTCAGTTCACTTTCGTTCTGAATGCAAAAAAATATGCTCATTAGGGATGTATGAGGAAATATAATACAAAAAAAGCAAAATATAGAGCATACAATGTCTATTAATACTGAAGAGATCGACTGGGCCTATAGCCTTCCATTAGAAAACACTGAACAGAAATGTTAAATAATCAATTGAACATTAAAGAATTTATTTTTTGAGCTACTTGTAGCCAATTTTCCACTGTTAGCTGAATCTATAGCGCAGTCTCAAAAGAAGTCTACCTTTTATCTCCACTGAAATTAGAACGGCAAATTTTGGTGTGCTGAAACATGCATTGGTAAGGCAATTAAGCCCAAATTTCAAAACTAACTGCTGTTAATCACTATTAAGACTGGCACTGTGGTCACTGATATAATAAATTTACACAAGACCTTCTGTAATCATGACTGCAGCTGAACAAATAGGCCTTCAGTCCAGGGATGGCTTTATTCCAGATTTGGATCTGATGTATCTCCTTTATGAGGAAAAGTTGAGACACCTGTGATTGTTCATCCTCGGGAAGAGAAGTCTCAGAGGGATCTTATCAATATATATAGCCACTTGAAGGGAGGATGCTGAGAAAAACTAACCTAGGCTGTTTTCAGTGGTGCCCAGTAACAGACCTAGAGACAGTGGGCACAAACTGAAACACAGGAGGTTCCATCTGAACATCAGGAGGCATTTTTCACTGTGAGGGTAACTGAGCAGCACCACAGGTTGAACCAGAGAGATTGTGCGCTCTCTCTTCTTGGAGATTGTGCTCAAAAGTCCTTTGGACAGGGTCTTGGGCAGCTGGCTCTATGTGCCCCTGGTTGAACAGTGAGGTTGATCCAGATGATTTTTGGAGGTCCCATTCAATCACTACATGATTCTGTAGTTTACCTAACAATTTCATTCTCATCAATAATTTCTTTTGGTGATGTAACAAAGGGAAGGTTAAGGTGAAATCTTAGAAAACACAACCTCACTGCTTGTGACACAATTTTAGTGATATTTATATTGACATGTAAGAGTCGATTGATTCTAGTTTGAGTTCTGACCAATGAGTCAGTAGCCAAATGTCTTTTTATTTGAAAACTCTGTCTTGTTTTATGCAAAATATAAGTGATGGTTAGTTACAAAGTGATCAGCCCAAGCCCATCTCTATCTTATCTGCTCCTATACTTTCTAAGCCACACAGATTCTGTGGCAAAAGAAAATATTGCTGTCAGGGTCAACAGATGCACTAAAAGTGATGTGGTCATGGAAACAACTTAATTTCCTTTATCTTTGGGGCAGGAGTATGGTGGAGGCATGGACAGAATTCTGGCCATGCTCTCTCTAATTTGTGAATGGATGACCATGAAGGTCAACCTACTACCCTGTGTGTGCAATAAATTATATACAAATAAGTACTTGCCAATCAAAACCTACCGGATATCTTTTCTCCTACCTGTCACATAACAGAAAATACATCTCCAGAAAACATAGTTTCCAGCAATTTAAAAGACATGCTAAGTTTGTGGTTATGTTCATAATTAATGGATAAAGAATAAGACAGAAACACTGCTTTATTTCAGCTTCCTGATCGAAACTATTGTACTGTCTCATTCCTAGATACATAAGTTACTTAAGATGAACCATTGGGTATGCATTAGCTAACAATTCTAAGAACAAAATCCATTAGGAAGAGTTGACCTCAAACATGACTTATAAATTTCTCCTGAACCATCTCCACGAACTAGGCCTTGTGTTTACTGCCTCTTTAAATCCCATAACTAATCATATTTGTTTGATTAAGGGAAAGTTAGAAGAAAAATTAAGTAAGTTCTTCTTCTATATTTATATTTTTTATACAGCTTTATTTCCTTGGAAATATTCTTTACTATTATATAAGCCCTGAAGGCTAATAACGAAAAATTTAGAATTTTACCAGAATTTTACTGCTGCAGAAAGTTCTGGTTCGCTGTACTCTATGATGGCAACATCTTACCATTCATTGTTCATTCTCGTTCGGTAAAAGTTATTTTGGAATCTTAGCCAATTAACAACTCTACATAATTCAGCTTACTTACTTAATGTAATAATTACTGTATTTAGTGGAAGACTCATGAAAATTTTACTTTTTAGTATTTTTGTTTCCTCTTTAAAGAAACATTGATATAAAGATGGGACATAATTTTCAGAATTTTTATCATGTAGATCCTGCAGTAATACATAAGCAAAGCTTCTAAAAAATTATTAATGAGATAGATTTTTGCAGGCTTTATAATGCATTAGAGGCTTGCTTTTTTTGTCAACCAGGCCAAACACAATATTTTCTTTTACAAAATTTCAATCATATTTTGAGAAACTTGGAAAATAACATAAAATCATACCTGAGCAGCTTTTAACATAATCTCTTGTACAGTGCATCTCTAGGCCACAATTGGCAGTTAAGAAAACCTGAAAAGAAAATAATGACAATATATTTTTAATACTAAAAGATTTTGTGATAAAATGAGAAACACAGTGACTTTTGATTTGAACTCACTACTCTTCATGTATCCTAAAAAAGTGCAATTACATAGACCCTAAAATGTTCAGTTCTAGGCACCATATAGGTTAACCATTTAACACTACTAATTTACAGATTGTTTAATTTCTCAGAGTACAGAATTACAGAATGCTTGAGGTTGGAAGCGACTTATGGAGATCATGTAGTCCAATGTATCTGCTCAAAACAGGGTCACCCAGTGCAGTTTACTCAGGGTTTTCATACTTCCAATACAGAAGTTTATGATAGCTCTCTGGGTAACCTGCTTCTGTGTTAAACCAGTCACTCTCACATGAGAAAACATATTTTCTTATGTTCAAATGGCATCGCCAGTGTGTTATGTATTTGTATTGATAAAATGATTCTGTCCTTTTGTTCTTCAGGCCAGATAGTCCCAGCTCTTTCAGCCTGTCCTTGCATATCAGATGCTTCAAGATCCCAGTGGTCCTTAGCTGGACTTGCTCCAGTTTGCCATGACTTTTACACTGGGGAACTCTGAGATAGGCCCAGCAGTCCTGGATGTAAAGTACAAATCACAAAATTCATTAACACCCTTTCCTGTTACATTGTAAGTGCATTAAGCCTTTTAAATGAACTTTCTTATGAATCACTTCTTTGCTGTTGTTTAGAAATGGGAGAGCCGAAGAGCTCTTGTTGGTCCAAAGCATACTGATGGGTTCTTCTTTTGTTGTTTGTTTCTTTGGTTTGGTTTTTCACTTTTTTTGGTTTATTTTAATTTCAGAGGAAAGAAATGTATGATCCAATGGAAAATATTTAGCATTGAATGCCCCAGCAAATCATGACTCTCATTTGTGTCATAAAGATAAAGGAAGTAGACACTGGCAGTCAGTTTCTTTGCAAAGCCTCAGCTGGGAACAATTTATCATCCCACATGACACTACGCCTACAGGACCAGCAGAGCTAAGAAACAAGTATGGATGTGCTGAGCAAAATAAGGGGTGGTCTTGGCATGTTTTCAGGGGGTTTCTCCTCTGACCTAATTCTAGGGTCATCCTCATTATCTGAAGGATGATTTGCTTCAGAACAAGATTAAGCTTGTGAATTAAGTGATTTTCAAGTTTAGTTTTGTTGTAAAAGGATCCATCTTATCTGTCCCAAGACAGCTGTCAATGTGAACCAAAGTAAAGTAGGTAGAGATGTTTGGGATGTTCACTTCAAAGATGTAAACCACCTCCAAGGCCCAGACTTGATTCAACTACCAAGGCCCAAGGACAATAGCTTGATATTTTCATTCTCAAATTTAGCTTGTAAGACAGTTTCAGAGGAAATTAACTTCTGATGCCTCATCCACTGTTTGTTGGACCAATTAAAACAGTAAAATAGTACAGTGGTAAATGAAGAACTTTTTTTGCTGGAAATCATTCCTTCTGGCATAGTGTTGAATTATTGGTGTTTCAGATGGAAAGTTTATTTGAAATGGCTGAACAACCACATCAACTTCCATTAGCAGTTAACTGACTAGAAATTCACATCAAGGAAGTGCACATTCAGTGACTTTTCCAAGCCACTAATGTAACTTCTATTCTGTAAGTATTTTTTCTTAAATCTGTGACCTTATTGAAAAGCCACTGGAGTAATGGGTGGCTAGTAACTTCAGCAGTTTGCATCAGACCCAACTATTGAGACTTGCTCTGTAGATACCTTATGTAGGAGCAGAAATAGAGCAAATATCAGCAAGAATTTATAGCTGTAAGAAATAAGGTTGCAGAAGACCATAAAAATCACCACAATAAAGTAAACTTTTTGTTTATTTTTAAACTTGTGAGTAGTTTCCTATGCTAGGACACACAGCTACATAGAGTAGTAAAGCCAGGACTGTACCTATCAGAACAGACATTTATTTACTGCCTTGCTCTTGGCACAATAAACCTCATTTCTAACAAAACGTATTAGATCTTTTAGTTAACTTTTTAGTTAGAAAACTCCCAGTAAGTTGTAATTCTACAGACAAGGTGTATCAACAATATCATAACAAATAATTAGCAGTTTTCAATTATAAAGTCGCATATAAATCTGACATTTATATTTCCATTTAATCAGAGAACTCTGGGTTATGAGATGAGTCAGGATACAAACATTTTTAAAAATCCAAATATTCAGGTGTTTGTTTAAATCTAACATCAATTCATAGTCAATTTCTATCATTGAATATTATTTGAAACTATATAACCTTTAACACCTAATATTTTTTAGTATCTGCATTTAGCATAATATTCAGCAATTTCCTCACAGAGCACAATCTGGAAAGGATGAGCTCTATGTTAGAGATGAAAATGAAGGGACATGGGAAAGGTAGGTCATTGTTCAGGTTGTTGTGATATTACTTAAGGTCCTATAATTATATAGCATTTCAATATATAAAAAATACAAAAAACAAAACAAAGAGAAAAGCAAAAAGCTAATAAAGACCTTGCCTGTGGTCAGTGAACATGAACTCTATATGAATGTGAGGTTCAGAAGTGATCTGTCTTTCCCACATTATCATTCTTAGGAGCTGACTAGAATGGTGTGATTTTCAATGAAAATACTACTCCAGATAAAATCTTCTCTACCTTAGAAACAGCTGAATATTTCCCATTTTCCAAGGAGCTTAAGTTTTTCTGGAAGATGATTTTGTGGATGTAGGTGCATTAACACACCTACTATATGGAGTCATCTTGTATTTTATTAAAATATCAACACATGCTCCATGAACATCAAAGTCTGAATTTTTTTCTTATCACTTCCTGAAGTCAATTGAGGTGCTGTGCTTATCTGCTATCTGAAAGAGTTTTCTCAAAATTTCATCTTCTTCAAAGTGTCATGACTCCTGGCATCAATATCAGATACTGATTTTGACTATATCACTGAATGTTTCCTTCTTTTCTTTCTTTTAAATATTTTTTTTTCCTCCCAGAAGCAGAATACCACGGACACAGGCATCTAATAACTGCAATGGATGGCCTCAGCATTCTCCAAGGCTAAGCAGCAAACCTATTGAGGGTCTCATGGTTTCTGGTAGCTGGATGAGTGCTATTGAATATATAGCTATATAACCCTGACCTGGTTGAAAACAACAGATAACTTTTTTTTCCCTCTTCATTCCTTCAAGCCTTTCACTTCCTATCCCACCCCTCTGACACTCTGTACAAAATTTTCAGTGAGGATTAACTGACCCTTGGACTTATCCAAACTAGTGCATCTGGAGTATGTTGCTGGGATCACCAACATGTTGCATAATGATACTGTGAGAATTAGAGTACTAAAAATATAAAAAATGTAATCTTATTGCTTTCTATTTTCATTTCCACTAGAATAGTGCTTCGATTATGTGAATATACCAGTTTTAAACCTACAACTTTGAAAAAAAAAATACACAGTTCTTTCATAGCACTTAAGTTTGCTAGAATATACTAGAATTTACTTTTCAAATGCACTAAGCCATGAAGGCAGTTATTTTATATGTTTACTCTTTTATTATGAGAACTTAATTGGAAGTTTTCTCATCAGACTATGGAGAGTTTAATTAAACTCAGTGAAGAAAACACTGAGAAAAAAGAAAGCGAGCTCTTAAATGTGCTATTTTTGTTCTAATTTTGCAATGACATTTTTCTCCCTGATTAGCCTATCTCATACTAATAAACAAAACAATAAAAACACACCTCTGGATTCTGCTAATTTAAATATTGGTAGCTTTCAGGCTTACTTTGTATTCTCTAGTACCTCCAAGAGAGTCTGGAGGGGCGTTTTCATTGGACTTCATAGCTCAGGCACATGGAAAATATCCTTTATTTGCTGTTGTTATTTTGTTACTGGGGAGAGGAACTGCTTGCTCACTGCAGCATTAATTTCTCCTTCACCAAAGTTAATGTGAATACTTGTGCATCAACAAAAACACAGAAGAATGTGCCCAAATTTTATGGAGAAGGAAATTTGTAAGATGATGTTATACATTTATAGAATGCTGTCCTATAAATAGAATCCGAAAATGAAAGAGATAACCTAATAGTGTGAGACCTAGGCACTTATCTGGTAGCACTCTGTCCTATGGAATCTCACTCCTCTTCATGAGTATTTTTTCACCTCAATGGTAATCTTCCGCTCAGAGTGAGCACATGCAGGGCTTCAATGATAAAATTTTAGTCAGCACATTGAGAGAACTGTTTAACTGTTTCTAGTATTAATAAAGTTTCTGTAGCAGTGCTTTTCCACCAACAGATTACCCACTCTGTCCATCTTTTAACTTGGGGTGCACTTGACCACTTCTGTGGCCTCTGTAGACATCTGCTTTGCTCCAACAGTTAGATCAGTGTTAGGCACACAAAATTTTTTCATTGTATGGATTGGATGTAGCAGTTTTTTCTTTTGCAAGTAAAAAAATATCTACTATTAGAATTTTGGAATACTGAAAATTTTCTTTGTCAGTTGCATACTTAAATCTAGACAAAACACCAAAATGACTGTAGGATATCCATACTAAGAAGAAATAAAGGAAAATATTCTGATCTCACTTTAGACCAAGTAATAGGGTTGGATTTACACTGACATGAGATTAGAACTTGAGTAATCATTTACAAATAAAAGAGAACACAATCTTAAAATTATTGTTAGCATATAATTCTCAGACAGCTACAGCCTGCAGCTTGTAATCTTCATTCTTCCTGTGCCTTGTTGGAACACGTAAAAACCTGGAGAGAGGTTGCGGGTTAATTTAAAAGCCAGAACTGCAGGAAGAAGGGCAAGCAAGATGGGAGAGATAAAAACAACAAATAACTATGTCATATTGATTCTTTAAGACTGGTTGCCTAGAAGGTAAAGAATAAACTCTCCAGAGAAGTGGAGAAATCTAAAGGCAAAAAAAATTATAAACTGGAATAGAAATGGCTTCGGGACACAGGGATACACTGGCAGAAAACAAAAAACAAGGAGATGATTTTCCAGAAGAGCCTATTTACGTTAATTTCAGTATTCACACCCTTAACGCTGAGCTACATTGATGCAGCAGAAAACATGATGAAGAGTAGATTCTTGACATTAAATTTTGCTTTGTTCATACTGGTCTAAATTGATTTCAGGGAAAAATAAAACAGTTTCATGATGATGTAATAAGTGAACAGTCAGTCATATTTTTCAAAAATATAGCTCTCTTATCTAACATTTTCAAGAGGCAATTTTTTAATACAAGCAGAAAATATAAAAATGCTACTATCACA
>NW_005054413.1:2307073-2318621 GCF_000277835.1 Geospiza fortis | reverse complement strand
TAAAAATTGCCAGAATTTGCAATAAAGAGGTTCATGATGGAGGAAAACATTGAAACCTACAGCAAAAAAAGACAAAAAGATTTTATACATTCATTTTAGCATGGATCTGATTGACTTTTAATCTTTGAAACTGGTAAAAGCGAAAAGGGTAAAGGTCTCTGGAGAAGCCATGTGAATGTATGAGAGAGGAACTGGGAGGTCAAGGGTGCTCATTCTGGAAGCATGATTTCCTCTGCTTACAAAAAGATACTGCAGATCTCTGAGCCAGGGGGTTGGAGACTGACTATATGTTTTCAAAAAAAAAGCAAAAAAGCTTTGAAAGAAATTTATTTCACTTATTTTCAGTCTATCTTCCTCTAGAATTCAAGACCAAGAAGAACTGAAAATGCACCTTCTCAAATGAGCACTGATTTTTGTTGCAAGGAAGAATAAGATTAGTTTTAAAAGCTTTTTAGTAACCCAAGTTTTTCTTGAGCTTTCATGATTTGATAATTCAAAATCATGTATAGGAGAAAAGTAACTTAGTCTTGACTGCAAGCATCTCTGGTTTTAAGCAGAAGTGAAGAGGAGTTACAGGCTTTCCTACAGTGTCTAAGCAGAGGCATGCTTATGTTAGCTCTCTTTTGGACATTTGTGTGTTGAGGCCCTGAGAGGAACATTTTTGCAATAGCGCTCAAATAAAGTAGCTGACTCATGATGGTATCATAATGCCACAAAAGGATAATTTCTAATCTATACCTTGAAGTGAATTTCCCTAAGTATTTTCTTCCTGGCACACACTCCATAGAAGAGCATAAGAGGTTTTAGCCTCAAAAAGGCATCTTTTAATAAATTTTAAATTAGAATAATTTGCTTTTCTCAGGAAAAAAAAAAGTGGGTACGATTGAATAGAAATGCAACAGATTTATACAGAAATCTATTTTTATCTTCCATATCTCTGCAAGAAAGGTCTTCTTGTACTTTCAGTGATTTTCAGCAATTTCTGGTCTCCACTCTAAGAAATATTTATTTCTGTCACCTCGAAGGCCTGGCTCTGTCTTCCCCATTCCACTCACTGGATTTTCCCCAGTTCTTCAAGGAACAATGACTGCTGGAAAAGGACAGGAATCAAACAGCAAAGCAGGGGCTGAGCATATCTGCCAGCAACCTTACTAATTTAGCCAGTAGCGCCTTAAACTTTTTTTAGAGAGTATTGGAGATTAAAGCGGAAGGGGACTGCAGTTTGAATGGGAGTCAGTAATGGACCTTTGTAATATCCTGGGGTGCATTAGGGACAGCACTGCCTGCAGGTTGAGAGGTGATCCTGCCCCTCTACTGAGCCCTGATGAAGCTACATCTGGACTGCTCTGCGCAGTTTGGGCTCCTTAAGATAAAAGTGATGTGGAGCTCCTGGAGAGAGTCCAATGGAGGACTACAAGGATGACTAAGGGGCTAGAGCATCTCTCTTATGAGGAAAGGCTGAGGGAGCTGGGCCTGTTCAGCCTCAAGAGGAAACGACTGAGACGGGACATGAACAATGTCTATCAGAATCTGAAGAAAGGAGTCAGAGAATGGATCCAGGCTCTGTTTGATGGTGCCGAGTAATGAGTCATGACACAAGGAGCAGGAACTGATGCACAGGAAGTTTCACCTTGAGGCAGAACTTTTCTGTGCATGTGACTGAGCACCAGAACAGATTACCCAGAGGGGTTGTGGAATCCTGTGGAAGGTGCTGTTGGATGACCCTTCTTGAGCAGGGAGGTTGGCCTAAATGACCCACTGTGCTCTCTTTCAACCTGATCCATTCTGTGATTCTGTGATACCAGGCCAAATCAACAAAGTGAAGCCAGTTCATCAAAGGATTATTCCTGAGACAACCTGAGAAGAAATATGTCCAGTTTTGCATTTCTCTGTACAAGAAAGTCAAGAATATCAAGGTGATTAAAGAGCATGTATGAGAAGGGGCCAAGGAAGTTGTCATCATTCAACTTAAAGAGAAGGCTAAGGAATTATCTAATGCTGTCTTTAACTACCTAACAGGTGTTTAAGGAAAGAACAGAGGCAGAATTTTCTTGAACATGTGAAAGAACAGCAAGCTGTGTACTTTGCAACAGGGAAATTCCAGGGAGCTAGAAGGAAAACTATTTCACCACAAGTGTGAGGAAACACTAGAAGAGATTGCCTGGTGAAGTTGCCAAAGTAACCTTGGTGGTATATGAAATGGGTGAAGATTCTGTAAAAGCTGACCTGAATTCAAAATCATTCCTGTTTTGAGTACAGATTTGATGCCCAGTGTTCATTCCAACTTTTTATTTTGTATTAACTGTCATTGAACTGAAATCAGAAAGACACAGGCTGTTGAGGGAAATAAGATAATTTCCCATTTCTATTTATGTTCACAGTCCCTGTTTGCCTGGGACAGGCAAATTTTCTGTTGCCTGGTGCCCAAACTTGAAACAAAATGTTTCAAAAAATGAACAATTTCATTCAATCTTAATTAAAAATACTGTGGAGGGGAGAACAGAATAGGAAAAAGGAGTTGAAGTAGTACCCTGATGCTTTTGCACTTTCATACTTGAACACAGATAAAACTGTCTTCAAAGTATCTTTCATCCATTATTTCATTAATGATGAGTCATTTGAAATAATCTCCGTCTATTTCCTTCTGAGCTGCAGCAATGAAGGAGCTGATTTCATTGCTGCAAAGAGCACACCTCCTACTAAGTAGAAATGGTATAATATTTTAGAGGTGCTTCTAACATGACATCACTTTGACTCTTTCTTTTATTATTTTCCATATTACTTTTCTCAGTCAGGGTTCATTCTAAGTTCTTCTAAGTTCTTTCTGGATATTTTATAACTTTGATAGGCTATTTTCCTGCTTCAATTATTTTTAGACTTTCATGTACATCCCTACTGACCTTTTTTATTCTTTCAGTATTTATTGCTACATGACATGCATAACCTTTGGTTATTCATTAATTTAGCCTTAAACACCCTCTATTCCCTTCCCTGCACTTTCATCATCTTATTATTCCTCTCAACTTGCTCTGAGAATTTCAGCTTTTTCAAGATATGAATTAAGTTATACATTCTTGCAACTTCTTTAGTTTCAGTGGGCTATATTTAACCTAATTCTACTCGTTTCACTAATCTTTAAAAACATATTGAAATAATATATATTTTAAACATTTTTCAAACTGTAGGCAAGGGTTGCTCCTTTAGGTTTTGTAGTTGCTAATCCCACTTAAACATGAAATTGGATTTTACTCTGTAAGGTACAAATGATAGTGTCCATATCTTGGCTGCAAGACTAAGATGTATTGTAACACAATTAATTATATCAATAATATTTGCTATGTGGTTTGATTTTTAGTTATGTATCCCTGAAATAAAGTGTTGTTGGTATCTGGGCATAATCTTTGTGCTTAATTTACTGGGTTTCAGGACTGAGACAAGAGACTCAGCTTTTCCTGACCTGCCTGCAGCTTTGTTTCCAGGGATTTAGCAGTGTTAGCAATCTCTCTGAGAGACCAGGGGCAGTCATCCTGATGGGAGGACCACTTCCCATTGAGGAAGTGGTGATCCACACAGCAATCAGCCCCAGTGATGGGGGCATTTGCTGTGCTATCAGTGAGCCTTTCCTGCTCCCCTTTCTGTGGCCAACAAATGCTGATGACTCCTTTTGCAGACATTGCCCACAAGGACACAGCAACTCTGATGTGAGGCGATACAGAAACACAGACTGAAAAAAGGTCAAGTAAGTTCATATTGTTTTCCCTGGTCCATGTGGCTGAGCAATACTTGGCATGCAGCTTTGGCTCCAGTCCTCTTTGTTCCTCTCAAAATACCCCCAGATTTTTTTTTTTTTTTATACTTGATGTTTGCTCCTCTGGGTCAAATTTGTGCTATCACTTTGCTTACTCATTCTCTGAAAAGAAGTTATCTCCCTTGCCTTCACTGCCTTCTGGGAATATATAAATTGCAAATATGACATAAGCATGTTTGAATAGCTTTGTACATATGAGTATATTCTTACATGAAGTAAAAATGGGAAAGAAACCAGATATTCAGAAGTTAAATGCTTATAAATAGATAGGCATGTAGAATGTATATATGTGTGTTTATAGATTTACATACATGTATATATATATTTAATCTATGCAAGTGTCCATATGCAAAAAATGTTTATGTACTAAAGTCCTACAGAATAACATTTTGTAAGTTAATGTGCAATGCAAAATTAGGAAAAAATCTTGTATTTGTGATCAAGTCCTCATGAACAGTCAACAGCTAAAACATAATTTCTCAGCTAGTTATTCTATTTCCAAATATCTGTCTCCCACAGTTTCATGTGTTCTTTTTTATATGCTACCCATATATCTACTAACTCCTTCAACTTCAATTAAATCAATTACAAATCCCCAGAGCACGCTAATTAGTGAAATATACTTAACCAAATCTATCAATTATTATTTTCAACATCTCATAATATCACAGCTAGAAAAACACTCAAGTGAAAACTAATTAATTACTATCAACAAAATAAAGAGATCTTTACATCTTAAATACCATCACACACATATAATTAGAAAATATATTTTAAAGGGGTAAATTACCTGGTGGAAAAAAATATTAAGCAAAAGGTAAGTGTCAAATCTCTCTTGCAATTAAATAACCATTATGAAAAATCAGACATTATTATAGAAAAAAAACCGCAATAGACAAAACAATAATAATTGCAACTGATGCAGTTGTGTAGGCATTGTGTCTCTGCAGGAAATATTTGGGCGAGTGAATCAGAAATTCTCTTGTCACTGGCAATGTGAGAGAAGGTTTGACCAGTCAAAAGATTTGTCCCTGGTGATTTCTATCGCTTTGTGATTTTTGGGATAAGATTAATGAGAAATTTAGAAATGTTCACCCTATGTGAACATGGGTGGGTTCTTAGAGTAGTCAGAGGGATTCCACTCCCATTAATACAGTCTCCTTGACAGATTTGAACACTAAAACCAAAATTGAAATTGTTATTTTCTTGTTCATATCTCCAATAGTTCCTTACTAATATTTCTGTTTTCACTCCATTGACCAAAGATAAATAATGGATCAATATTCTCAGGTCCCAGTGATTTAACAGGAGAGGGAGGTGGGGAGAGAACATGACTTTCAGACACAGAAGGAAGCCATTTCCAGTTAAAGAAATGTTTCTGTCTCAAAGCCCTGAAAATTCCAGTGGCTTCCAGTTCCAGTGTATCCTTCCTTATCTGCTGCCAGATCTGCCAGATAGAAAATCCTTTTTTCCATCAAACCTATTCCAACCAAGACAACAGGTTACAGCCCAGGCTCTTAATGCAGGTGCTGATAGGGAGATTCTGAAATATCAGTCAAATAAAATTTTATTCCAATAATGACATTTTCTAGCTTAATTCAAACTTACTTCTCTTTCTTTGCCCTTATATCCTGTTTTTCTATTTTAATTTTACATTACATAAATGCATTTACATAATTATAATTTTTTAAATCTCAATTAAACTTACAACTTGAAACCTTTTCCCATCTGTACACCTAGCAGATGAAATGTGCCATTGAACATCAATTTAGTTTTGAACTGGGAACAAATTCTGCCACTGAGTTGGGCAAAAGAACCATATGATGTGACATTTGCATGCAAATTTAATAAAAAAATTGACCATAAGTCTATCAGCGGCAGACTACTTGGTCAATGATAATTGCATAATTAAAAAACCTGTTGGAGGAAGATAACATTAAAGAAGTGAAGTATTTTATATGAATATAGACTGATTTGACCTAGGCTTAGACAAACCTCAGATTTCTTTTAACAACTTCCTGCTTGTCAGTAGTATTTATCCAGGATGGAATTAACATTAGAATTAAATATGAGCATGAAGTTGAGTCTGAATATGTTCCTCATCAGAACTTTTCACCCTTACTTTGAAGGACTGAATAATTTGATTTTATATTTGACAATCTGCAGTAATTGAGTTGTCTGATAATTTCAAAATGAGAGTACATAGCAGAACTGATTTTGTTTCCACTTGCATTAATTTTGCACTGAGGTGATACAGCAGATGAACACTGTATAGGTTATTTGCTGTTTTACATTATACAAATGTTTTCATCATCTTCACATGAATGAAATAATACCATGTCATAGAGTTTGTCTTATCAGAAACACTGAAATAAAATTAAGGTTATAAGATGTACACCTAATTGATAAAACTCAGTTTATAATTTTCATAGTTTAATCAAATCGCAGAAAAAAATGACCATTTTTCTTTTGAACTTTGAGAACTGATAGTCTGAGACAAAATTTGAGATGAAATGTAAAGCAGAGAGAATACCTTGCTAGAAAGAAATCAGATGAAACATGAAACACAATGATTCATCATTGTTTTTTTAGTTAGGGAAACTATTAAACAATCATCATTGTTTTGGTCCCTATAAAATCAGAGAACACTTTTTTCCAATTGATTTCAGATGATTTCTGGGCATAAAACTTAACTCCACTTAATCATATAGTTAAGTTTAGATTTTATTTTTGTAGTAATGGGAACACACTCTGGAGAAAAAGATAAAAATAAAAGAAAATAAATGATTTTTTTTCTGTCTGAACAGTGCTAAGATGTTCTCAATTTTTCCTCAGGGGAAGACTTTTTTCATATCTGTCAGTTTCAAAGGCATACCTGTGCACCATTATAGGCTGTAGTTTCCCTGCACTGAATCGTTTATATTTCATACAGCATGTCACAGTCCTATCAAAATTGATCAAGAGTATAGGAGAATCTGAAATCTCCTGCCATTCTCAGCTGCTACTCTGAATCCATCATTTGCAAATGTGAAGAAAATTCTGGTGTTAGTATAACAAAGGAGGAACCTTACTCTGTTAGCTTATATGGGAACTGCATATTTATTAGTGATGTGCACCTGTATACATAATGAATGATCATGTGAGGAAATTGTTGTTCTTTACACTGGAACTCACTTGAAAAAAATTTGACAGAGGAAAAAATGCAATTGTTTTTTTACAGTTCCACATAGATGTTACACTAAAGGCAAAGAGATTGAAATCCTGTAATTTTTCTGTTGTCATGTCTATTAGAGTATGCATTATGCATTATGTGGCTATCTTAACGCAAATTGGATTGATGTCTAATTCTACTAGTTCTGTTATTATTCACTGAAAATTCAGTCCAATTCTTTTTCTATTCAATGCTTCCTATAAAAAAAAAAGGAAATAAAACCAAAATTATGTGTAAGTAGCAGAATGTCTATAAATCTAGGAGAACGGTTATTCGAGTCTTCTTGACTCTTGGTAAAGCTGAGCTATTCCTTTTGACTTGATGACCAATAGAAATCAGGAATTCACAGTATGATGGTTCCAAGTTGACTATAAAATTATGTATTATAGAGAAAACACTAAAATATGAAGTGTGCTATTTAAAAGGAAATAACTTGATAGAAAAAGAAGGAATGAGTAATAAGGAACTAAGGTGGCAGTGTGAAAGTGTTGTGAAGCCTCTAAGAAAAATGGCTGTTATGTGATTTTTTCAGTTTATCAACATAAAAGCATATTTATGGATATAATCAATCAGGAATTCTATAAAATCTGGAGTAAGATTAAAAAATTTGAACATTTCACAATTTTTAAGAAAATCAAGAGCCAAGCAGATTGTGAGGAATTTTAAGGAATTGTAAAAAATGGGGGAAAAAAGACTTATGATATGGATAGATGCACAATTACATGAAAAATCCGATGTATTCATGTAGATTATGTAAAAAAAATTAAAACAAAGAGACAGACAGATGGATATAAAATAATTAAAGTAAAATTTTTTCTTCTTAACAGTTGAATTCCAGTCATTTCCAGAAGTTCAAATGCAGGGTGAACTTTTATGGAGAGTGTAAAAAAATCAAAAAGGTGTAGAAAGCAGGTGTTACTATAGAGATTGTCCAGAGTAATGCTGCAAGAAAGAAAGAAACAAGAAGCAGCCAAAGAGTTTTGTAGTCAAGTGGAAGTCATGATTAACTGGATGAGTTAAAGACATTATTTTAAACAAGTTGTAGGCCAGACAATAGTCCACGACTGAATAATCAGAGCACACAATCAGAAGTTTGAGAATTTCAATATTTCTCTCAGTCCACCCGTTTGTTCAAGGCCAGATTAACTATGTGTTGTGTCACCCTGATAGATGTTTTGCCAACCTGTTAATAAAGATATCCAGTTCTCGAAATGCCAGGCAATCCATCCCAAGCTTCACTATACATCTGACTATAATATTTTCCTTCATATCTAACCTAAATCTTTCTTGCTGAAATATGTACCTATGAATTTTTTCCTATTCATCATGATCATGAAGAAGAGATTATTCTTTTCTCTCTGCAGTAATCTTTTTTGTTTGTTTTTACATACTTGAAATCTATTGCCTTATTTCTTATCCTCTTCCCTTATAGATGCTAAGCAAAAGAAATAAATTCAATTTTCTATCATAGATCACATTTTCAAGACATCTTGAATATTGTCGTTGCTCATGACTTCAAGAAATTTACATCTTTCCTGGAATACTCTTTTCCATTTGCTTTAACCAGTACAAGCATCGTCTTGCATCATATATTTTGTAGGCTAAATTACTGGGCCATACAACTGAGAATGGTATTAAGGCAATTGTCCACTTTGTGTGTTTTTTTGCATAATGTGTCTAGTTCAGGCCTATCTTGTGCTCCACTGCACCTAACTAATTTTCTGTGTGACTCCTGGTTGTAGAATCATAGAATGTCCTGAATTGGAAGGTACCCACAACAGTCATTTAAATCCAGTTCCTAGCCCTGCACAGGACAGCCCCAAGAGCCACACCACATGCCCAAGACTGCTGTCCAAATGTTTCTTGAGCTCTGTCAGTCTTGGTGCTGCGACCACTTCCCTGGGGAGCCTGTTCCAGTGCCCAGTGGGTGATATTTTAGGTTAGATATTTTTCTAATATCTAACCTAAATCTCCCTTGACACAACTTCAGGCCATTCCCTTGAGTCCTGTCACTGGTCACCACAGAGATCAGGGTCTGTCCCTCCTCCTTCCCTCACAAGGAAGCTGTAACTGCAATGAAGTTCCCTCTCAGCATCCTCCAGGCTGAACAGACCAAGAGCCCTCAGCCACTCATATGGCTACCCCTCAAGGCCCTTGATCACCTTCACAGCCTCCCTTTGGACGCTCTCTAATAGTTTAATATCTTTCTTACATTGTGGCATCCAAACCTGCCCTCCAGGACTCAAGGTGAGGCCACCCCAGAGCAGGGCAGAGTGGAACAATCCCTTCCCTTGCCTGGCTGGTGATGCTGTCCCTGATGCCCCCCAGGACAGGGTTGGCCCTCCTGGCTGCCAGGGCACTGCTGGCTCATGTTGAACTTGTCATTGACCAGGACCCCCAGGTCCCTTTCCACGGTGCTGCTCTCCAACATCTTGCCTTCAGTCTGTATGAACAACTGATCAGTTGTTCCTGTTTGTATATTTGTTTAACTGCTTCTGACTAGGATCCTTGCACATAACCCCACTGAGTAGCACCGTGGTTTTACACAGAACACCCTTCTCATTTGTTAGAACAACATTGAATTCAGTGCAAATTTACTGGTATCGTAAAAAATAAGGTGTGTCTCTATTACAATGAATATTTGTTTATTCCCAAAAGCCAGAGCAGATCTCTTTAGGATCTCACACAGTAGATCCTACAGGGTCCAGTTCTCCAAACAGTTTGTATACACCTTCTAATCCTTTCACTTAGTTGTTCATAAGAATGTTATCTGAAAAAATATCAAAAAGCTTTATTATATTCAAGACATAGCTTGCCTACTTTTCCCTTTATCCAAAAGGGCTGGAAGCCTGTCACAGGAGGACATCTGACTGGGTTGACATATTTGGTTCATAACAAATCCCCACTGGCCGTTACTCATCTCCTTACTCTGCCTTAAGTATTTCAAAACAGTTTGATTGCTTTGCTCTTCAGCTGATATATACAGAATCAGATTATGTAAGCGTACCAGGAAACTCAGATAAGCATTTGATTTGCTTTAATACTACTGCTACCTAAAAATGGATTGGCCAAGATAGAAAACCTCATCTATACAGCATTTTGGTTTTAGATCCTTGACTTCTTTTGCATTGCTCTCATGGTTAAACTGAGCATAATTAAATAATACATTTGTTAATTTTTCAAGTTCCTTTAAAGTCTCTCATCCTTAAACCAAAACATGCAAAATCATTTCATAACAAAAGTCTTTACATCATATATATATATATATATATATATTATGATAGCAATCCCATTTTATTTTCTCCTGAATTAGGAAAATGCTTAGAATTGTGCAAGAGCTGTGTCAGATTTCAGCCACAGTCATTTTCAGAACCAGACTTGCCCTTCAGTTCTAATATCACTATCAGAAGGACTCAGGAAAAATGAAAACATTGCACCTCAATGATACAGAAATGCTAAGTTTAAAGTCTATATATTTATGAGACTGGAGTGGTCATTTTCATGGATATCACACTGTAACCATAATGGCTGGGCTCTTGTAGTGGAAGACATTGTAATAATTCTGAGACCAGGAAAGATCATCAGCACTAGATCTGTGTGTTTATTGCTGTGAAAGAACTAAGATGAGGATGATTTACCTCACAGTTAGGCATAGAAGTTGACATTGGTTTTTTGTATAACATTTCTAATCCCATTCATATATGCATTACATATTTCCAGGTCAACTTGATTTTGTTCTGATATTAGTTTTGAAATATTTATAAGTACATGCAATACTGAATAGATAGCTGTATGGATTTGGGGTTTAAAATTTTAATTTACTGAAATCCTGTGTAAAAGGTCATCATGCCTTGAGGAAGCTGGTATTTGCATGTGTTTATTTCAGCAATACACCTTCACAAACCCATCAGTCACAGGCCAGACAGGAGACACTCTGGAAAATTTTCAGTGCAGCTGGAAAGCCACTGTTTTAAAAAACCCAGTAGTATATTGTGCAAGTTGTTCTGAGTAAGAGGTCAGGAATAATGCATAGTTAAATGGAAGTCTGTCAGGCTGCCTGCAACAAAAATTACTTTCTAATTTTAAACCTTTAGATAGCAACCCCCACATTAACATGCCCAGAATATAAATTTTGATCCAGCAATCTACAAGATGTTAGTGTCACTGAAATATTAAATTATATAATTTATTGAATTTTATTTCTAAATTATTTCTTTGTGAATCACAGTGCACAATATATTTAAAAAATTCAAAAAAACCCCAAACCCTGCACCTTTTAAGTAGTTGGGAGTAACCCAGAAAAACAAGAGTTATAACTCCAGTTGAATCTCTCAGTCTTACAAGCAGTATGGCTTGGACAATCAATATTTGCAGGCAGTTTCAGACTATATTCATTACAGCAATGTAGTCTAAGCTGTGATTTGGGGTAAGACTTTTTAAGGCCATGTGAGTGTAGTGTAAACTTGAAGCTCTGTGGGAGTGTCTTGCGTGGTAGAAGTCATTCATGTCCACTCTGCTTTAGACGCTCT